>NC_142752.1:5016666-5378333 GCF_051943395.1 Hippocampus bargibanti
ACTTTACAAACACTACGGACTACATTTTTACTCCTTACCATTGGACTTTCCGGGGAAATGACCGTCGCAGCTACTGGCCAGGTCTTGACGTCTTCACCGTAACCAGGGGGCACTAACACCTGACAAATATTTATTTTTGATTAAGTCATTCACTGCCAGACGATGTGCAAAAATATGTCCACTGCAGTGCCAGGGTTTTTATCATTGTCACTTGAATTCCAGGAACCACAGAATATTGAGTTTTAGGACTATATAAACATTCATTACAACGTTAGAAATCTTACACTGTCTTCTTTCATCACAAAAAATAATTAATGCCTAATTATTGTATTTTCCGGTGTACCCAAAAGCCTTAATTTTCTTCAAAAGATGACCCTGCGCCTTATATATGGAAACAGTTTGAAAATACATTATTCATTGGGGGTGTGCCTGATACTCTGGTGCGCCTTATACACCGGAAAATACGTTATTGGGGTCTGGAGTTATCTGATCTTGAAATGGGGACGGCTGTCCAAAATACAATACAATAGATACATATTAATATAGCGCTTTAACAACAGCTGAAGCTGTAACAAAGCACTAACATGGACAAAAACAAGTGCTGCCCCCTCGTGGAAGGGGAAAACATTGCCAGAGGTCTGACCAGCGCTCTATCGGCACCCCGTGCAAGAAAAGCAAACCCAAACAAATTTGGGAATGGCAGCGAATGATTTCATAATTTTGTAGAGCCGCAAACTACAGATTTTGTGCATCCCTCGGGGTTCGGAAACATTGATGCGAGAAGCACCGAGATGGAAAAATGAAACATAGATTTTTACCTGTCCATCAATGTAGGCTACCTCGCCTCGCAGGACCACGCGGCGAACTTTCCCCTTCACCTTCATACCTTGGAACGGCGTCCACTTGGATTTGGTGAACTGCATGGCCTGTGGAATCACCCACTCCTGCTCTAAATCCACCTGGTTGGTAAAAGAACAACAAATAAGAAAACAAAATCTATATTCATCGTGTTTTAGGACTATTTCATGATCGTTTTTAACTATTTGTTATCATATAAATGTGAAGTTTTATCAACTCTTAAAAACAAATAAATCAGCGCTCTAATGCTTTAAAACAGTCCAAAGATAAATAACAATAACAGCAAAAAAATAAAGCCGTTGTGTGTGGGTCACCTCTACATAAGTGTTTTCCTGCACGGGCAGATTAAAGATGCGGCGCGGGTTGTCGTGGAGACGGCGGATGATGTCGTCCAAAGTCAGCCGCCCGTCGCTGACAGCGGTGAGCAAAAGCGGCAGCATCGTCTCCAAACCGGGGTAACCAGGAGGTGGATGCTCGCTGTTTTTCTCTTCGACAGAGTGAGGAGCTGAAAACAAAAACAAAGAAATAAAAAGGAGAGATAATCTTCACACTTATGCTAATTCTGATGTGTTATCGCAAGGCCGTTCCTGACCGTGGTCTGTGGCGAAGCAGTCGATAATATCCAGGTTCTCCCACAGAGCGTCCATGTCCTCCTTGGAACCCAGTGAGGGTCTCACTTGCGCTCGCCCATCACCGATTTCCGACACGTTGTTGTCGCAAAGGAAGAGGTGATGCGGCGCCACCTCGCACGTCACCTGGATGCCCCTTTGCTTGGCGGCCCGGATGATCGAGATCTGAAAGTCAAGGGGTGAAAAAAAAAAAAAAAAAAAAAAAAAGAAAGAAATAGAAGATCAATTTTAGTTGCTCACTTCGGAAGATTTTTTTTGCCTTTACTAAAGTTCTCCTGCGATGAAAAGGTTTCTTCAGCTGTCATATGTACTTCTTTGAAGTTGTCGGACGTTTCACTCGTCATCCGAAAAGCTTCGTCAGAAAACTAAAATTGTGCCGGTAGCTCTGGCCCTATATATATATATATATATATATATATCCCAAATGTCCAGAAGTGGCAGTGCCGGACCTCCGTTTTGATAGGTCCATGCTCTATGGTTCGGGGGAGCAGAGGACTATTCCCTGAAGCTAATCTAATAACTTTTTTTGTCCTGTATGATTATGTTATATGACTGGCCCTGATTGCCCCATTCACTCTGGTATTACATCTGCGTGACTAAGCCTATAAATTCTCCTGGTTCTTTGCCCAATCGAAATATCAGCCTTTTACCTCCTCCTTCTTGGCCACGTGGCAGATGTGCACCGGTCGCTGATAGAGCTGAGCTACCATCAAAATGGCGGCCACCGTCTGCCTCTCAGCATGGGCAACGATGGGAAGATGCTTGGGCCACTTCTCAAAATGCTACCAGGAGAACAGAATAGCAAATGGTGACATCTCGGATATCAGTATGGACAACAGATGATTTTGAAAGACCATATAATCTCCCCCCCTTTTTTTTAATATGATGATGTAATATGCTGTTATACATATTTTTAAAATAACAAATGACAGTAAAATGAATGCAAGCAGGTCAATTGATGGAAGCGAACCTCCATCCAGAGTGAGACGTTGTCCATTTTGAGGGTGGAGTAAGTATCGTTCAAGTACATCTTCAGGCCAGCGGCTTGACTGGCAAGCGACGGCAGGACGGCGGCGTTGTCCGAGGCGGCGCCCAAATATAAGGCGTAGTCGCAGCGGCAGCCTGCTTTCGCGAGCTGAGACGGCAGAAACGAGAGTAAATCACAGACCAGGTTACTGTGGATGATAGGAATAATCCGTCATAGTGGGTCTGGTTTTTTTATAAAATCAGTTGTACCTTCTGTATGAGGGCCAACGTGGTGGCGTCGGTGATGGACGGCGAGGTGTTGGGCATGGCGCACACCATGGTCAAGCCTCCTGCAAGGGCGGCTGCCGTGCCTGAGGAGAAATCCTCTTTGTAGGTGGCGCCGGGATCCCGCAAATGGACGTGGACGTCAATGAGGCCTGGGAGACAAGAAAAAAGGTGGAAATGACGAAACTGAAATTCTCCATTGTCCTCGGGACTCACCTGGCAGGCGAACCAGCGTCTGCGATGTCATACTGTCGATGTGAGTCTTCACCGGTGGACTTCGGCCAATCTGACGGAGAGCCTGTAAAGAACCATTTCCTCATAACTCGAAAGAAAAGAAACAACCAGATATCTCACGCTGTGATAAAATCCATACCTGAACAAAGAGTTTGGTGCATTTGATGTCAATAATGAGCGGCACCGAGTAGTCAATGGCCATGCGGCGTGTGCGGTAACCCTTGGTGACGAAGGAAGAGAGGCGGCGACCCCCGCTGTTCCTCATGGAGAGGTTCACCACCAGGTCAAAATGGTTCTCCTCCAGGTAGTTCATGATACTACGCTGCTTCTCCTTATTGGGACAATCGCTGTCGTCTTCCTCGAAGGGCCAGTCCACGGCCGTCACCTAGCAATGAAAATTGACCGCCGAATTGGAAAAAGCGGACAGGTAATTCTATTCGGAAACGTTTTGGTGGGTTTGACTGACCTTGACGCCGTGTTCCGTGTAGAAATCAGCGGTACCTAGACTGGCGTAAAGGTCATAACCCATCATCTCCAGAGCCTGGACAGTGGGCAGAAGCTCGCTCTTGTTCTAGAAACAGCAGCAACAAAATTAGACAGTCAAAAGATTGGAGGGTGCTGCATTCAATAGGGATGGGAAATCGCAATTAGACAGTCAAAAGGTTGGAGGGTGCTGCATTCAATACGGATGGGAAATCGCAAAGTCGAGGTTGAGGGATTTGAGCCTGTCAGTATAAGGCACGCCGCATTATAACGCGTTACAGTAGAGGGTGTTACGCACTACTTCTACAGGGAAAATGGCTGCCGACAGTCATTGCGAGACCTGTTGTGGCTCAATTTTACTTCACATATCAGGATAGAAAGTTAGCTAGCCAGCTAGTAGAGAACTAATAGATAGCCAACAGATAGCTAGCTAGATAGCTAGCCACCTAGAAAGCTCTATAAATAACAGCTAGCTAGCTCGATAGTTAGTTAGCTAATACATTGAATGTCACTACTAAACACACAGATAGAAAGCTAGCCAGCCAGCTAGTGGATAGGTAATAGATAGCCAAAACAGATAGCTCGCTAGATAAATAAATAAATAATACATTTCAAGCGCCTTTCAAAACACCCAAGGACACTTTACAATAAAAACAATAAAACAAAGCACATAACAATGAAACCATAAGTAAAATGATACATAATAAAATAGCAGATAGAACTATACATTGAAACATACATTGATAGCTAGCCACTAATAGCTATGTATGGAAAACGTTTTAAAAGGTCATTCAGTGAGGGTGCCCCTTATATATAATGCGGTGCACCTTATGTATGGAAAAGGTATTTAAATGTCATTCGCCTTATATCCCAGAAAATACATTGGTACTTTTTTTTAAAATAAATACTGACGGTACAAATGAGTCCCGCCATCAATTTTTACTCGTAGAAAATAAAGGAGAGTAAGTTTCTTCCCTAATTTGTTTGCACCCGATTCTTCCGATATCTAGCGACACGTGCCATTTTTCGGCTGTCAACATAAGATTGCGTCAGAAATACTCCAGGCGTCCAAATGACTTTGCTCGGTTTTATATCCTTTGTTTGTTACGAAATATCCATAAAAAAACGGTTTCTTATGTTTGTATTCTGATGTATAAGCTATGGTTTTATCTATAAAACTAATAGAAATGTGGGATGAGATTTTATTTAGGATCAATATGATAAATATGGTAAACAAAAAAAATATTTATGCACTTCTTGATATGCCTTCCTTTGAAGCCAATGAAATGATTCAGCATAAAAATGTATTCCAAAAGTCAAAATTTCACATTATGGTATCGAAAGGGTCTTTTACCTTGTAGCTGCCAATGGAGAGCAAAATGTTCTTCTTGGGAATCTTAAAGCCGGTGGAGAGCATTGCTTTGAGGTAAGCCTCGTAGCGGTTTTCACCAAAGCACGCCACCTCTCCAGTGCTGGCCATCTCCACGCCGAGCACCACGTCCGCTCCCGCCAGACGGGAAAAGGAAAACTGGGGAACCTGATGGGAACAAACCATTGCATGATGTCAACAGGGATAAAAACCCGAAATTGTTGTTTTTTTGGTCGCAAATTGATCGAGAATTGAGACATTCCTATTAGCCATCTATTAGCTAGGTAGCTAGTTCTTTTGTCCGTCTTTATCATTCAATTTGTTGGCTCAAAGTAGTACTAGCATTAGCAAGTAATATATTTCCTCTCTTCACTTCTTTTTTATTTGTCTAGCTATCCAGATAGCTACCTAGCTAGCTATCTAGGTAGCTATATGGCTATCTGGTTATCTAGCTCGCTATTTTTTAGCTATCTATTAGCTAGCTTTCTATCTATTTGAGTTACTTCCGGGTTGAGTGAACGCTGGCGCGTGCTTCCGCCGCTACTCGACTGCAGAAAAACTTATCCTGTGACTGTAAAGTGACCTTGAGAGTTTTGACAGGCGCTTACAAATGAAATGTATTATTATTATTATTATATTATTATTATTATTATTATTATGAAAGTGACCTTGAGAGTTTTGAAAGGCGCTTTGAGATTAATTGTATTATTATTATCATTATTATAAAAAACAGAACAAAACAACAACAACGCAGGTGGGAGTATGTGTGACTAACAGCTTACCTTGACCCCCACAATACCCTTTCCTCTCATCAGTCCCACAGGCTCCACCTCCTCGCCCATGATGACCTGCGTCGCCAAGGCGACGAGATCCACGCCCAGCGTCTTGGACACGAAGGGGAAAGAGCGCGAGACGCGAACGTTGCACTCGATCACCTTTAGTTGGTCATCCTGGCACCACAAAGACATCCTATCATGGTTAATGATCTCATTTAAAGAAAATATTGAAGACAATATTTGTAGGCGGGCCTTCAGATATCTCCTCACCTTCGCAATGAGTTGCAGATTGAAGGGTCCCGTGACTTGCAGTTCTTGCCCGATGGCGTGGACGATCATTTTGATCCTCTCGATGGTCTTCTGGTTGAGGTCCTGAGGGGGCGTCACCAGCGTGGCATCGCCGGAATGAACGCCGGCGTTCTCCACGTGCTCCGACACGGCGAAGGCGATGACCACGCCGTCGCACGCCACCGCGTCCACATCTATTTCCTGTTGGGGTCAGAAAGATTTACAAAACAACCACGACATGACTAACAACATGAACAATAAATGTATATTTTATAAATTAACTCATTCGCATGTGCAAAAAATGTGTCCACTCGAGTGCCAGGGTTTTTGTCAATTTCACTCAAATTGCAGGACCTACAGAACATTGATTTTTAGGACTACATAAACATCCAATCCAGCGTTAGAAACCTTAGGCTCTCTTTTCTTTCATCAGAAAAAAAAAAGTTAATTCCTAAATCATATGGGTCTGTAGTTATCTGAGCTTGAAATGGGGAAGCTGTTCAAAATACAATGCAATAATAATAATAATCATCATCATAATAATAATACATTTCATTTATAAGCGCCTTTCAAAACTCTCAAGGACACTGGCTAGATATATATTAGCTAGCTTTCTATCTATTTGAGTTCCTTCCGGGTTGAGTGAACGCTGGCGCGTGCGGCTACCGCTGCTCACCCACAGAAAAACGGATCCTATGACTGTAAAGTGACCTTGAGAGTTTGGAAAGGCGCTTAGAAATCAAATGTATTACAGTAAAGTCTCGTTATATCGATATCGGATATATCGATAGTCCCGGTTATATCGATACTATTTCTATGCACGCACGGAGAAAATTACATGCAAACAGGGTCGGATATATCGATAGTCCCGGTTATATCGATATTTTTTCGGACTCCCTTGAATATCGATATAACGAGACTTTACTGTATTATTATTTCCAGTCACAGGATATTTTTTCTGCGAGTGAGCAGCGGCAGAATATTGGATTCTGTATCACAGCTGAAGCTATAACAAAGCATGGAAAGATGGGAAATGCTTTGCCCTCGTGGAAGTGGAAAAGACATTGCCAGAGGTCTGACCAGCGCTTGATCGGCAATTAAAATAATAATAATAATAATTTGGAAATGGTGCTCTACGCCGTATTTTCAATTCCCAAATAAATTTGAGAATGGCAGTGAATTAGTTTAAATGGCTACCACAGTGAATATAAATACATGCATGCATACATACATACATGACAGACTAATGAATGAATGAACAAACAAACAAATAAATAAATGCATTTAAAAAAAGCTAATGGCGGCTGGCTGACAGAGAACCTGATTGTTGGCCTCACCTTGGCCTCCTGGATGAACTTGGAGATGACGACGGGATGCTCCTTGGAAACAGCCACGGCGTTGGTCAAGTATTTCTCCAGGTCAGTGTCGCTGTACGCCACGTTCATGGCAGCGCCGCTCAGCACATAGGACGGTCGTACCAAGCACGGGTATTCCACCGTCTCGCAAAAACTTATCGCGGACTGTGGGGGACATGGAAGACATTAGTGTTGAAATTGCACGTTGAAAGTGAAAAGTAGCCACGTTACCTCAGTATCAGAAAGCTCTTTCCACTGCGGCTGGCTGATGCCGATGGTGTCCAACATTCTGGAGAACTTGAACCTGTTCTCCGCCGAATCGATGAACTCGGGCGAGGTTCCCAGGATGCGGCACTGCTGGCGGTGTAGCGACATGGCGATGTTGTTGGGCAGTTGCCCTCCCATGGACAGGATCACGCCTTCTGGGTTCTCCATCTCGTAGATATCCATCACGACCTGAGAGGAACACGCTACGGTAAATTTTTCTTGAGCGCTTGCCGACGCATTGTTTACGGAATCCAACAAAAAGGCACCTCAAAGGAGATTTCGTCAAAGTAGAGGCGGTCGCACATATCGTAGTCCGTGCTGACCGTCTCGGGGTTGTAGTTCACCATGATGGTTTTGTAGCCCATCTGCGAGAAGAGAGTCCATGTCACAAAGAGGGTACAGCAAGTGCTGAAGAATGAATGACTCTCTGTGTCTTTGTATAGTCATATTATTAGTTTTTTTTTTACTTCAAGATGGCACCACAAGAGTGACTGCCTTTCCAGCAGCTCATGTATATTGTTTTTCTACTTCTTTCTTTCCTTTCCTAACTTTGCTGCTGTGAAATGTACATTTATCCACTGCGAGACGAATAAAGCTACATCCAATCCAATCAAGGAATCAAGCGAAACAGCCAAGACGGATCATACAAGTGGTGGCGACGCACCTTCCGGAGTTCCGCGATGCAGCACACGGCGCACCAATCGAATTCCACGCTGCTGCCGATGCGGTAGACGCCCGATCCGATCACCATGACGTGAAGGTCGTTGAAGCTCAGGTCGTTCTGGGTGGCGTTGTAGGTGAGATACAAGTAGTTGGTGAAGGCTGGCCACTCCGCCGCCACGGTGTCAATCTGCTTGACCACGGGTAGGATGGACCAATCGTGGCGTAGCTTCCTCACTGCCAATTCGGTGCTGAGATGACAGATTTTTAATTGTTTTTTTTTTCTTCATATCAGCAACAAAATTGAACCATGAACACCAGTAATGGAGGTTTGATGGTGTCCCCACCTCTGGACAGCCAGTGCGATCTGCTTGTCCGAGAAGCCGAGCTGCTTGGCCTTGCGCATCACCTCAGGCGGCATTAGGCTCTCGTCCTGCACAGCAAACTCCGTGGAAGTATATTAAAAAAAAAATAAACAAAAACAAAAAAACTCACATTTTTAGTTCACCATCGCTCTCACCTGGTTGTACATCTCCAGGAGTCGCTCGTGGTCGGTAATGGTCTTCATCTTGTGCAAGAACCAGCGGTCGATTTTGGTCAGTTTGTACAGTTGGTCCACCGTGTAGCCGGCGCGGAAGGCGGCGGCCAGAACAAAGATTCGCTTGTCGGTTGGCATCTGGAGTTCCTGTGAGCATTGATTGGAAGTAAATTAAAGAATTAAAAAAGAGGGGCCAGTTGACCCTCTTGTGTCTGATAAAGGGGCCAAATTAGAAAATTTTAACGACCATATTTTTTCGAGTATAATGTGCAAAATGTTCTACCTAAAAAAATGACTCAAAGTTTGGGTACGCGTTATAAACGAGGCCTGGGAAAAAAAATTATCATATATATTTAATGCTTTATCCCTTCCAGGAGGGGGCAGCATTTCCATGGTTATTCTGGCCCTTCAGTTTCGATTCTCGGAAAGACCCGGATGACACACATTCCTTTTTTTTCCGATTGATGATTGCCATTTCTTTAGCTTCGCTTCATTTCCTTTCCTCGCTTCGCCTACACTGAAACGCGAGTTAAGCATTGCTGTTTTGCACAATTATATCAATAAATATAAATAAAATGCTTCGTCTGAGCCGAGAAAAAGAGAAACATACAGATTTTTAATTGAAAATTAGGGGTGCGCGTTATACTCGAATAAATACGGGAGATTGCCAACGTATACAAAATTGATTGAAATAAACGAAAATACATTCAATGGAGCATATTTCTAAATTGCAAATGAAAAATCATTATTTGAGTCAAATCTATTTTTCTAATATATCCACAATTTTAATTCAAGTCAAAGAATTTATTCATACATAAAATAAAATAAAAATCCATTTTCTTTCGTTACCACACGTCAATCCTGTGCTATTTTGATATTTGAACGTATTACAGAGAAAACAAAGAGAAGAGACTAAGCACAATACAGTAAAGTCTCGTTATATCGATATTGGTTAAATCGATAGTACTGCTTATTACGATACTATTTCTATGAACGCAAGGAGAACATTTACATGCCGCAGGATGGGATATATCGATAGTCCGGTTATATCGATATTTTTTCCGACTCCCGAGAATATCGATATAACGAGACTTTACTGTATTTCTTACTAGTGTCAATTTAAACTTTTTTTTTCGCTTTGAAGATTTGCAATGTGCTGCAACAGCTCTGTAATCTTCCCATTAACCACAGAATTTGAATCATTAACAGCAATTTGCTGCAATTAACTGTCACTATGCTCTGCAGACGTATTCGATTTTCTTGAAAAAAAAAATGAGAATATGTTTGCTGCCTGTTCTTAATGTATTTTAGAGTTTTACTCCTGTTCTGAAGCTCCATATTACAAAACTCCGCCATGTTCGATGTAGGACTGCAATGCATCATGGGTAAATGGATTTTTGTAACAAATTCAAGGTGATTTTGGCTCGATATCGGTAAGGCAAGATGACAGACGACAAAAATTAAAACCTCAGATGGAAAATGAACAATTTTCAATTGTTGTTTTAACTAAATTAGTTTATTTCGCTATTTTAACAGAAATACGTCATATGTGGCGCGGATCATGTAGAGATATGCGCTAATCCCTTCCTCATCCCCGTGACGATGTGGCGCTAATGAGTGGCTCACCTGTTCAGACACTGGCTTGATGGTGTGGTCAAACCCGACGCAGTTTTCATCCACCATCCTCAGAGCCTTTTGGAAAGCCTCCTCGAAGCTGCGACCTATCGCCATCACCTCACCTGGATAATAAAGTTATCTATTAGCTATGTATTAGCTATCCATTAGCTAGCTGGCTATCTCGCGATCTATTCGCTATTTATTTGCTATCCATTAGCTCGCTAGCTATTATCTGTCTAGCTGACTGGCTGTAAACTGTCTAGCTGGCTAGCTGTTGGTAATCTGGCTATTAGCTATTTATTTGCTATCCATTAGCTAGCTAGCTTTCTTTCTATTTGAGTGACTTTGGGGTTGAGCGAACGCTGGTGCATGTGTTTGCCGCTGCTCACCCACAGAAAAACTTGATCCTGTGACTGGAAAGTGACCTTGAGAGTTTTGAAAGGTGCTTATAAATGAAATGTATTATTATTATTTTTATTATTACTGTCGTAATATGTCCTAATTAATAATGCAGTCTCCTACCGACGCTCTTCATGGAGCTTCCAATCTTGGTAGAGACCCGCAGGAACTTGCTCAGATCCCAGCGAGGCACCTTCACCACACAATAATCCAAACTGGGCTCAAAATTAGCCGTGGTTGAGTTAGTGACGGAATTCCTGGAAGCGAGGTGGAAACCAGATAGGTGAAAACAGGCCTTCCGTGAGACACACAAACGTCGTTTTTCCCGTCGTACTTGAGTTGCGGAAGCGGGATGCCCAGGCCGAGTTTTGCTGCTACGTATGCAAGAGGGTAACCTGTCGCCTTGCTGGCCAAGGCGGAGCTGCGCGATAGCCGGGCGTTCACCTCGATGATGTAGTACTGAAAGTGGTTCAAAATAATGCAGATGGTACTTGTTCATCCCTCATGTTATATAATTGGTATCTTTTGTTTTTTTGCATCCAAAAGTTACAGGAAGACTAACAACGTTGAGACTTTTACCTGGTCCGATTCAGGATTAAGCGCATACTGAATATTACACTCTCCCACGATGCCAAGATGGCGGATGACCTTGATAGCGGTGTTCCGAAGCATATTATACTCATGGTTGTTGAGCGTTTGACTAGGTGCCACCACGATAGACTCCCCGGTGTGGATGCCTAGGGGGTCAATGTTCTCCATATTACATACCTGAAAAGCACAAAATGATGAGTTTTGGGATTAAAATGTGAAAATAGTTTGGGATTGCCAACACGAGCTTTTATTTTGGTGCATAGAATGAAACACCAGCAAGTCATCAACTTGAAACTTACAGTGATGCAGTTGTCGTAGGCATCTCGCACCACCTCATACTCAATCTCCTTCCAGCCCTTCAACGACTTATCCACCAGCACCTGCGAGGTGTGGGCGAAGGCCGACGTGACCAAGGTGGTAAGCTCCTCGCGGCTATTGGCGAAACCCGAGCCCAGGCCTCCCAGGGCGAAGGCTGAGCGCACCAGCACAGGATATCCCAGGCGCTCTGCAGCGGCTACTGCCTGAGAAGAGAAGAGCACATTGAGTCAGAAGTCAACCATTCCCAAATTCAGGCAATGCCGCTCATAGAGAATAGAAAGAATAGCGGTTTTATGCCGCCGAACACAAGGACCACAATGGAAGCACAGAAAAATCTGGGGTCAATCTGAGGTGAACAGACACAGCCTGTTAAACTGTCATCTTCATGTTGGGAGGCCTTGGACTAATGTAGGACTTTGTAAACACCTTCACAGGAAGAGGTCATTATCCAGGTTACAAATCTATCAGTTCATGGAAAGGACAATCCATTAAAATGTATATGTTCTGTTGTTTTACAGTGTTGGTGCTTGGGACGTGGTATTCAAATCAAGAAGACTATGTTTACTAATGTATCACTTAAATTTGCAGATACTCTCAATAAATAGCTTGGTGGAGGTCTGCAGAAGTTGGGCGTCGGTCATAAATGGCTACGTCCCCTACCGGCAGTAAAAGACAATCTTCCTGTGTTCGAGCCTTTGTTCTGACAGCCGCTTGCTTACCTGCTCGACGGAAAGTGCCGCCTCGCTGGGCGCCACGTGCTCGTTGATCTCCTCCATTTTCTCCACAAAAATCTTTCTGTCCTCGGTCATCTCGATGGAGGCTACCGGCGTGCCCAGCACCTTCACGTTGTACTTCTCCAACACCCCGAGCTTGGTGAGCTCCACGCCACAGTTGAGAGCAGTCTGCCCGCCGAATGTCAGCAGGACGCCGTCTGGTCGCTCGTTTTTAATCACCTTTGGGATGAATATGGCGGTCAGTGTCAAAACAAAGGCTTCACCTCGGGAGTTGACGTACCTGAGTGACATATTCCGGTGTAATGGGTAGGAAGTACACTTTGTCTGCTAGTCCCTTGGAGGTCTGTACGGTGGCAATATTGGGGTTGATCAACACCGTCTGGATGTTTTCCTCTTTCAGAGCCTTAATAGCCTGAAAACAATCAAAGAAAGGAACATTTTAGAGTTGAAAAGATATGAGACGAAACCCCAAAGACCAAAAAGTGGTAAGTCAAGTATTATCACTTTGAAAAACACCCAAAGCACAGTTTCAATTCGGTGCTGTAATACCAGGGCTGGGCCGTCAGGGTCTGCAAGGCCTGCTCTACTGGCCTAAAAAAATATCTGAATCACAGACTAATGTGAATTATATTTTGTCCATGAATTCTTATTAAATAATTCCAATTTGTCTTTTGTGTGTTTTCGTATTTAAGCATTTAACCAATCACATTTTGGCCATCATTTGTTACCAGGGTCAGAAATCTACCTGGACACCTTCACAATCAGTTCTGAAGGCCATAAAATAAGTGTAGATGAAACTGTTGTTTTAACCAATCAGAGTTCGAAATTGGCAACCCAATGCCTGCTGGAAGGCACTGGCAACATCAGAGTTTTCGCAAATTATGATTGGCTAGCTCTCAAGGATAAGCGCATACTGTCCAGAGCTAGCACACTGTATCTGTAGTAAGCATTTTTGTGTTGATTTAATAGCGATTGTGTCATCCAAAAATGGCTGAAGGAGGAGAAGAAATGGATTTGGTTGCAGATATACTGTCAAAGCCATCTTCAAAACGGACTGTTCAAGAATAGATGGACATCATTAAGGTTGGACAGCTCAGAAGCCAGCAAAAATAGAAAATAATATTGCAATTTTATGAGGTTATCATGAATCCACATGTTCATAGTAAAATTAGAACAGTTTCATTAGAGTATTTCTAAGGTTTCTTCAAGTCACATGTTATTTCCTGGCTAACGACATCCTCTAGTGGACATATAGTAAATCACACCACACTCACAGCCGGGGAGTGGGGTAAGTAGCCCTACCGAAGGCCTCGGAGTGACCTGCACGGCCCGCCACTAGGTAATACCGACCTGAGAGCCCGAGTAGTCAAACTCGCCAGCCTGGCCGATAGAAAGTCCCCCGGAGCCCAAAATGAGGACTTTCACTGGTCTGTAAATCTCTTCGAGCTTGGAGGAAGCCGAATAGGTGAGATGGTCCATCAAACGCTGTTTCACTGTGGAAAAGGAAATTGAGAATCGTGTCGCAAGGATGCTCACTCGGGCTTGGCACTATGGCCTTAAAACTAAATATTTTTTCCATTGATTAAAACCCTCCATAGAAATAATAAATCACTAATAATTTTAAATACTGTTCAATTTTTTTTCCCCAAAGGACCTTTTATTTTAGTTTTTTTAATAGTTAACCCACACTGAGGCAGCTAAGGAAATCCATTTGCAGCTTGGAAGCACATCCCTCAAGAGCAAAAAAATAATCATAGTGATAGAGTGTTTTATGCACATTAGTAAACATATTAGGTTATTTCATGTTAAGCTTAGTACACATTATGATTATTGCACGTTTAATTTCAGTCTAATAGCATTATCAAGCTTATTAGTTCAATAGTCGTTGCAAAGAAGCAACGGCTCCAACTTCAATCTAAGACCCTCCCAACAGTGAGTTGTCCGTAGCTGATTGGACAACAGATCGCTGCTGTGGACATTCAAAAACTTGTCAGAGCGGCAGCTCGCTCTCTTTGTTTCCTATCTTTGTCCGTGTGCTCATGTCTTCGCTCCTACCTAGACGAGAGTGTGCTTTTTCTGTCTCACTAGAATAAAGTAGTTTTTTGTTCACCATCTATCGTCGTTACTGATATTTTTATCACTGAACTTCTTTGAACACCGAACCAGGAAAGAAGCAAGAATTTAAACCGAACACATAGCTTACCAGATTTGTCAGTATTGCCCTCCTTGTAGTCTCTGACAGTGTCGAGGAACACATCAAACAAGCCAACTAGATCCGTCGGGCCGGCCATATGCTCAGGATGGAACTGCACACTAGAGCAAAAAATAACTTTTTTTTTTAAAGCTATCGCAGGAGATGAAAAGAGAAAAGATTATTTTTTTTGGTGGCGTACCTAAAAAATGGCTGCGTGTTGTGCACGATACCCTCGTTGGTGTGGTCATTGGCATTTGTGAACAGGATGTCCCAATCGCTCGGAAGGGTGTCGGGGTCAACGGCGAAGCCGTGGTTCTGACTGGTGATGAAGCAACGGCCGGTGCCTTTGTGGATGCAAGGCTGGTTGTGGCCACGGTTGCCGTACCTGCCACATTTATAGATTCGTACATTCACAAGAAAAAAAAACAATACAACATAGAAAAATATTAACCCATTCACTGACAAACCATGTGCAAAAATGTGTCCACTCGAGTGCCAGGGTTTTTGTCATTTTCACTCATATTGCAGGACCCACAGAATATTGAGTTTTAAGACTACATAAACATTTAAAGGACAACAGACACCATTTTTTTGTTTCTTAACTGACATCAGAAAAACGTTTTATAGCATCTAAAATACCCAAAACACGCCACATGATATTTTAGTCAAATGCAAAACACCAATAAAAATGACTTAAAGTGTCCAAAATCTGCAACAAAATGTCGTTTTCAAGGGCTGATTAATTCCTTACACGCAGCTTTGTCGCCTTCTTCAGCCTCTTTTTGGTGCAACACGAAGTTTTCGGACCAAACAAGTACAGCAAAATGCATCGACGTGATGGAAGGACTGCTACATTGTGTCCTTTTTTCGGTCAGGGGCGTTCCTTCAGTGACATCACGTACGGACTCGTCACCAACTCAAAAACAAGACATCCGGAATATTCAGCGCGAGTCTTAAAACATAAAATATCGCTATATGCGGTGGAATCCTTGTAAAATACGGTCAGTAGAAGTCATTTGAAGTGATTTTACAAATTATGGACACAACTTGTCCAGAGCCGTCGGTTGTCTTTTAAGGTTAATTCCCAAGTTATATGGGTCTGGAGTTATCTGAGCTTAAAATGGGGGCGACATACAAAAAGCTCCCCACGTAAATTTGTGAATGGGAGTAATAATTAATATTAATAACAAATATTTGAACTAACTTTAGGAAAATGCAACTCATACGCCCGATAATTAAAAAGTCGTACCTAGCATGCAAGCTATACATTGCCCGACGCTGGTATATTGACATAACACCACAAGGACATACTGCGGAGTTGTCATTCCGCGAACATTTGGTAACCTTGGACGCGTCCCCGGATAAAACAGCCGCCGCTTTCAGAAGCGGATCATCTGGCTTTGTTTGCCCCCCTCCTTAATCAAAACACAGACGCTCAGCTGCTGAGAGCTACGATGAGGCCCATTTCACATCAGGTCGCCCGGGTCATATAACACCTTTGAGTGGGGAATTGCTTTCTACTATCTTTGTGACTGCTTTATTTTCCTGTCTATGATAGCTGTCCACGTTCAATGCTTTGTACCAGCTTCAGCCGCTGTTAAAGCGCCATATAAATCAATATGTATTGTAAATAAATGAATATATTGTGCTGTTATGTATTGTGAAGACAAATAAAATGGTCATTTTTTACAACTAATCAGAATCTAATGGCCCAATGTCAGATGCGCTATCGATTGGTTACTGACTTCATTTTGTAGGTCTTTGCCCCAATGACCAAAGAGAGCAGCTGATGTCCCAAGCAGATGCCAAAAACCGGTTTGGGGTGTTCCACGTTCACCACCTTCCGCACGTTGGCGATTGTGGCCTGGCAGAGAAGCGGATCACCGGGACCATTGCTGATGAACAAACCGTCAAATTCTAGAGCCGAGGGGAAAAAAAAAACAAAAAAAAAAGGCTTAATTCAAGAGCCAGGAATGCGAATGTCATGTCGACCGACCTGTTTTGTCTAACGGGTGGTCCCAAGGTACAACAGTGATATGGGCCCCTCGCTCGGCCAGGCAGCGGATTTGGTTGTATTTCATGCCGCAGTCGACCACGGTGATTCGGAGACGACCGCCAGGGTTAAATAACTGAGGCTCCTGGACAAAACAAAAATGATTGAACAACTTTTTTTTTACTGAATTTTATGTTGTATTTATGCTGTATTTTTTTTAGACATTTGGTGGATGCAATACAGCTTCATATATCAATATGCCTTTCGTGATACAGTAAAGTCTCGTTATATCGATATCGGTTATATCGATAGTACTGCTTATTACGATACGATTTCTATGAACTCAAGGAGAAAATTACATGCCCGCAGTATCGGATATATCGATAGTCCGGTTATATCGATATTTTTTCCGACTCCCGAGAATATCGATATAACGAGACTTTACTGTACTTGCACTGTGTACAGTTTATTTAAGAAAGGGTTTTGCACATTTACAGTATACAGTTACATTTTTATTTTACTATGCTTACAATATCTTGTTTTTTATCCTTTCACCCCCAGACCCCATCCCCCTTTCAAATTGCTGCCGTTGGCTGCAAATTCCCCATTCAGGGACGAATAAAGGTTTTCTGATTCTAATTTGCACTATGTCTAGTTCTTTTTATGACACATTTTTGTCAGTCTTATTTGTACATGCAATACTTTTTTTATTCTTTTTGACCCCCCCCCCCATTCCTTTCAATTTTGCCACTGCAGATTGCAAATTTCCCCACTGTGGGACTATTCAAGGCTTTTTCATTCTGATTTCTGATAAATTTACATAGTCAAAACTAAAGCTACTTGTTTTGTAAACACCTACAGAAATATCCAGCAGATAAATCACCCCAATACAATGTTTTACAAGATAAAAGAGAAATCACCCACAATGCAGTGCAACATCAAAGATTATTAGCTCCAAGAAGAATTATTTTTTTTTTAAACAATGATTTATGTTGGGTCAGTAAATGCCTTACTTTCATTGAAACCTCTTGGACCAAGTTCCTTTTGTCGGGATTGTCAAACGGGACGCTGTCCTCTGGTGTCCCCTCCAAAACGAGTTTTCCTAACATGGTCCCTTTCTCACGGATTTTTTGGGTCAAGCAGCGGGTGTCGATGCCTTGATAGGGACAACAAAACAAGCTCAAAGTGAATCTTATTATTATATATAACATGATTACTCAACTCCCTCCCAGCCCTGCCCCCCCTGCCCACTGCCACACTCACCGAACTACACGCTGTACTATCATACTGAACTCTATTTTTTGTTCTTTCTGATTTTTTTTCTGCAAGACCTCACTTCAACCCTTTTTTGCTGTTTGTTTTTGCATTACTACATTACGTCACTTTATATACGACACTACCTCATTTTACATGTCACTACCTCACTTTACATTCAGAAATTACATGTATTGTCTGTTGTCAATTGTATGTCTATTTTAGCCACGTTATATGTGTCTTGCACGCTGGGTCCGAGAGGACATTAATTTTATCTGTGCTGTATGTCATGCATATTAGCATATTTGACAAGAAAGCTGACTTTGATTAATTGACTCGCCAACTCTCTTTTTTCCTACCTTGGAGTCCTGGAACTCCTTGCTCCTGGAGCCACTGGTCCAAAGATTTGACTGAGCTCCAGTGACTTGGACACTCTGCCAGCTCCCCGATGATGAGAGCAGCGGCGTGGATCTTTGACGACTCAAACCACTGTGGGAAAAAGGGGGAAAGACACTAACAACATGACTCATCTGAATTGCAAATATTAGCTGCACACAAATATGGCGTCGTGGCCCAGAACCTTGCTGAGGCCAAAAGCGCCCTTTTCGTCCGCTGGTACGCCGTAGTTGCCCACCAACGGGTAAGTGAGAGTTAGCAGCTGGCAACGGTATGATGGGTCGGTCAGGGCCTCGGGGTATCCCACCATACCAGTCTGGAACACTATGAGGGAGAAATTAAAAAGTATGGGTGATGATAGTTGAACTTTTTGACTATATTCACTTTTCTAACACGCTTCTATCACTTGGATTTTAAATTGAAATATGGCCAATTTCAATGTTTCCAGTATCTCATATCGTCAAAGTAGCTACAGGACGTAAATGGCATGTGTAGTCTCAAGAGTACTGACTAAAACTATATGACTGCTTCTACTGTGTTTCTCAGGAGAAACAAAATATACCAATCTAAAGTGTCCCATAATTGGCATCATGTTTTGAAATTGTGTCGCAATGGGCTAAATGGAGGCAGTCATTTCAAGCATGAGTCGGATGTTGACGTTCGCTCTTATACACGCGGTGTATAAATAATAAAAAAAAAAAACAAATAAACAGAAATTTGACAAAGCAGAAACGAGGCGAGACGTGTTCCGGCAAGTAAAAAGACAGGTTTGTCAAGGTGACTTCGAGATAGGTTGACAACTTGCACTGGCAGGGTGAATTTTAATCAGTTTAAAATGAATGTTCATCGTGAACTCTATCACATTGTTCTTTTGCAGACCCATTTGGGCCAATGATGCCCAAATTGACCCACTTGGGTCAAATTATAAGTTCGCCACTGGCAACATGGCGAAAAGAACATTCATTTTGTTGAAAAAAACAAACGACGCCACGTCTCACGTACCAACTTCGCCAGAGACGGACACATGAGCACCGAAAATGCTGCCCGTAAACCTCGTCCCGTCCTCCAGGATCAGACTGGCCTTGGTGGTCTTCTCGGACATCTTGCTTCCACTTCTCGGTCGCGTCTAGTTGCTGGTGGACACGGACACGGACCGGCGGTTTTCCACGAGAAACTTACAACCGGAACAATGATGCTCAAATTAAGGGGGGGGCGCCCAAAGTCGTTTTCGGTGAATGGTTGAGTAAATGGTGGTTCAACGAGATCCAAAAGGCGTGGAATGATGAGAGCTTCGTTCGGTTTGTGCTTTCCAGGTTTACGAGTGGAACCGCAGGATGCCAAGTAGGTCCCACGTGTGCGGTCGATCGAGGGAAGGAACTTAGCCCGCGGTTCGAGTCGTTCGAACAGTCAAGTTGGACATAGTATTTCCGGTATGGATTTTCAAAATACGAAATATTACCCAATTTTATTCACCGGATATCTCCTTGAAGTAAGCAACAATTGATTCTCCTTTACTGAATGCCCCTTCTTCTATCATCTGCTATTATTTTTCTAAACCTTCACGCCCCCCTAAATAAAATTAATGTTTTTTTTTTTAACCCGAGGGAAGTATCGGGGGGTGCGCGTACAATTGTGGCTTGACCAATTACATTTCTAGCTTGTGTCGTCATTGCAGTCGTCATAGAGGGCGGGGCTACTACTCAGGAACAACCGTATGGAAACAATTTCCATGTAGGAGGAATTCAGTTATTTGTTTTGTTCGTTTTTGTAGCATCTTCCCATTCCACGAAAGGAATAATAATAATAAAATCACAATTATAAACTTCATTTAGCAAACAATTTTAAACAAATACTGAATTACCATAATACACCAACCCTTGTGAGGATAATCATCTTTAAAGTGGATGGAATGATTAATATTATTCAAATCAGTGGCGTTACGCAAAAGCATTGTTAAATCACCCCCACAGTTCCTTCAGCGCCCCACTCTGACGTGTGGCACATGGCTGGATTTTTTTTGGGACTTGCACTGGAATGTGCTTTTGGGAGAAACTTAATCCACAACAAACACAGCAGATAAAAATAGAAACAGTCACTCAGTCGGTCAGATAGACTTCAGAGGTCTTTGGTCTCTGCACAGCGTGGTGAGGCAGTGGAAATAACCGATAAATCACCCGAGTGAATATGGATTATCATTTAAAAGATTCTGGAATCTTAGTCTTGTCCTTTTTATGTTTTTGACTGTGAGTACTGCAGCGGGTCGCGGCTCAACGGACAACGGAGGTTCAAACATGGAGAACCTCCAGAAGCAGCTGGTGTGTCCCGTCTGCCTGGAGATGTTCTCCAAGCCCGTCGTCATCCTTCCCTGCCAGCACAATCTCTGCAGGAAGTGCGCCAATGATGTGTTCCAGGTCTGTGATGAAATCTTTTTGCCTATATTAACTAATAACTTGTTAAGCTACTATGTACACGAAAAAAAAAAACGCTTCGAGGGAATTCCTTACATTTAATTTTTGGGCAGGTACTGGCAACTGGCAGTATGTGGACCACAATCACACTATGAATACCCCCCTTTATTATTTATTATGTATGCATGTAGTTATTGGTTTCAACAAACCTCCCCCCAAAAATGTTGCAATCACCTCAAGTGGTCACTACTATTTTTAAGAACATTAATTAGATACTTAATTACACCTCACTGGAATCCGCAAAATATGAAATATCTACCACTAATCCCGTCTACCATCGTTGTAACAGTATAGTACAATGATAATAATTAAAGTACGCTACCTTTGACATTGCAGTCGTCCAACCCGTCAACCCGCAGCTCGACCAGCGTGGGAAGCCGCTTCCGCTGCCCGTCATGTCGCCATGAGGTGGTCCTGGACCGGCATGGAGTCTACAGTCTGCAGAGGAATCTGCTGGTGGAGAACATCATCGACGCGTACCGGAGACAACAAGATTCCAGGTTGGCTACTCGATGAAAAACCTACAAATAAAAATACAAGTTCATCACTTTCTAAAATGGCATGGTGGGGTGGATAAAGAAGTCAATTAAATAAATGTAACTACAAGAGTAAAATTATAACAAAAACTCCTTACAAACCTATAATTCAATTCCAAAAAAAAAATTCAATTCGATCTTCTATCAAATTAAGTTAATTCAGAACTATGAATAAATAATACGTATAATGATCTGCTGTGTAACCAAATCAATCATATGGAGGTTTGATAGTTGTAATAACCGACATTGCCACTAGAGGGCAGCATTGTAATCTTTTGTTTTCAATGCATTTCTCTTCACTGTTTACGTTTTTTGTGAAGAATCATATTTAATAAAATACTCTGGAATCAGATGATTTGAACCAGACACAAAACCTTACTTTTGGCCTCAAATATTTAGTCTAAAGTAACTACTTCTCAATGGGATATCGGTAAACAAAGAGTGTGTTATCTAGCTAGCTTTCTATTAGCTATTTATTGGCTAGCTCGCGAGCTGTCTACCTATTTGAGTTACTTCCGGGCGCTTGCGGCTGACGCTGCTCACGCACAAAAAAAACTTATCTTGTGCCTGTAAAGTGACCCTGAGAGTTTCGAAACCCGCTTATAAATGAAATGTATTATGATTAAATCAAATATATACATTTTTGCAAAATGATAATCATACTGTGATACCACATGTCCATCATATAAATGGTGATGAAACAATATTCAAGGGTCCTGTGAATATTGTGACATTTAAATATTGTATGATCAATACTGTCTGATAATTAGCCGTACTGGTCTGTTCAGTTGTTGTTTTGACCACAAAGAGTTGACGCAAAAGTGTAAAATAGACTTTTCTTTTTGTGTGTATTTGTTTGTGTCTGTGTGAGTTGTAGTCAGAGTGATGATGATGAGTATTTGTGTGTCACGTTCACGCTGACTGTCTGTGCAGATGGGCGCCGCCATCCCGTAATAAACGTGATTGTTGTCATCGGCCATACATAACACATCACGTTGATTCAAATGTCCTTTCATTCATCATTTCTCACAATATCAGCCTGATCCGATTCAAAATACGAGCGCTTCCACATTGACACCCCGTGACCGATGTGTGTTGTTATCTATTTTGACAAGCGCACTGACGGAATCTTGAGCTCACTTTGAACTTCCTGTCCCGGACAGGATGTCCAGCGTGAAGCCGGAGTCGCTGATGTGTGAGGAGCATGAAGACGAGAAGATCAATATCTACTGTTTGTCCTGTCAGACGCCAACGTGCTCCATGTGCAAAGTGTTCGGATGCCACAAAGAGTGTGACGTGGCGCCGCTCGGCAGCGTCTATGTCAGACTCAAGGTAGTAAATATATACAGTGATACCTTGGCTTACGAACTTAATTGGTTCCCAGACAGAGTGTGTAAGGCGAAAAGTGTGTATCCAAAAAAATAATTTCCAATAGGGAACCATTAAAATGAGATTAATCTGTTCCCAGGTCCCCATAAAACATAATTTTCTACTTTTTAATTTTGTAAGCCTTAAAACTACAGAAAATACATCTTTTTTATGCATAATAAGTGTGCGATGGTATTATAATTAAATACATAAACTGTACAGTATAATAAAGTTGTTTTATTTACCTTTGTGATGGTTGTTGAAGGCTTGATGGAATGGATAGATTTTTGCAGAAAAGTGTCTCAAGGAGGACAAAAAAAATGTCGTCAGCCATTTTCTTTTTTGGAGAACGGGCTCGTTTGCGAACGACACATCACTCATTGTGGCAGCAGCGTGTGTATCCCGAAAAATAGTTCATCTGCCAAGGTAAAATGTTCATCAATTTAACATTCGTAAACCGTAAAGTTCGTAAGCCAAGGGGTTCGTAAACCGAAGTGTCATAGTACAACAAAACATAATAAAGTGGGTAGGGGGCGGGTGGAGGTCACAAGCTAGTGGACCCAGTAGAACATAATAATATTAGGGGATATTTCGGATGCTATGGAACAAAATGGGACATGATTGAGAACAGAAAGGGTCCAAGGATAAAACCCTGAAGTACACCACTCCCCAGTCCACACACAGAATGAGTTACTGAAAGCAAAGTTTGGAGAAGGAAAAAAAAACATGACGAATGTCACCAAAACGTGAAGATGTGTGAAGGTCAGTGGTGATGAAGTCACACACACAGACACAAAAGTTTGCATGGACAGATGGCCATGTTGACATTTGGCCGCCATCGCGCATTCTGATTCACGCAATCTGAATTATTGTCCTCCAGGGGCGCCAAATTAAATGTCTCAACTGTTTTCTTTTTCTTCTTTTTTTGTGGTGTGTGTGTGTGTGTGTGTGTGTGAATATTTGCAGACAGAATTGAGTGACAGCATCGCCGGACTGGTTGCCAGCAATGACAACATCCAGGCTGCCATCACGCAAATGGATGGAATGTGCGACGCTGTTCAAGTAATACACACACTCACACACACACACACAGACACACACTACATCATGCATTTCTATTTGGCTAACTACGTCTGTGTAGGCTAAAAGTCGCACAGGAGTAATCCATCGATGAAAAGATTTCTTCAGCCATCACCTGTACTTCTTTGAAGGTGTCGGACGTTTCGCTCCTCATCCGAAGAGCTTCGTCAGCAAACAAAAGTTATGCTGGTAACTGGCCAGAGTTGTGCTAGTAACTTTGGCCAGATTTACCAGCACAACTTTAGTTCACTGACAAAGCTCTTGTGCTGGTAACTCTGTCTAGAGTTAACAGCACAACTTTAGTTTGCTGACGAAGCTCTTTGGATGAGGAGCGAAACGTCCGACACCTTCAAAGAAATACAGATGACGTCTGAAGAAACATTTTCATCAATTCCGGCCAACTAGTATAAATATACAGCGATAGAAAGAGAGGAGAATAATTCCTTAGTAAGCTGTAATCATATTAGTCTACGCAGAGGATAAAGAATATATGCATGCAGGTAATGTACGACTCATGCTTTTGGCCAAATATCCGTTGTTAAAAGGGTTTTTAACACAACGTACTGTGTAGTTGCTATTCATTAGCTAGCATGTAGTTTCGTATTAGCTGTTAGCATGACAGAAACAGACTTGTATCTCATATTTTTGCATGTGAGTCAGTTTACTCACATCTCAAGCCGGCGGCGGATACGTTTGGTCCATTAACACGTTTGTCGCGGTCAGGAGAACGCTCAGCACCGTCGCGAGGAGATCACGCGGCAATTTGAGGCTCTGACGGCAATCTTGGATGAGCGCAAGCAGGAGCTGGTGGGCCTGATCACCAGGGAGCAGGACGAAGAGCTGCAACGTATACGGCAACTCATCGGTGAGCATGGACAGAGGTTAGAGGACAGGAGAGAGCTGGTGGAGACGGCCGTGCAAGCGGCGGACTACACGCACGCGGCAGTCTTCGTCCAGGCCAGTTTTCTAAAATACTTCGCCGTCTGTCCATCCGTCCGTCCATCCATCTAGCTGAGTCGCAAAGCAGTAAGGCTTGTGTGCTGTTCCATTGCTTATCTTCATGGCGTCCCAATACTTTCGGCTTCTACCATTTTTGTCCTCATATTTCTTTTTTTTTCATCACGGGTGTCCCAATATTTTTGTCCTAAATGCACTCTGAGTGGTGTTTCACTATTTTTTTTTTGTCCTATTTTAACTTTTTTACAGAATGTCAATGTCATACTGGACAGGTAAGTTGTTCGTTTTGTTGTATTGTGTAGTTGTGACGTGTGTCGTGTTGTGTCATGTGGGTGTATTATAACCATTTTAGAAGACATCACTGTTTGTTTTAACTCATTCACTGCCAGACGATATGCAAAAAAAATATGTCCACTCCAGTGCCAGGGTTTTTGTCATTTTCACTCAAATTGCAGGACCCACAGAATATTGATTCTAAGGACGACATAAACATTCAATACAGCGTAAAAAAATCTTTTTTTCATCAGAAAAAAGAGTTAATTCCTAAGTGATGGGGAATAAGAAGTTATCATATTTAAAAGTTTCATGCTGTTATATGCTTAGTGTGACTCGAATACACGATTGAAGCGCAGACAACCTGGGGTCAATCTGAGGTCAACAGACACAGCTTGTTAAACTGTTATCTTCATCAAGGAGAGCTAGCCTTGGACAGAATTTAGGACTTGGGAAATTTCTTTATCACCGAAGCAATTTACGACTTGAAACTCCTTCACAGGAAGAGCTCATGAGCCAGGTTACAAATTTATCAGTTAATGGAAAAGACAATGTTTTATTGCTTACAGCTGTTCGTGCTTAGAACTCAAGAGGTGTGGTATTCTAATCGAGAAAACCATGTTTTACTAATGTATCACTTTAATTTGCATATACTCTCAATAAATAGCTTAGCAGAGGGCTGCAGAATTCAGGTGTCTGTCATGAAAGGCTGGGTCACCTGCCGGCAGTAAAAAACAATCTTTCAGGGTTCGAGTCTTTGTCCACAGTGTCCTATCGAACATCTCTGACACTAAGTTATATGGGTGTGGAGTTATCTGAGCTTGAAATGGGGGCGTCTGTCCAAAATACAACACAATACATACATATTAATTTATATACAGCTTTAACAATAGCTGAAACTGTAACAAAGCGCTAACATGGACACAAGGGATATTCTGCCCTCTTGTGGAAGGGAAAAACATTGCTAGAGGTCTGACCAGCGCTTTATCGGCACATAAGCATGAAAAAACAATGGCGCTCAACATCATATTTTCAATTCCCGAATACATTCGGGGATGGCAGTGAATGAGTTAAATTCAATCGGATTTTTTTTTATTGACTGTTGTATTATTTTAAAAAAATGCTTCATTTTATTTTTGGGTTTTATTAGTTTTAGTTTTTTTTAATACGTGGAGAATTTGTCAAGTGCAAGATTAAAATAATATATAAAATAAAATGTGCTGTCAGGATGTCGGCGTGCGCTCGCGATGTCAACGTACTGCGGCCGCAGTTGTCTTTCGACAACATGTGCCATTTTGTCATTGACGTGGATGACATAGCGGACATGTTGAACGACATTCATTTCCGAATCGGTATATACACACTTCACATCACATTGTCAAAAATTTGCCTTAGTAAAATGAGTTAGCACATGTACGTACCGTGTGTGTTGTCTTCCAGGTGAAGACGACGACCTCGAAGACGACTCCGAAGTGGACTGACAGTCTCCAATCTGCATGTTGTGGAGTAGAAGGTGAAGGTGGATGTGCACCATCGTCAATCCTCCATTTCTTCAAAAAAAGAAACAAAAACAATATATATCAATAATGAATTTCAAATTCTTATTTATTCCTCGTTCAACAGGACAACATGGGTCAAAACTCACATTTTCTCCTCATGGTCCCTGCTCTCCACGAGGTTCCTTCACTCCCGGAAGTCCCCGATGAGGTTTCTGCATTCACAACCTGACTGAAGGGGTCTGTGGATTTATTGTGAGGTTTTTGCAGGAATTTAACATTACTCTTTTTTTGTGGATTTTGTGTGTATTATTTTTGTTTTTGCATCTTGAAGCATTGTGAATAAAAAGACACCATTTCTTCTTGTTTCGAACTAAATCCGATAGACCAGGGGTGTCAGTCATTTTTTGCCGCGGGCCACATTGTCGTTATGGTTTCCTCTCGAGGGCCGTTATGAATTTGGGAAACCCATTAGAATGTTTAAATCCCTTCAAATATTACATATAGAGCACGCAGCAAATTAATGAATAACTCTTTTTCAAATCTGAAGTCAAGAATAATGACTTTTATTGTGGTTGACATCCAAAAATATGAAATTTTGGCTCAGATTTTAGCAATCATCATGGAATTTAACAAGTTTGATTTTCGCGGGCCGAAAAAAATGATGTGGCGGGCCGGATTTGGCCCGCGGGCCTTGACTTTGACACCTGTGTGATAGACTCATTTGAATATTCCATGTTTAGCAATCACACAGCTTTAGGCCAAGCAACGATTACTAGAACACAAATAGTGCGGCAACACATGCGGATAGACATCAAGATCCTCACAGGCATACACACTCGATGTCAACAATTAATATTGTAGCTTATTTGTAGTTATGTCATGATCTTGTCACACAGTAGAAGATGAGCTGATTAATTCATTATGATACACGAACAGCGTAATTATTATTTTTTAAATCATGTTATTAAGGAAAATATTATGCAATCATATTTTTCTTATGCGAAGCCAAAAGGAAAAGAATATTTTTCTTAGTAAAAACATTTTTTTTTGCTTATGTAACGGATTAATAGCATCTCCAGTCATTTCAATGAACAAAGACGATTTGGTGATAGGACGAATGAAACGTGGACACAGAACAATAAATCAATGTTTGAGTCAGTCAAGATTTTGGAGCGTTTTATTACAAAATCTAAATGACAATGTGACAAGATTCAACTATTTTTCTGTCTTTTCCATTTTCTGATGAGAGTATAAACAATTAAGTCGGTGGAACAAAAATCAAGATGGCGTCTTACGCCACCTTTTCAAGGTCACCCGCTGGTTTCAAGGTGCCGCCTCTTTATCTCGTAAGCTAGTTTGACTACCGTGGTTACGTGATGTCACAAACCTCACCGCCTTTTCTACTTTCCAACCTCTTCGAGTACTTTCCGGTTGACTTTGGCGCGCAGCCTCTGCTCCTCCGTGCGCGCGTTGTGCATCATGTTTCGCAAGAGGTGAAAGGTCAAATCGATGGATAGCGGCGCATAGTCCCTGCGCGTCTTGAAATTGACTGGCTCGTCATCGTTTCCAATGTCATCCACCTCATTGTCATCATCATCTTCAGTTATCTCTTCATCGTCTCTCGGCATCCTCGCCAGGGAAAGCCGCGGGACGCCCAAGCCCAGCAGACGGGCGCCGACATCACCGCCGGCCGCGCTGAGGAGTGTCCGAGGGCGGCCGGCGGAGGAAACAGGAAGCGGAGAAAGCAGCACTGACATCAGGAGGGATGAGAGGAGGAAAGAGCAATACTTCATGTCTATATACAAACACACAAAAAATTGATTCAGTAAAAATGAGGTATTTTTTTCTGCCTAATACTGCAATATAATTTCAGTGTATTTTCTGCACTATAAGGCGCACCTAAAAGAAAATATTTTTTGAAACGTTGACCATGCGCCTTATGTATGGAAAATGTTGTATATAATATATCATTCATCGAAGTTGCCCCTTATAATGTGGTGCACCATATGTATGGAAAACATTTTAAAATGTCATTCATTGAAGGTGCCCCTTAAGTATGAAAAGGTTTTTAAATGTCATTCGTTGAAGGTGCGCCTTATATTCCAGATATGATCATTTAGCTCAGTCTTACGCAAAAGGTAAAAAAAAAAATACATGCATATATAGAAAAATGTGCGTATATATATGCATGCATATATATAAAACATAAAACACCAATGGGAGAAAAAAAATAAACTACAAAAATATTATTTAAAAATGTGAGATTTTTTTGATTTAAAAATTAGACTAAATTAAGTCTGGAAAAATAAAAATAATAATAAATTAAGTTTAAAAAAAATGTAAAAAATAAGAATAAATTAAGCATGAAAAATAAAAAATAAGAATACATTAAATCTGAAAATTAAGAAATAATAATTAAGCCAGAAAAAAAAGAATAAATAATAAATTAAGTCTGAAAAATTAAAATATTAATAATAAATTAAAAATAAAAAACAACAATAAATTAAGTCTGAAAAATAAAAATAGATGAAGTTTAAAAAAATGTAAAAATAAGAAATTAAGCCTGAAAAAAAAAGTATTCATTCAATCTGAAAATAAAAGAATATGAATAATTAAACCAGGAAAAAAATATACATAATAAATTAAGTCAGAAACATTAAAAAAAATAATAATAATTAAAAATAAAAAACAAGAATAAATTAAGTCTGAAAAGTAAAAATAAAAATAGTTTAAAAAATGTAAAAAATAAGAAATTAAGCCGGAAAAAAAGAATAAATTAAATCTGAAAATTGAAAAAAATAAGAATTAACCCAGAAAAAAAATAATAAGAATAAATTAAGTCTGAAAAATAGAAAAATAAGACCATTAAAAATAAAAAACAAGAATAAATTAAGTCTGAAAAATAAAAAAGACAAATAAATGAAGTTAAAAAATGTAACAAATAAGAATACATTAAGCCTGATAAAAATGACATCTGAAAATTAAAAAAAAAAAAAAAATTAAGCCAGAAAAAATAAAGAATAAATTAAGTGTGAAAAATTAAAAAAAAAGACAAAATTAAGTCTGAAAAATTAACAATAAATAAGAATAAATTAAGTCTGAAAAAATGTACAAACTAACAATAAATTAAGCCTGAAAAAAAGAATAAATTAAATCTGAATATTAAATAAGAATAATTAAGACATAAAAAAGAATAAATTAAGTCTGAAACATTAATAAATAAGAATAAATTAAGTCTGAAAAAAAATTAAAATAAAAAAAATAAGAATAAATTAAATCTGAAAAAGAAAAAGAAAAAAGAAAAAATAAGCCTGAAAAATGTCAACACGTGGTGCTCACAGGTAGACTATAAAAGGCCGGAGAATGTAAAAACAACACAATCAAATTGAAAAATATTGGGGAGTACTTATGTATAATTTTGCCACATCCATCCATCATGACACAAATGACTATAAAAATCGATGATTTGATCTTTGGTTTTAAAAAAAATACACAAAATCCCAATAAACATGTATCCAAATTTTCTTGTCACAATGCTGCCAATTTGTATCATCTAAATGTAATCAAATCCATTGATTTGCAAACAGCTGCAAGGATATTACTCATATTATTTTTTTTGTTTGATTCAAATCACATATTAAAAATGAGAGAAAATTACACTTTGTAGGTGCAAAAAAAAAACTTACTTGTGATGTTCCTCTTCCTTGTGCAGGCTCGGGTATCCGTTGAGGTGCGCTGAGGGTCTTTGTGCACAATGGACGGTAAGCACGGCGAGTTTTATACACACGGTCAGTGATGTCACTCAGACCGACAACACCCCCATTCCCCCTCCTTCACACACACACTTTGTTCGACACTTCCGATAGCACATCTTGGATACATATTATATTTTTGGTTCCAATCTAAAAGATGAGCTGGAATAATGTAATTTATCACGTGACATGGTAGCCTTTTCCTGGCCAAGTGTTGATGGAGTCTATCTCATCATCACGCATGCAGAATGTCAAATGCTGATACACACTCGCACCCATGCGCACGCACAAAAATAAATCAAGTCTTTCTATTATTGCGTCTACCAAACATTTACATAAGAGCACTTAAAAGAGAAATTAATTTTTCATTGGTGAGATGATTGGTGTCCGAGTACATGTGCGTGACTGAGTATGGAGATGTGCTTTAATGGGTATTTTTCTTCCTTTTTTCCAAGGATTGCTGCAAAATCTATTTCAGGTATGTAATGTATTGATTTTTTTTTAATTCACATTGACCTCTGACTACATTCAGTATTCACAGTGGCAGCAAATTGTCAAAGAAAACCATAAACACAAAGAACTAAAACTAGTTGTTTTTTGTGACACAAACCAGTAAGTGAGTGTGTGTGCGTGTAATTTCAATACTTATTTGCCTTAAATCTGCCATCCGGCCATGGAGCCGTGATTCCACTTGATCAAGTTGAATGATGATGAGCAGCAGTGTTTGCATCTGAATGACAACTAGCAAACAAACAAAATGGCGGTCGTAGCAGATCACAAGACGTTGGCCTTCCATGTCAAGTAGGAGTTCCAGGCCACGGCCACGACCTGGACCACAGCCAACCTGAGAGTGTCAACAAATAATAATAAACAAAAAAGATGTATCCAGAATTTACCATTAATAATAATAATAATAATAATAATTTTCATTTATAAGCGCCTTTCAAAACTCTCAAGGTCACTTTTCAGTCACAGTATAAGTTTTTCTGTGAGTGAGTAGCGGCAGCCACACGCGCCGGCGGCGTTCACTCAACCCGGAAGTAACACAAATAGATAGCAAGCTAGATAGCTAGCTAATTGATAGCCAATGGATAGCTAATAGATAGGCAGCTAGCTAGGTAGCCGTATAACTAGTAGAAAGCCAGCTAGATAGCTAGCGAGCTAGCCAGATAGCTAATAGATAGCAAATAGATAGCTAGCTAGCTAGATAGCCAGCCGGGTAGTAATCATAATGTACTCTATTCATTGAGGAGAATGAGGGCAAAGTGGATCAAAGGTGGAGTAGAGTATTAATACAAGAGCCTCCAGAACTAGCACATGGTATCGGGTCAGTTAAGACTATTTTATGACATGGATTTTCTACGTGAGGAGATTAAGGGCATTTGGGAGACTGTGCACTACAACGCTTTATTACCAAAGATGAGGCATGGCAATGAAATCAACTAACATTGTCATTCGTCCCTGTTGATTTGTCATAGAAGAGATAATGGGGCAACTGCAGCCAATTGGAGACCGTGGATTATGATCAAGCTACCATTACCATTCTACCGGAGACAAATTGCTTGTGTGTTCTACATACTTGGCAATAAAGATGATTCTTATGTGAAAAAAAATTATCTGTGAGGAGACAAAGGTCAAAGTGCACCAAAACGGAGAATAAGGAGTAGGATGCTGACCTGTGATGCAGCGGAATGAAGTAGAAGTTGGCGATCTGCACCGGCGGCCATAGCTGCGACACAAAAAAAAAAAAAAAAATTACACATCAACAACAAAGTTGACTTTTAAATCAATGAAATATGATTGAAAACTTACATAATAATTGGCGATAAGCGCGTCGGTGTAGTCCTGCGATGACATCATAATAACAACGTTAACACACGCGTGTGTGTGTGTGTGCAAGGTGTCACGTCGTTGAAGGTCACACATCGTGTATGGCGGAAAATGAAAAGTTGAACATGCAAGACTTTTGCTCTCAGAGTAAAACACGTTTCTAATTATCAGCCGACAGTTTCCATTTGGATTATTTTCACGCGTCATAGCAGACGTCAACATGATTTGAGAACGGGACACAAATATTACAATGAGGCGGCGATGAAATGTTGCGTTCAAGGACGTGTCATCACAAAAAAGGCAACACTAGCCATTATTCCGGACGCAAATCCGTCCAACATTCCAAACCGTACCGGAAGACTTTAATACAGTGATGCCTCGGCTTATGAACACTTTATTTTACGAACTTTTTGACTTACGAACATTAAATTTGCGAAAACAAATATTGGCATCCGAACTAGTTTTCAGCAAACAAACCACACAGGGCCACGGTGGCTGGCGGACTAGTTTTCCACACCCGTTTAAAATGCAGACGTGGTTTGCTATCAAGTGGAGTATTTCTGCTATTATGGGACCAAAAAAGACCGCACCACAGTTTAGTGTTAAGCCTAAAAAGACAAAGAAAATAACAGTCGAGCAGAAGATCATCAAAAAACACGAACAAGATAATAATAATAATACATTTCATTTGTAAGCACCTTTCAAAACTCTCAAGGTCACTTTACAGTCACAGGATCAGTGTTTCTGTGGGTGAGCAGCGGCAGCCACATGCGCCAGCGTTCACTCAACCTGGAATAACTCAGATAGAAAAGATAGCCAGCTAGGTAGCGAGCTAGATAGCTAGTTAGCAAATAGATATCAAATAGATATGTAGCAAGGTAGCCAGCTAAATAGCTAGCGAGATAGCTAGCTAGACAGCGAACTTAGCTACCTAATAGAAAATCGGTGTGTGTTTGTGTTACTTAGCATCCCAGTACCAGTATGCTAACTCGACCATTGCTACGTGTGGCTAAGGGTGTTTCCGTGTTGTCTAAGCAACGGTCTCAGTCAATAGAAGAGGTTGAAAAACCTCTGTTGATTTGGATTAACGAAAAGCAGCTAGCAGGGGACAGTGTGAATGAGAGTATTATCGCAGAGAAAGCACGGCAACTTCATTAAGATATTATCAAGTGGCAACTACATCAGCGACCATCACAAAGGTAAATAAAACGACTTTATTATAAAGTAAACTTTGTTTATTTAATTACAATACAGTAGCACATTTATTATACATAAAATAAGGTATATTTTGTGTAGTTTTAAGGCTTATTTAGTAGAAAATTGTTTTTTGGGAAACCGGGAACAGATTATTCTCATTTTTAATGGTTTCTTATGTGAAATAAATGTTTGGTGGACGAACTTTTCACCTTACACACACTTTCTGGGAACCAAATAAGTTTGTAAAATGAAGTATCACTGTATTTGGAATGGCAGTAATCAGAATTATTTTAACAGCTAATGGCTACAGATGCCACTGATAATAAAATCATGTCATGTTTTCATTTTATTATTATTTTGAATGAGTTAGCTATTTAGTAGTAATAATCGGCGGTAGCCATTTTGAGTCCACCAAGCAGCCCACAATTAAAAAAAAAACTAAAATGTGTGGAAGGCAAAAAAATACTTGTGTACATCCCATGTTTCATAACGCATAACTTTGCAGTCTGCATTAACGCCAACCAAATGGCCTGACATGAAACAAATTGAGTATTTTTCTGTGAATATCAACAGCGGCCATTTTCTGGCAGTCAAACATCAGCGCGAGTGTGTGTTTGATCAGCATACTCTTTGTCATTTGCTTTGTGTCCCGCGTGACATCACCAGTTGCCCGCCACTCGGCGTCAATAATTGAGCAGAGCGCTGTTTAAACAAACACACAGACATTTAATGTGTGCCAACACGTCTGTGATAGCTGCAATGTTGAAGTTACATTTTATGTATTTTTTGCCATGATTACAAACATAAAACCTTTTTTGAGGAGCGTGTTCCTTCTGTGCTGATGTAGTTTTTTTCTTCATATGCCAAAAACATGGATGTATGGACTAAGTAGGTACACAAAAAAAGATGACAAATGCCTCACCCGGCGCAGCTTGGCAACGTTCTGCTCCACGCTCAGCCCGTTCAGAACTCCTGACAGAGACAGGAAGGCCCCCAAGAAACACGGGGCGAAACACAGCTGGGCACAAAAAGACAGAAAATGCTTGGTGTTGATTTGATTTTTTAGTTTGATTTATTTTTAGTCTGGCATGATGACAACTTCTGACCTGATCAATCAGCATCTTCTTCATGGCCGCACTCTTACTTCCTCCGACCACAAGGGAGTCTAGAACTTTATACCAGCTGCCGACAACCGGGCCCTTTAGAAAGGAAATCACAATGCTTAAAATGTCAAAAACTATGAAAAATAGATTGTTACATTGTCCATTAATTGTTATAAAATTCTTATATTGTAATTAGGAAGTTTCAAACCTGGACTCATTACCAAAGGTTGTTAACCTCATTTTCAAAATCCATTCCAAAATGGCCGCCTTAAGTGATTCGGGAATTAGGGATTCGGACCCTCACCACAAAGAAGAATCCAATGCCCATCATTTTGGCGGTGCGTCGCACGTCATGTTGAGCGAGTCCGCGTCGCTCGATCAGCTGCTGTGAGATGACGTCGCCCACGCCCACCAGAGAGCCTGCGCGAAGACACGCCGGGCTCAATGTGAACAACAAAATACCAAATATTGAACGAAATAATTAAACAAAAATATAATCATGAGGTCCGTTTGCACTGCTCCACCCTGACATCTGGATTTTGGTCTGTTTAACCGCCACTTCACTTTTTGTCTTTCTCTTTCTTTCTCATTTTTTTAATTTAAAAAGTGTACTTGAGCCGGAGCTATCAGACAAAATGGCGCCACCGTGTGGACAGCATGAGGACTGAACTAATACCAAAAAAATTAAAGACAATTATAAAATAAAATAAAAAAACAACACATAAGGGAGCAAAAAGTGAGCAAATAAAGAATACCCTGACGTTGAAAAAAATGACCTGTTTTTTTTTTAACACAATAATCAGGTTTAAAACAATGACTTTAAATGAAGAGTGTTTTTCACAATGTTTGGAGTTCATATGAGGGGACTGATCCAACTTTGATTTTAACGTGTAACAATGCTTTTATCCTAAGAGAATGTTAATCTGTGGTGCAGCCACTAAGCATGACTGTGTACAAATGTGCGTACGTGTTGCGTTCAAAGTTCTTTCCCCTTTGTTGACTCTTTAAAAATGACGACTGAGGTGAAAGCTAAGCAAAGACTGCCTTTCTGCGTCCGTGTGCAAGGCAATGTGCTCACCTGCCGTCACAATCTGCACCGTCCAGGGGTACTTGGCCATCAGGGCCTGGTAGGACCGCCACAGGCCCGCCATTCTCACTGTGAAACAAAAGAACACAGAGCACTAATGTTGTCATTAAATATGTGCTTTTTGGAACAAGTGACACACTGACCAAAAAAGGATGTAATGTATGGAATAAAGTTCTGAACAACCGTATAAGTGGTAAAAAAAAGACATACATATGTTAAGTCCTGGTTTATATCTTCATGTTCAATTATAGTACAGCTCTGATGAAATAAGTGTTTGCATCATGCTAAATTTAGGAGAAAACTTAATTGAGGCGTCTCAACGTGACTCCACTCATTCTCGGCTGATAATAAGTGACGTTTTGCCGTTCATTTAACTTGTTCAACCGGTGAATAAATGCATTTACTGCAATTTAAGCAAAACTTTGATTTAGCACACAAGATGGTTGTCACAGATCTGTTTTAGACAAAACTACGCCAAACGAAGTAGCAGTTTGCAAAACCAGAAGGGAAGCAGTGGTATTCTCTGAAAAATCGAGTGTTTTCAACAACAGACTTGAAATGTTTATGAATGACATGCCAACGTCACGTGCAGCGTCACGTAAAAATTGGGGATACCGTATTCTATAAACGGTTGCACGAGAGCGATTTTATATTTCTATATGGTCAAATGACAAAATCACCACTCCGTTAATTAAACATCATGATAAATAATCGAAATGTTTACATACCTCTTTGCAAAAACCTCACTTTGCTGAGACTGATGCGTTCATGTACCGTCAACGGTCCCGGCAGTCCGTCAAATGTCACTTGAAAAAAATACATAGTACAATTTCATTGGTTTCAATATGAAAGCAAAAAAAAAAAACCGTATACCAAAGCCATTAAATTCTAAATAAAAGTTAAAAAAGTGTCATCCACAAATTATGCCGATATCGACTGCAACAGCATAATACATTCAAAGTAGGATTATGTTGAAAATAGAATAAAGTATTTCGAACAGTCCTCATTTAGGGTACATTGTCATTAATAGCAAAATAATATTCGAGGTTCTTCACCTGAGCTATAAAATGTGTAAGAGCGCCTACCTTTTAAAACCAACACTTTTAATCGCACAACACACGTCACATATTTCCGACAAAACTGAAAGCCCACACGGCAATGAGACGTTGGTCACTTCCGCTGTATTCGGAAAGTATTCCGCCCCCTGGTGGACAACATCAGATTTTTAAGCATCAGGGTTCTAAAAAGAAAATTCATTTTGAGTTTAATAAGGAACACTTGATGACAAATAAAGCAAAAATATGAACAAATAATGTTTTATTTAATTAATAACTCAATAAATGTGTATTCCCTTTCAGGGAATTCTGGTCCCATGTTTTTGGTTTCACAAAAATAAACACAATCATATTAAATACATTACATATAACATTGCATGAAGGAGATGGATGTCAGTCAATTATAAAATCCGAATAAAAAACTTTTAAAATGGGAGCAAATATGGTCGCAACACGTTGGCATTCGAAATAGTTAGTAACAATTATGTAAACACAGAATAAAACATTGAATTTTTATTTTGGCTTCATAAACAGGCGTCAAATGAAAATTAACAAAAGAATTAAAAATACTGTCTTGTGGAAAATGCCCTAAGTTTCTATCACGCAATTATCATGAAAGGCACAAAAAAAATCTGTATGCACCAATAAAAGTATACAAAAAAGGTATGTACAAATTCATACTTTTTCAAGTGATCATATTTGTCTTAATTGCGACTTGAAGTGCAACAAATAGGCACCGGAAAATATTCAGTCACTTAGCACAACCAAAAGTATCATGATAAACGCTAAAAGAGCTCAAGTTTCAAAGTAAGTTCATGCTGGTCCACGAAAAGAAGTAATATTGAGTTTCTATGGTAACAGAAGAGACGTTAACCATCATAAACAATGGCAGAATTAATAATAATATATTTAATTTCTAAGCGCCTTTCAAAACTCTCAAGGGCACTTTACAGTCACAGGATTTTTTTTTTTTTTGCGTGCGGGTGAGCAGCGGCAGCCATTCGCAAATCAGATGGATTTAATTGGGAAAAGGTCATGGCGTGCCTGATTAAAGAATGGAGCCTTCTTACTCCCGATGGAGCTGAAGATGAAGCCCGATTAAGATTGAAAACAACATGAAATTAAATGGTCCCTTTTAAAGTTAAGGACTGTTGACATTTTCAAAATAAAGCATGTGAAGATATTACATTTTTTTTTATATCATTATTGTTTTTTTTTGGTACACATCTTGCGGACCTGGGAGGCTTGGTGATGTTTTGCTATCAGGCTCCATCATAAATCCATCCCATCGTCACTTTCGCACCAGTCGGAAGGGGCATCGGTGCCAAAATAGCGATCGCCAAAATTACCTGAGAGAGGAAGACTGAGGTAATTTCAAGCAGTGTGACAAGTGAATGCTGGTGTTCTGTATTTGTGGGTTTTGATGACAATGTCAGCAAAGACGCTTTTATATTATGGACATAAACCAAACATCACGCTATAGTAGCTTTTATTTCTCTCACCGATACCGGGGATGATGTGGAACTGGTGGTTGACTTCCTTGTCTACTGCGGTGGTGATGATGCGCACTTTTGGGAAGGCGTAGGCCACTGAGTGGACGCCCATCTCCGCCATGAGCAGCGAAAGTAAGAAAATCTTGTCCTCCAACACGTCGTGGTCCTTTTCCATATCAGTGCAAACGTCAAATGTAGAATGCACCGAATATTTCACGTCAACATCGTTTGGCTTTTTTTTCCTCTCCTGCTTAAAGGACAACCGACACCACTTTTTTTGTTTCCTAACTGATATCAGAAAAATGTTTTGTAGCATCTAAAATACCCAAAACACGCAGGCTGATATTTTTAGTCAAATGCAAAACACCAATAAAAACGAGTTAAAGTGTCCCAAAACTACTTCAAAATGACCTCGGAGATGCCGAGTTTCAGAAAGACCCGCCCCCTTATTCGTGATGTCACGTCAGGATGTCTTGCCTTGCTCTAGAATCAAAACAATGGCTTCAGATTCGGAGAAGATGCTTTCTTGTTACTCATCCAGTTATGAATATGATTCAAATAGTTCTGAAGAGGAAAGCATAAATGTTTGCAATCAATTAAAGAAGTCCTGTGTCATTTCGAGGCGTCTGGACTCCAATGTAGCGTCCCAGAAAATGAACAAGATGGCGCCCAAGCTCCGTTGGAAATGGGCTATTTGTCTGCTGGGAATTTGTGTCAACTAATATCAAATAGTAGTCTTGGTGCAACACACGATTCACCATCGCGTTATTTATGTGTTTTCCTTCTAATTTTGCCATCAACACGAAGTTTTCAGACCAAACAAAGTACCCAAAATGCATTGTGTGTCACTTTCTCAGTCAGGGGCGTTCCAGACGTGACGTCACGTCAGGCATCGTCATCGACTGGAAAACAAGACTTCCTGAATCTTCAGCGCGAGTCTTGAAACGTAAAATATAGCTATATGCGGTGGAATCTTTGTAAAATACGCTCAGTAGAAGTCATTTGAAGTGATTTTACAAATTATGGACACAACTTGTCCGGAGACGTCGGTTGTCCTTTAAGGTTTCTTCTTGGAGGCAGAGGTGCTTCCCCTGCTGGACGGGAGTTTAAAGCACTACCAACCAAACTCACCAACAGAACTCTGATGGCCATTAGAGCCGCGGCGCCGGTGGACACAGTGCTGTCCATCAGGATGACAAAGTCCTCGCTGATGTCTTTGGGCAGCCGCAGGTAGTGGAGCTGCAAACAAAACATTTTTTTTCAAATCATTTACAATTTTATTTATAACTGAATCAAATGAGGCTATGGACGGCAGTGGTGGTTCATAGGTGGCGTACTTCGGGTTCACCAGTGTTGTGGTTGGTCTGGATGAGGATTTTCCCCAGTCGGATGTCTTTGCACACAGCCATGAGTGCCTGCTCCATGGTCTCGCCTGCCCTTAGGATGGACACGCCTGTGATCTAAACAGCGACAAGATTCAAAACCTGGATGCAGCTGGGAACGCAAATGCTTGATTGTCAATATTTGTCGCCACAATGGCTGCCTATGGTTTGTGTATTGGTGCCTACGCACAGGTTGCTGACTCGTGTAATTGTCACTTTTGACCTCTATCAATTTATTTAATTTTTCCAATACATGCATGAAGGAGAATTTAGATTTTTAGCACGTGTTCGGAATAAGATGCAGTCATATGTCAATGTCAATCGCAGACATCTCAATAATGTTCAAAATAAAAGCTAACCAAAAAAAATGTTTAGGACAGCCACTAGATGGCGACAGAATGTAGCTTAAAAATTAAAAGCACCAATCGCTGTTTTCATTCATTAATAAAATCCACTTTTAGCGTATTTTCAAACATGTTCAAAAAAAAAGTTTTGGACAGCCACGAGATGGCGACCGGATGTAGCTTAAAAATTAAAAGCACCAATAGCTGTTTTCATTTATTAATAAAATCCACTTTTAGCGTATTTTCAAACATGTTCCAAAAAAATGTTTTGGACAGCCACGAGATGGCGACAGAATGTAGCTTAAAAGTTAAAAGCACCCACCGCGATGTTTTTTATTCATTAAAGTGACATTGAGAGCATTGAAAGGCACTTATACATGAAATGTATTATTATTATAATAAAATACCCCTTCAGTGTCTTTCCAATCATGTTCATATATTTTTCTTTATTTTTTGATGTAATGTCATGACATACTTAATAATGATAACCAAAGAGGATTCTCCTATATACAAATCATTTTCAAAGTGAAAACTAAGCCCCTAAATTTAGCGTGGGGCGTATTATATTGCACTGCGTGTTATTCTCAGGAAAAGTCTATCGCACAAACTGTGTGCCGTTCACTGCAGTGACAATTAGATTTCCCTATCTAGATTTAATGAAGAAAAACAGTTACTTACTCTTTTACCGCTCAGCCTTCTGCCGTGGTAGACGCTACCCTGAGGCGTTTCCACAGATGCGGGCTGGTGACCCCAAAAAAGAAAAAATAAGTAAACATAAATAAAAGAGCATTTATCAATGCTGGTCAATGAGCAAATGAAGACATGTAACGAAACACACAGACCTGGAGAGGCAGGAAAGAGAGGGCATGTTCAATAAGAAGCCTCATTAATCTTTTGGAATAAAAGACAAACTCGTCACGGTTGGTCTCCCTGTTCCTAAAGACAAGATGAGAGGAACGGTCGTCAAAAATGATCTTTGAAAGATGATTTTTGGCTAGACCGGCGGCTACCTGATGATGGTGTGCATGCCGAGCACCTGCGGCGAGCTCTTCAGGACGCTCAAAGTGTCGGGTAGCGGCTGACCTTGGTGAGCCGACGCAAGAGCCGACCTGAAAATGACATCCGTTTGATTCCGCTGGACAAGCAAGCCTGTCATGAGTTGACTGATGACAGGTAAACAAAATAAGTGAGTGAAAATAAGTCAAGTGACTTTGTGTTAGCTTTCAGTTGAAAAGTTTGAAACAGGAGAGCAATGTAGGAGTTAATTGAGTACCTCACTGTGATCTCACGCTGCGATGGTCACGCAGCCAGGCAGGGTTTGGAGGGGCCGCGCACATAAAAGAAAAGTGTCCTAAAGTGCACTGCACTGCTTAATCGTTACGTCGTGCAGAATATTTGGCGCTACCTTCTCCAGCTGACTGTGAACATGCTGAACGATCAAATCCAGCGCCACAAAGTTGTCGCCACCTGCGGAGGAGGACACAAAAATGGCATCCATCACGGTATCACACCCCTTTTTCAAAGCCGCTAAATAATATAAATAGCGGACCTCGAGGCACCACAATGTCGGCCAGTTGAACGGTGGGCTCGATGTACTGCTCGAAGGCCGGCTTGACGAATTTATTATACTGCTTGATGATGCCGACGATGTCCCGCCCGCGCTGCGACACGTCCCGCTTGAGCCGACGGGTGAGGCGGACGTCCGAGTCCATGTCCACGAAAACCTTCATGTCCAGCAGCTGGCCCCACAAAAGATTTGAAAAAAAAAAAAGCTATTTTTTTACTCGCAAATGACTGCCACTAAGGAATAATATGAACTCATTCACTGCCAGACGTGCAAAAATGTGTCCACGTCAGTGCCAGGGCTTTTGTCATTGTCAGTCAAATTGCAGGACGCGCAAAATTATTGAGTTTTAGGACTATATAGACATTCAATGGAGCGTAAAAAACCTTAGACTCGCTTCTTTCATCAGAAAAAAAATCCTAAATTATATGGGTCTGGAGTTATAGTATGCGATATGTATGCAATACATACATATTAATGTATATAGCGCTTTAACAACAGTTGCAACAAAGCGCTAATGAGGAAAAGGGGGAAATGTCGCCCCCTTGTGGAAGGGAAACACATTGCCAAAGGTCTTCGCAGCGCTTTATTTGCACCATCGCAACAAAAATTCGGGAATGGCGCTCCACGTCATATTTTCAATTCCCGAATAAATTTGTCAATGGCAGTGAATGAGTTAATAACAATAATGTGCAAAAAAAAAAAAAAAAAAAAGAATTATATAAACGACAAGGGAAAAGAATAAAAAAATAAGGCGTTGCTGTGCGGCCAGATAAAAAAAAGCACCATTGTGTGATTTCCATAAGGATCACAAGGCTGGTGTGCGTTAAATTTAGTCGCGCAACGAGCCGAGGACGTCGCGCATACAGTGAATCCAATCAAGCCGCCTGCCGTAAGAAAAAATGTGCAATTTAAGATCTCTTTACAATCTATGTAATGATAATAATAACACATTACATTTGTCAGCGCCTTTCAAAACTCTCAAGGTCACTTTACAGTCACAGGATGTTTTTTCTATGGGTTCACTCAACCCGGAAGTAACTCAAATAGATGGAAAGTTAGCTATCTAGCTAGGAGATAGCTAATAATACTAATAATGTTAATACAGTAAAGTCTCGTTATATCGATATTCTCGGGAGTCGGAAAAAATATCGATATAACCGGACTATCGATATATCCGATCCTGCGGCATGTAAATTTTCTCCTTACGTTCATAGAAATAGTATCGTAATAAGCAGTACTATCGATATAACCGATATGGATATAACGAGACTTTACTGTAATAATAATAATAATAATAATAATAATAATAACACATTTCATTTATAAGCGCATTTCAAAACTCTCAAGATCACTTTACAGTCACAGGATACGTTTTTTTTTTCAATGGGTCCAATCAACCCAGAAGTAACTCAAATAGATGGAAAGTTAGCTATCTAGCTAGGAGATAGCTAATAATACTAATAATGTTAATACAGTAAAGTCTCGTTATATCGATATTCTCGGGAGTCGGAAAAAATATCGAAATAACCGGACTATCGAGATATCCGATCCTGCGGCATGTAAATTTTCTCCTTGCGTTCATAGAAATAGTATCGTAATAAGCAGTACTATCGCTATAACCGATATCGATATAACGAGACTTTACTGTAATAATAATAATAATAATAATAATAATAACACATTTCATTTATAAGCGCATTTCAAAACTCTCAAGATCACTTTACAGTGACAGGATACGTTTTTTTTTCAATGGGTCCAATCAACCCGGAAGTAACTCAAATAGATAGAAAGCTAGCAACCTAGCCAAGATATAGCTAATAATAATAACAATAATACATCTCACCACAGCTATGGTGTATGTTCTGAATACTCTGACATAAGAGTGTCAGTTTAAGGACCACATGGGAGCGTACAAATGTACCAAAAGAAGAGGTCAACGAGCATAAATGTTTTTTGCAAAGCAATGTGCCTCATTATCAACGAGTAGGCACGGATGTCCATGAAACGCAATTCATCACCGCTCAGACAGGGGGGGTCGTTATTAACTCTGATGGAGGAAGTTCCCAAGGGAGGCAGACGGCCTTATCGCCACGGTCCAGATCACAAACCGCACTTACACACATGCACACACACACACACACACACACACACACACACACGCAATGTGGCAGAATGCACCGCTATAAAAGAAGATCGATTTCACAAAATAAATAGAAAAAGATAAAGTAAAAAAAAAATACCTTGAGCAGTTCCTTGTTGGCAAAAGCCAGAATTCCCTCAAAGATGACAACATTGGCCCCGTACACAGTTTTCTGAAAAGTAAAATAAATAAATACAAAATATAGTCAAAAGCGGGGCTTTCGTAAAACAGGAAAAGCTAAAAGTGCGTTTTGCATTATTGTTGAAATATAATTTATGAGCAGTGCTTACTTGGTAGAATTTTCTGATGTGTCTGGAAGTGTTTAATAAGAAGAATAAAATGCATTTCAAATCAATTTATGGTTTATTTTAGTGGAAGGCACAAAGAATAGTTTATGGATAATAAATATGATTATTGATTGTAACTCAGATTCATTGCTTGGGTTGGTTGAAAAAAAAAATAGACAAGGGACGAAGACCTCGAAAAAAGTAATTGCATATTAAAGGACAACCGACGCCTCCGGACAAGTTGTGTCCATAATTTATAAAATCACTTCAAATGACTTCTACTGAGCGTAGTTTACAAAGATTCTACAGCATATAGCTATGTTTCACGTTTTAAGACTCGCGCTGAATATTCAGGAAGTCTTGTTTTCGAGTTGAAGACGATTCGTGACGTCACGTCAGGAACGCCCCTGACCGAGAAAGTGACACACAATGCATTTTGGGTACTTTGTTTGGTCTGAAAACTTTGTGTTGATGGCGAAATTAGAAGGAAAACACAGAAATAACGCGATGGTGAATCGTTGTGTGTTGCACCAAGACTACTATTTGATTCTAGTGACACAAATTCCAACAGAGCTGGGGCGCCATCTTGTGGATTTTCTGGGACGCTACATTGGAGTCCAGACGCCTCAAAATGACACGGAAGGACTTCTTTAATCGATTGCAAACATTTATGCTTTCCTCTTCAGAACTCTTTGAATCATATTCATAACTGGGTGAGTAACAAGAAAGCAACTTCTCCGAATCTGAAGCCATTGTTTTGATTCTCGAGCAAGGCAAGACGTCCTGGCGTGACGTCACGAACAAGGGGGCGGGACCTTCTGAAACTGCAATTTCCGGGGTCATTTTTAAAGTAGTTTTGGGACACTTTAGCTCATTTTTATTGGTGTTTTGCATTTAACTAAAAATATCAGCCTGCGTTTTTCTGATGTAAGTTAGGAAACAAAAAAATGGTGTCGGTTGTCCTTTAAGTGACAATCACAATAAGGAGCATGGGAGAGGAGAGATTAAAAAAAAAAAACGCAGTTTGATTTACAAAATCACTCATCCCTACTCGTAAATCAATGTTTTGTTTGTTTTTTTTTAATCCAATTCGGCCAACGTGACAAAGCATATCGCTCCAAAGAGAAAATGGCGGTGAGTGCCCAATGTCGCATCAACTAGCTGGTTTTCGATCAGTGTCACGTGGGAGTCGATAAAGCTGACGAACAGTGCACAGCAGAGAAGAGCCAAAGCGGCCGGCAATCTCAATGTGAATTGTAAAGAAACCCATGAGTGTTTATCGACGGCAATAGATATATATATATATATATATATATATATATATATATATTATACATATATATATATATATATATATATATATATATATACATACATATATATATATATATATATATATATATATATATATATATATATATATATATATATATATATATATATATATATATATATATACATATATATATACATATATATATATATATATACATATATATACATATATGTGTATATATATATATATATATATATATATATATATATATATATATATATATATATATACACACACACACACATATATACATATGTATATATACATATATATACATATATGTACATATATATATACATATATATACATATATATACATACATACATATATATATATATATACACATATACAGTAAAGTCTCATTATATCGATATTCAAGGGAGTCCGAAAAAATATCGATATAACCGGGACTATCGATATATCCGACCCTGTTTGCATGTAATTTTCTCTGTGCGTGCATAGAAATAGTATCGGGACTATCGATATATCCGATATCGATATAACGAGACTGTGTATATATATATATATATGTGTGTGTGTGTGTGTGTGTGTGTGTGTGTGTGTGTGTGTGTGTGTGTGTGTGTGTGTGTGTGTGTGTGTGTGTGTGTGCATAATGTGGGCGTGCGTGCACACTGTCTTCAAAACAGATTAAGTGCGTACTCGACACGTTCAAGTGTGACCGCCTGAACTACAGTCAAGTTCCTGATGGAGCATCACAGAAGAAGGAGGAAAAAAAGAACACACAGCCCCCCTTGAACGGGGTGAAGGAAGGGAGAGGTGTGTGTGTGTGTGTGTGTAAGGCTTTTAATTACCAGCAGCCGCCCCAAAGTGCCCCATAAAAGGATTTGTGAGTGTGGACAGGCCATTTCCCGTGTGGCTTTGTGCCTTTCAGCCATGAAATTACATCGTCGAGAAATAGAGAGCGGTTGTCGCTGCAGGGCTGATTCGCGGGTTTGGGTATGCGTGTGTGCGTAATGGCGTAGGGGAGGCTTTGCTATAATGTTATGATAATGAACACTTCAGTATATCAATGGAAGAAGTGCTGTTGGGAGGTGTTTAGACATGGGAAGTATTTAATTACTATTATTGTTATTATTATTATTATTATTGAAAATCTATTTTGGAAAAAAATAACATTTTCTTTAACCCACACCCTCTAAACAACTGTTTTTGAGGGCGAAAAAAAAACCCATCTATTTGATTGAACTACAAACGCAAAACTTAGACATAGGAATTATTTAATTATGAGTGGCTGCCTTTCCAGCAGCTCCTGTATTGTATTTTTCTACTTCTTTTTTTCCTTTCCTCTTCCTTTCATAACTTTGCAGCTGTGTTACTTCCGGGTAGAGTGAACGCTGGCGCGAATAGCTGCCGCGGCTCACCCGCATAAAAAATAAAATAAAATAAAATCCTGTGACTGTAAAGTGTCTGAGAGTTTTGAAAGGCGCTTAGAAATTAAATGTCTTATGATTATTATTATTGTCATTACTTTAAAAAAAAATATTTTGTTAAAAAAACTACATTTTCTTTGACCCATGCTTGCTAAACAGCTATTTTTGGAGGTGAAAAAAAATCTATTTGATTGAATGGAAAACGCAAAATGTCAAATTTGATGAAAACTATTTTGTTTTTTTGGGGGGAAGAGGGGTTCCTTGGCAAAAATGTTACATGTCTTTATTTAAAGAATACTTTATTTTCCGTTGTATAAGGCACACCAGAGTATAAGGTGCACTGTCAATGAATGAAAAAATTATTGCATTTTCCGTTGTACAAGGTGCACCGGAGTATAAGGCGCACCCTCAAGGAATGGTGGATTTTCAAACTTTTTCCATATATAAGGTGCACTGGACTATAAGGCGCACCTTCAACGAATGAAAAAGGTTTCCGAATATAATATATAAATCTAGAAAAGGTCTGCAAATATCAGACACACCACATTATAAGGCACTACAGTAAAGGCTGGAGTTACGCATTACTTCTCCTACAGGGGGAAATGAGAGACCTGTTGCGGCCCAATATGACTTCACATATAAGGCGCACCTGCGTATAAGGCGTAGGGTCATCTTTTTAAGAAAATCAAGGCTTTTGGGTGCACCTTATACACCAGAAACTACGGTATGTCATATTCTTGGCACACCGTTACAATTCTTGCAATGCTTTTTCCTTAACCGCCCACATGCTGTTACCTGTGTTTTAATTAGAAAAATGACCAATGTGTGACACATACCCATTCCTTGCGCCTGGAGTGAGACGTGAAGTCATATACGGGCACTTTGATGCTTTTGCCTTTCTTTAGCTTTCGCAGGACATTGATCAGCAGCTCAAAGTCGAAGGCGTCGAGGTGGTCGAAATTGTACTCGTTTTTCGCCGCCAGCTCCTGCTCTTCTTTAGATAGTACCTTGTAGAAGGAGTCCATGGAAAGCAGAACCACCCAGGGAACATCCAGCGCCTCGATGATCTTATTGGCTACCGTTGTTTTCCCAGAAGCACTTCCTCCACACAGACCTATGGAAAGAACAGCATTGACTTGAATTGAAACTCCTAAGACATTCATACCCGTCTAGCCAATAGAGGAATAGTTTTTTGGACTTGAATAGAACTCGATGAGCTTCCTGCCCGTCTCTTACATTGACTTAAATGTAAATCAAACAATAGAACGATAGTGATGATGAGGTCACATTTATTGTGATTGTGTGTGTGTGGAGATGTGAGACAATCTCTTTTCGTCAATGGATGCTACAGCTGTGTGTTTGCTTTCAACATTTAGGTTGTAGTCGACGTGCACATTCCACCATGATGTCCCTGATCCACTGGTGGAAAGACGCTTTGATCCTCTCCTCTTTCATCTAGAACTGCTTCATGTCATCACAAAGAGGGTACAGCAAGTCCTGAAGAATGAATGTCTCTCTGTGTCTTTGTTTTGTCATATTGTCTCTATGCTCTCATATTATTTGTTATTATTTTTTTGTTCTTTTGACTTCAAGACGGCGCCCCGAGAGTGGCTGCCTTTCCAGCAGCTCATGTATTTTGTTTTTCTACTTTCATTCCTTTCATCACTTTGCTGCTGTGAAGTGTAAATTTCTCCACTGTGAGACTAATAAAGGCAAATCCAATCCAATCAACACTGCTGAAATCATCAAAACACGACCATATAAACATAATGTATTTAATATCTTATTTTTAGTTTAAAAGAACAAAGGACAAAAGTGCACTTGTGTGAGGTTTTACGCCCTGATGAACATTGTACAATCGTCCCGGCAGCTGCGCAACAAGCCGTGAACGTGCCCAACTGTGCTTTTTAGCATATGGACACAGCTTGGGGAGGAGAATCCGGCAGAGGAGAAGATTAATGTACGTTATATGAGACACGGTAAGGGTATTTTCATACTGTATCTAGCATTCTGCAGTGCAACCCATTGAGGCCTGTAAAGTTGATTAAGATTTGTTGACCCTGAAGATGTTTCGAATAATTTTAGAGAACACTTTAAATTCTCTTACCAATGACAAATGCCTCCTTGAAGGTGGTCCCCGTGACATTGTACCAGGGGGGCCTGCCAGCTGTGTAGATGGTCCTCTTGTTGGTTCTCAGAAGCGGGGGCACAGTTTGGGACTGGCCGGTGGTGCGTTTTTGGGGTGTCAGCGATGGTGTCAGGGGGCAGCAGCAGCGAGGGATTTGGCTTGAGGGGCTGTCCAGGGATTCTTCACCACTCCAGCTGAAATGTAATAGTTCCCAAGATTGTGAAATGGTTAAAAATTGTTGTTGAACATCTTCTGGATTATTGAAAGTTGTGTTGTTGGAAAAAATAAACTGCCAGTTCTCCACATGACATTCTATTCTTTAGCATTGACACAATAGTAAATGATTTTTAGTGCTTGGTGCCATCAGATATGCCACATGTGCTCAGAGCGACCCCACACTGCTTCTCCGCAGGCATTTTTGTCAATGAGGCAACTTTAGGTTCCACAAAGCCTTCTAGTTAATTAAAAAAGTTTTTTTTTTTGCCCAAATTCAGTTCACGGATGAAGTCAAAAACAAAGTGAATGTTGACGATTATAAACTTTGTGGTACCTGTTGCCGCTGTTTCTGTGGAGGCAGGATCGGAAGTCCTCTTACTAAGGGATCTCCCTCCCCGCAAAAAAAACTCCACAGAGGGTTTGCTGTCGGTGCGATTGAGGGGGAGGCCGGTGGGGAGGGTGAAGCCGAACCTCCCCAGGAAAACGCAACGATGCCTGGGAGGCAGCGGACAGTTAGGGTCGCAAGTCGTATGAGTAAGGCTATCATCACGTGGCAGAAGATGCAATAAATCTTGGATTGTCATCAGTCAAACGCCCATCAATCAATCAATTTATTCAACAAATAGTGGAATTTGTCCGAGACTGGCTAATTAATTTAATGTGTCGTCGTAAGGCGCACCGAAACATTTAGACAGACAGCATAACAACCTGTCATACAGTCTTTATACTCAGAGAAAAACGACTAGTATTGAAGAGGTGGGCGCTGATGAATTACGACGAATGGAATTTTATTTAAAAAGAACAGATTGGCGATTTCAATGGGGAAGAAAGTTACAATGGTGATTTTATTATGACGTCGATTTCCGGTTTTGCTTTTCAAAGACGTCAGTCACTCATTGTGCCAGTAATGCTGCCTGCTGCTACCAATTGGCGGCCACGTTGGACACCCCTATTTTACTATTCCGGCTCCATTTAGAACGCTACAACGAATACGCGACGCCTTTTACACACGCCGTGGCTACCTGTCGGAGCTGGACATGCTTCTGTCGAAGCCTTTAATGCGGCCGGAAGGAAGAAACGCCTCATTCGGGTCCTTCGGAGTAAACGTGGGGTTCATGCTACTGTATGCCAAATCCAGCGGGAACCCAAACGGAGTTGACGTCATGGCGTACTTCCGTTGACAGAAAGTGTAGTTCAATGTCGTGGGTTTTTTTTTGGGGAAATACTGAGATGAGATTGACGGAACTTTGTTGCTTTATAATCGTATTTTTTGGAAAGCTGTTTAGTACCAAGACGTATATTATATTTCCGTATACGGGTACTTTAGAAGAGAATGTGAGTTTTAATAAGTGATTATGATAAAGTATTCAAATTACCAATTTTCTGAAAAGGTCCTGAATAGGCCATTTACAGACGCCTCCTGTGTGCACTAATTGAGTTATTTTTTAATTATCCAAAAGCAAATGTAATTCACCTAGCATGACGGGCTTCACGAAGCACTTTTGTGTATTTCAAACATTTATACAATAACATAAAATCATACTGCACTGAAAAAATACAACTAAAAACAAAACATGACAGTAATTTATAAGTATAGTGAACAATGGTCACCTTTTAAGCCCTCAAAATATATACATTACAAAACATCTAAAATATCTTAAATGTACTCCATAAAATATAAAACGAAAATCTCCTCATGCCATAAATTGTTTTACTCTCATAATAAACCCAGCTGAATTTTGTTTAAAACTGCCGAAGACAATGCTGGACACACAGGAAAAAAAGTGCATGTTTAACATTGTTGACAAAAAAAATATGAATACATGTCACATGTGCCCAACACCAGTCGAACTCCATCAATTACTACATTTATCATAGATTGATCAATTAATCGGTGTACAGATACATTGAGTTTTAAGTTGGCTGACAGTGAAAACTGCTTTTGAGTGTGACGTATTTCCATATATATTGGATTTTGTGTGCTTACTAAAATGGTGAATGAAAGACAGGTGCATGGTGGTTTTAAATCTTATTTGTGTTATTTTTTTCACCTGTATTATTAATACGAAGTCTGCTTGTGCGCTATTGGACATGCTGAGCAGCACTGAAGCTTGACTGGACCGAATGGTCGCGAACTGCAATGAGTATTGTACTTGGTCATGATCAACTCAAGCCCAATGTATTTAAAACTAAATAAATAAATAAACAAGGGAGGGGGGGGAAAGAAATGGTGTCTCACTCACAGCGCGCACCCCCTCCTCCAACCAAAACGCAGCAGTGAAGCTCTTCCCCCAGCACGCTTGCAGTTCCACGAGGACTTGCCCCTGCCTGCACGTCCACTGATCACATCGTTCATCATTGTCGAACCTGCAACTGAAACCACTTGCAGATCAGCTCCCCCTTTTGTACAGAACCTCTCCCGTAGCCTCATGGATGTAAAAGCGTCAAGTTCGGAGAAGTCTCAGCTGATCCACGACAAGAACCGCAAGACCTACTGCGACCGCGTGCACAGGTGGGGGACGACGAAGGCACAGATGCACGCACTTGCTCTTTCCGCCCGGATGGGTGTTAATTTGCACGCCTGCATGACAAAAGATGCATCGTTGGGTACACCTGAAAAATGAAAGAAGATAAATAAAAATATTAGGATTATACATGCAGGAAGAATTTAGTGTGATGCAATGCAACAATGTTGTCATTCTGCAGAAAATAATTCACTTTTGATTGAAATATATTTTCTGTCAGGATATTTTTTTTTGTATATTTGAGTTAAAAATGAAATATAAAATAATGATGATTATTTGTCAGCATTTCTGTTGAAGTCATTCCATCAACAGTTTTTTTTCCTGAGCATCATGATTCAAAAAAATGCACTGTGTGTATATATATATATATATATATATATATATATATATGTTCCTATATTCTTATATATATATTCTGATATATATATATATATATATATATATATATATATATATATATATAAAAGAAAATACTTTTTTTGGTTCGTTTCTAGATGAAAATTGGCCTTCAATAGCACACCGCCGCATTCTTTTTTTCCCATTTATGTAGTCATGTCATTCACTACATGGACCTTGAAAAAAAAACGCTTAATTTTCAGTATTATTATTATTATTATTATTATTATTATTAATAAAAAAAGAGAGGTGCTCCAGGACATGTCCAGGGTGCTCTCGCACGCGCACCTTCGATGTGCATCTGCTACCACATTTCATGCACCATTTGCAACGTGCACGGCGCGCACGCGCGGGGCCGACTGACTTCCCGACAGCTGCACTTTTTTTGCTCTCCTGAGCAGGAAAGCAGCGCCGATGTTCTTCAATTTTCTTTTTTGAATTTCAATATCAAATATATTTGACATTTAGATGATTATGATGAGCCGTTTCAACCACACCCGACTTCAAACCAATCCGTAACATTGCGGGGTCAAATATTTGAGAGTGGAAAATGTTCTAGCATCAATATATAAATAAACATGATCACATTTTAAGGACATATTCTGATGCGTGCCAATTTGTCAAACAATATTGGATGACAGAATGTTCTTCTGCCTGAAGAAAAATGGCAAAGGTTCCGCTTACACAGTTTAATTGCCAATATTCAGGGTGAGGTGCTGAGAGAGGGAGAGAGAGAGATGATGGTGATGACAATCTATCCCTGCCTCTCCCCCCAAAAAAAACAAAAAAAAATCATCAAAAAATAGCACTCTATAATGTCAATCACTGTCAAAACACAGATCATTAACAATTAAATGGTATTGGAAAAAAAAATCAATATTTTTTTAATTGTAATTTCATGCTGACATCTAATTAATTGTGATGCTCCTTCTGGTGTTCCCTTTTTGGCCACACAGAGGCAGAGGTCATGCATACAAATGAAGAATGAGTCTTTTTCGTCTGCCGATGACTTCGGAAGATGCTGTCATGTCTTTAAATTTTTGCAGAGGATAAATAATATATGCCTGCGAGTTTTGTTTGATTACCTCTCTGGATGTGTTGCTCCACTGTTTGTGGTATTATACATCCATTGCATCAAAGGCTCTAAAAACCATGATTGGACTGATGCATAGTTTGAGGCGATGAGAAGAAAGGGGCGTCAGCGCGCAGAGCCCATGCGTATGTAGAACTGTTGCGGTTTGGAATTGAAGCGGATTTACGTGGGAAAGGAGACAGTCTCTTTTTGTCAATGGATGCTGCAGCTTCGTGTTTGCTTTCAACATTTAGCTTGTAGCAGATGTGCACATTTCACCATGACGTCCCTGATCCACTGGTGAAAAGGACACTTTTAGCCTCTCGTCTGTCATCTAGAATTGCTTCATACATAAAAAAGAGGGTGGAGATTGTGCTTAAGATTGAATGACTGTGTCTGTCTTTTGTGTTGTTTATTTTTTGGATTGGATTGGATTTGCCTTTATTAGTCTCGCAGTGGAGAAATTTACATTTCACAGCAGCAAAGTTATGAAAGAAATGAAAGTAGAAAAGCAAAACATAGGAGCTGTTTGTTGATGTTGTTTTGACATCAAGGTGGCGCCCTGAGAGTGGCTGCCTTTACAGCCGGTCCTGTATTTTGTATTTCTACTTCTTCCTTTCCTCTTCCATAAATTTGCTGCTGTGAAATGTAAATTACTCCACTATAAGACTAATAAAGGCCAATCCATTCCAATTATCGATGCTAACCATTAGCACGTCCGTAGCTTGCATTGGTTAAACTTAACCTTGTGAGTAGTAGTTTATAAGGCAACGTTTATGGGTTGTTCCAATCCGCTTCATCAAACATCAACAATAATTTCATTTAAAGATATTACCCAATTATCCATAGAAAAGGCGAACTAATTGAAAATGTGCTCATTAACACACTTAAAGTGCGCAACCAAATAACCAGCGAACCAATTCGCCTGGCAACCAAGCAACCAGTCAGTCACTCCATTATTCCGCAGTTCCTTTTCAGAAACAAGCGAGCGCTTTCCCGACTTCCCGTTCAAGAATGGCGGCGTGGCGGGCAGCGTGGACTTAAACCAGTCGGCCGGTGCCCATTGCCATCACCGTACTGCCATAGCGACTAGCAATGTGGACCCCGGCGACAAAGACGGCACACTGGCTAAGAAGAAACTGTACGTGGCTTCCGTAGTCTGCTTGATCTTCATGATTGGTGAAATCATTGGTAAATAACGGATAGTGTTAAATTGTGTACCTTTTAAATCCTTGTAGTGATACACTAGCGTGTGTGTGTGTGTGTGTGTGTGTGTGTGTGTGTGTGTGTGTGTGTGTGTGTGTGTGTGTGTGTGTGTGTGTCCTCAGGAGGTTACCTAGCTCACAGTTTGGCCATCATGACCGACGCGGCCCATCTCCTGACCGACTTGGGCAGTATGCTGGTGAGCATCTTCTCCCTATGGATCTCCTCCAGACCCCCCACCAAGAACATGACCTTTGGATGGTACCGCTCAGGTGAGACCAACGCTGCCGTACCCCCACTTTCTGGAACAGTAGCACAATTGTCAATAAATATTCAATGGTTACACAGAAAATGTACAAAATGATGCAATTTAGTGAATATTAAAAATATGAATTTGGATGTTGTGCTGTCTAAATTTGGCTTGGATGATAATAATAATAATAATAATAATAATAATAATAATAATAATACATTTTATTTCAAGCGCCTTTCAAAGCTCTCAAGGACACTTGAGAGTCACAGACAAGGATAGATACAATAATAAATAAAATACAATTATAAATAGAATACGATCAATAAAATAATATTATAAATACTGTAGAAACAAGAGAGAGCTACACAGAAAATGCAATTTTAAATCGGTGGCTTTTGAGAAGGGATTTGAAGGTGGGAAGAGAATCGACGTTACGAATGTTGGAAGTGAGTTCCAGAGTTTGGGGGCAGAGCAGCTGAAAGCTCTGTCCCCCATCGTGCTGAGACGGGCAGAGGTGGAGGGAGGAAGAGGATCTGAGGGAACGAGAGGGAATAGAAATTAGATAGACTCCAGGTCTCGCTAACCTAAACAAAGACTGGTCGCTAATGAAAAGTGACGGATGGCTAATGCTAATTTCAGTCTGTATAATAATGTTAATTTCAGTCTGTGTCTTGTTTAGAGATTCTAGGTGCCTTTTTATCCGTCATGTCCATCTGGATGGTGACGGGCATCCTGGTCTACTTGGCCATAGACAGGATTATACGTAACGACTATGAAATCGAGGGACACGTGATGCTGCTCACGTCCGCCTTTGCGGTCATTGTCAACATCCTGTGAGTTTACTACAATTTCTAAATTGCTCTGTACATCACATGTGAAGCTTCTTTTTTTTTTGGTACCTCCCACAGCATGGCGTATATCCTCCATCACTCCACCACCTTCCACATCCACGGCCGCGGCTACCAGCACATTGAGAACGATGCCCAAAGTCCTCCTGCCCCTCACGGCCACGCTCTCCTGGGGGGCTCCCACGGCAGCACCAGTGTACGAGCGGCATTCATCCATGTCGTGGGAGACCTGTTGCAAAGCATTGGCGTCCTGGTGGCCGCCATTGTGATCTACTTCCGGGTTGGAGCATATTTATTGTTAATAAAGGGTGACCCAAAAAAAATGCATACCCATATTTAATTTGATTAAAAAAAGATTTTTTTAACGAATGTCTTTTCTGTTGCAGGACGTCAAACGTGAACCTATGGATGATCGTTTGCGGTCATAGTTGCCCTAAAAATGTCTTGGACAAATCAGCAGAAGATATTCTCCCTGGAGACCTATTTTGCGACAAAATCATATCAGAGTGTTCAGATTGAGTTTCAAAAGCGTATCCATTGTCGCAACTTTCCATCAAAATCAACGATTGTTAGTTAGGTTAAGAAGTTCAGAGAGCATGGGACTATAGTGGACCTATGTTCTAAGGGGGAACTTATTCAGGGAGGAAAAAAAAGAGTTCACGGACAGAAGAAAACATTGCTGAAGTGAGGGACTCAGTATGACGCAGCCCTAGGAAATCAGTGCGTAGACGCAACCAAGAATTCGGAATGACAAGGGAGACACTGCGGCGTGTTCTTACGTCTGATCTGCACCTATACCCATCCAAGATCCAACTAAAGCAAAAACTAACAATTGAAGAACTGAAAACTGCCATCACAGCAAAAATAAGAGCCATCCCAAAAGAGGAGTGTGTAAAAGTGATTGACAACTTTGTCAGAGGATTGCTTGAAAAGAAATGGTGGACATTTGGAACATATATTGGAAAGCCATAAATTGACAGAAATAGCTGAAACTCTGGTGAATGGTCTTCCATAAACTGAATCATTTGTAGTTGTAATTTGAAATAAATAGCTTTTCAATCAAAGCCACAATTGAGAATTTCATGGGTACGCATCTTTTTGGGTCACCCTGTACAAGGCACATAATTGACACATGACGTTAAAGGACAACCGACGCCTTCGGACAAGTTGTGTCCATAATTTGTAAAATCACTTCAAATGACTTCGACTGAGGGTAGTTTACAAAGATTCCACGGCATATAGCTATATTTTACGTTTTAAGACTAGCGCTGAATATTCAGGAAGTCTTGTTTTCGAGTTGATGACGATGCCTGACGTGACGTCACGTCAGGAACGCCCCTGACCGAGAAAGCGACACACAATGCATTTTGGGTACTTTGTTTGGTCTGAAAACTTCGTGTTGATGGCGAAATTAGAAGGAAAACACATAATGTGATGGTGAATCATTGTGTGTTGCACCAGGACTACTATTTGATACGAGTCGATACAAATTCCCAGCAGACAAATCAGCCCATTTCCAACGGAACTTGGGCGCCATCTTGTGCATTTTCCGGGACGCTACATTGGAGTCCTGACGGCTCAGTTGATAGTACTTCTTTTATCGATTGCAAACATTTATGCTTTCCTCTTCAGAACTACAGTAAAGTCTCGTTATATCGATATCGGATATATCGATAGTCCCGGTTATATCGATACTATTTCTATGCACGCACGGAGAAAGTTACATGCAAACAGGGTCGGATATATCGATAGTCCCGGTTATATCGATATTTTTTCGAACTCCCTTGAATATCGATATAACGAGACTTTACTGTATTTGAATCATATTCATAACTGGATGAGTAACAACAAAGCATCCTCTCCGAATCTGAAGCCATTGTTTTGATTCTAGAGCAAGGCACGACGTACTGGCGTGACGTCACAAACAAGGGGGCGGGACCTTCTGAAACTGCAATTTCCGGGGTCATTTTGAAGTAGTTTTGGGACACTTTAACTCACAGGTGTCAAAGTCTAGGCCCGCGGGCCAAATCCGGCCCGCCACATCATTTTTTTATCGGCCCGCGAAAGCAAATCAAACTTGTTAAATTCCATGATGATTGCTAAAATCTGAGCCAAAATTTCATACTTTTGGATGTCAACCACAATAAGTCATTATTCTTGACTTCAGATTTGAAAACGAGTTATTCGTTAATTTGCTGTGTGCTCTATATGTAATATTTGAAGGGATTTAAACATTCTAATGGGTTCCCCAAATTCATAACGGCCCTCGAGAGGAAACCATAACTACAATGTGGCCCGCGGCAAAAAATTACTTTGACACCCCTGCTTTAACTCATTTTTATTGGTGTTTTTCATTTGACCAAAAATATCAGTCTGCATGTTTTGGGTATTTTAGATGCTATAAAACGTTTTTCTGATGTCAGTTGGGAAACAAAAAAATGGTGTCGGTTGTCCTTTATGCGAGCGTGCCAAAAAGTCGCTCATATTTTATTTCGTTGTTGTTGTTGTCGCCGGCAGCCCGAGTACAAAGTAGCTGACCCCATCTGCACTTTCCTGTTCTCCATCTTTGTCCTGTGCACTACCGTCACCATACTCAAAGACGTCTTTAGGATACTCATGGAAGGTGGACATACATACGTCGCACTTTCGTCGAGGGGAGAGTGATCACAAGTGAACACCACACCCCATTTTTGCAGGTTCTCCCAAAGGCATCGAGTTCAAGTCAGTGAAGGAGGTTCTGCTCTCGGTGAAGACGGTCCAATCGGCCCACTCGCTGCACCTGTGGGCGCTCACGCTGGGACATACGCTGGTCTCCGTACACCTGGCTGTTGGTAAATAGCAAGGGATAGCGGGGATTTGTTTAAAATAACGAAAGCAGGGATACAGTACAGTGAAGACTTGTGATACGAATAGCATGTGAGCTGATATTTAAACGAACATGGTAAAGAAATTAATTACAAGATTTTTTTTTTACGGCATGGTAGCGAAACCAGTTTAACTCTAATCTCATGGCACAACTTCACTGTAGTTTTGTCGCATTTTACAATATTTATTGTAACGTACTGACCGCGTCCGATGTCCCTTAACAATCCAGACGACAGCGCAGACATGCAGTTGGTCCTCCAGGAGGCCACGGAGCTTCTCCACAACAAGTTTGGCTTCCACAGCGTCACCATCCAGGTGGAACGTTACCATAGCGACATGAAAACCTGCAGACATTGTCAGGACCCCTTGGACTAAAGCCATCCCTCCCACGAATGTCAATCAATGTCTAGAATGAAACCAAAACAGTCAGCTGACCCCATAATCGCTTAAATATGAAATAAAAAAGTATCGACGACATACCGGGTGGCTTCCTGACACCACATTTTACAAATTATGGACACAATTTGTCCGGAGATGTCGGTTGTCCTTTAAGTAGACCAGCAAAACACAATACAGTCTAACTTTGGTTGTTGGGTCAAAATATTCGGAAAACCTCCGAGCGTGATGCACATGGACAATAATGTCAATCAAAATGGGATTTTTTTTTATGCTGGTTCATGAAATGTCAATTGATATGTTCATAAATGTGATCTGTTTGTCCGCAAGTGCATTTGAAGCAAGAAATCTATGTCAATGGTAGTTGTTTGTCATCTTGTAGTCCGCGCATGTTGTGAGTTTGTTTGTGATTGATGCTGCATTCATACAAGTGAAAAAAAATCATGATTTCATTTAAAATGAATAAAGGTAACCTTTCCCCTTTTTAACACTTAATGGTACATCTTAGATATATGTATTTTAGCCACATTCAAGAGGCAATTTTTCAATTAATTTACTTGAATTGTTTTTTTTAATTAATCAATACGATGACATGACGATGCTTGCATGCTTGTCAGCTATGCGTCTATATATTGCGCTCGAGTGCACACGAGGAAAATTTCACACACACACACACACACACACACACACACACACACACACACACACACACACACACACACACACACACACACACACACACACACACACACACACACACACACACACACACACACACACACACACACACACACACACACACACACACATGCGCACACTGTGAATGTAATGACCTTTGTGTGTAAAAATTATTTTTTGGGTCATTTAACACGAACAATAAAAACATTGATTACAAGCAGAACATGTTTTTCCCCTGCTATCTGTTTATGTGTGTGTGTGTGTGTGTGGGGGGGGGGGGGTAAAAAGCAAAATCAGACAGTTTTTGTTGATTTTAGAATAGTTAATATCAGTCCATTATATTGGCCAGATGATTAAATGTTTGAGGGCGACGTTCTTAAAAAAATGTAACAAATGTAACAATAGAGAAATACCAGCATCACATATGCATTTTGTACAGAAAAAGCTCCAAAATATGTGTAATTAGGAAAATATGAAGCCTAATGTCTATAATTGTTATTCTTTATCATATTTTACATGAATGGTGGACACGACAAAGGAATCTTGGAATTATATTAAAATGTGAACCTTGCTCCTCCAAAGATAAATTATTAGTTAAGTGATGAAGCTGGAAACATGATTAATTACAAGTTCAAAATGTATTTTATTTATCAAAACAATCAAGGGAATAGAAAAATTCATTGTATTTACAGCCGATAAGAAAAGTTATCATGTGAAACATTTTGGTGAAAATGCTTCCACATTTTGTACACGGTACAAAAAAGTACTTTCATGATTATACATGAGGCATTCATGTACATCTCGACAAACCGTAAAGGCTGACTCGAATGACAATTTTCAAAAGACTAATCGGCTTGTCATGATGAAGCTATTTCTGTTTAAAAAAATTCAAAATAAATAGACAGCAAAGAAAAGGTGCGTTCAAGTAATCCCGTTGGGGAACATAATTTTCATTTTTAAAAATGTTTCCACTTCCTGGATGATAAAGAGCAAAATAAGTCGCTGATCATTTCTCATTGAGGAGCCTCGGGGAGGATGTGGTGTGCAGTGTCCGAGGGGACGTCTTGGAGGGAATTGGAGTGGATGTCCAGGGTGGCATCCTGGGGCACATTTCGGGGAGTATCTAAGGGGACATCCTGGGGCAAGTCTTGGGGGATGTCCAAGGTGTCACCGCGAGTCCGGTGGATGAGGTCTTGCACGCCTTTGTTATTCAGGCCTCTGATGCAGTTGAGGCGCACCAGGCCGGCCTGACCGCCCGACGCCGTCCACGTGTGGCAGCTCAGGTTTGGATTCAGACGGACCTAGGAGGGGGCGAGGTGTGTGGGACGTGGACGAATGGGTGGGGGCATCCAAGCTATCAGCTGATGATGTTTTTTTTAACGAGATGTAGTGGCAACGGGAGCAAATTTCAAGCCCGAAATTCAGAATAAAATGCATTCCGGTAGGCTAGTTGAGAACCCATTTCTTCACATTCACATGTCATTTATTCCTGATACTGTTATTAATTTACACAACCAGAGCTATAATAGCTTACAATATTTTTCCCAATATTGTTCAGTTTTATTTTGTTGTCATTTTTGTTATGAAATTGTTTTTTTTTTTTTTTTCATTTTTAGGACGTTTGTTAATTTCAAAATTATTTGTTTTAAATGGAGTAAAATTGGTTTCAAATGTGTCTTTTTGAAAAATATTTTGAATTTTTTTTTTTTTTGGGTGGAAGTTAAAAAAATGGGGCACTAAATATTGTGTAAAAATAAACAACAAATGTTGCTGGATGTACACTAATATACAAAAGTAATACTTTTAAAATCAACCCTAAAAGTTCACGTCAGAAATCAATTGAACAAAATGAACACGAAGGACATTATTAATTATTTCATGAACGAAAATGTTTTTTTTTTCAATTTTAAACATAACCATTTTGGTACTTTAACACATATTGGCCAGCTAACAATCTCGCCACTCAGCCAAAATTGATTCATATCAATTTATTTAGGACTCAATACAACCTCTAAAACGTCTGCTTGGATTTGTTTTGTTTTTTAAGTCAGCCACACTCACCTTGTTTTCATTGCTGAAAAGAAATCCTGCACTCGCCTTTTCTTTCTAAACCTTTTTCTTTCGGAAGGGAAAAACCTTGCAGCGTTTTGCCACACTGAGCATCTATCATCAGTTCCCCGGACCACCTCCCCCATTCTCCTCATCTTCTGTTTAAACTAAACGCATCAAAAACCCCCATGGCAGTCACTACCTTCCACCCAGGGTGACAGTTTTCTTATTTTACACATCATTACACACACACACGCGTGCACAACAGGAATACGAGGAGGGCTTTTGGTCCATCGCTCCTTGTGGACTTGATCTTTTCACGCGCCGTGTGTGTGTGTGTGTGTGTGTGTGTGTGTGTGTGTGTGTGTGTGTGTGTGTATGTATGTGTGCGTACCTTGTGCACCGAAGCCAACGGCATCACGTCCAAGTTGAGGTTATTTTGGAACTCTGTATTTTTCATTTGGTTCCATAAGCGTCCCAATTTGCTAAAACACTTCTGCAAGAGACCAAACAGGACAGTTAATGTTTGAATATTGAACATTCACCTCAGGTGTTACCTTTTTTTTTTTTGGGTGGCGGCTCTGAACAATCGCTTTATGGCCATTCACAAATCTTCGATTGGAATTAACTCATTCACTGCCATTCACGAAATTATTCGTAAATTCAAAATATGACGTAGAACGCCATTCCCGAATTTGTTCGGGTTTTGTTTTTTCATGCTTGGCTGCCGATAAAGCACTGGCCATGACCTTTGGCAATGTTTTTGTTTTCCACAAAGGGGCAGCATTTACCTTTTTATCCATGTTAGCGATTCGTTCCAGCTTCTGCTGTTGTTAAAGCGCTATATAAATCAATATGTATTTATATATGCCTTGTATTTTGGACAGCCACCCTCATTTCAAGCTCATATAACTCCAGACCCATATAGAATTAACTCATTTTTTCTGATGAAAAAAAAGAGAGTTGAAGGTTTCTTACGATGCATTGAAGGTTTATGTAGTCCTAAAACTCAATATTCTGTGGGTCCTGGAATTCGAGTGACAATGACAAAAACCCTGGCACTGGAGTTGACATATTTTTGCACATCTGGCAGTGAATGAGTTAATTGCTCAAGTACTTAAACTACACAGCGGGAGGTGAGGTGTCACATGCTTCACCGGGACCTACCATGTTGTTGTCGGTGTGGTGAAGGTAGTACTCCCTCTTGGCCTCTTCGTACGACTCGCTCGGCAGCAATTCATTATCAGCCTTGCCGCTGTTGCTACTTTCTACCGCCGCTGGGTCATCCTCCTTCCTCTCAGGCACTTCCTGTTCATTTCCATTAGCCTCTGCGGTGGTTTCGTGAGGCACCATCGATGTCAAGTAGAGAGGCTGAGGAGGGGAACAAATGATTTGTCTATGGAGTGGATTTTCACATATTGCTGGTACACTAGAAATGTGCAACGGTCAACTCACAAATCTCCTTTCCACTGTCTTTTTGACGTACTGCGCACCGACTAGCAAGGGAGGTAACATGCAGAAGATGACATTGCCGAGCACGTCTGGTGTCAACAAAGCGTTCAGCCAATCTGAGTAAGAAATGGACTGCAACAAGAAAAAAAGTCACGAGTCGGCTGTATGACAATAATCTAACCATCCATTTTCAATACAGCTGAACAGTGTCGCACAAGTCAGGCGAGTGAGTGTTCCACTACGTCTTCTGAGACTTTGTCATAATAATATGAAATATGATGATATAAGAGGACAAACCCAAATGGTGGTCATCCTGGGTACGGCAAAGTAAGATTGCATTTGGTGGTCAAAGTAATGGACTCCGTTTGTGGTGTGGCTGGAGAAGAACATACAGACACATGCAGATCAATTTAAATCCAAAAATAAGCAAGATGTACATATTTCATAGATTTTGTAATTTCCTCACTCAATGATCCTAAAAATCATTGAAAAAAAGCACAGTGTTTTCAATTCAATTGTCCAAATATTTTTCTCTTCAAAAAAAAGGTTAACCGTTTCATAAATAACTCACATGACGGGAAAAATAACCAAATAAAAAATGGTGTTACGGTGCAAAGGCGCTGTCCTGGCCCCACATCAGTCCTGCTGCATTGGCGGGCCAGCAGATCTCATTAATCAAGGAACGTTTCTGCACCGTGATTGGCCCGTAGAGCCTGCGCAGATCCCACGTCTTCAGGAGGCGGTCCTCACCGGCTGTTGCCACAAAATGCCTGAAACAAGACAGCACGGATTCTTTACGTCATTTTCACAAAGGCATGGCATTCTGTGAAGTGGTCTTACCTGCTGGCGGGACAGAATTTGAGCGCCCGAACGGCGTGCTTGTGGGCAAGGAAGCATTTGTATGGCAGTAAGGTGGGAGAGTCGTGAGACTCCTGGATGCGCAACAATGAAGATTTGGTGTTCAGATCCCACAAACCGACCATACCTTGACAGAGAGAAAACATTTGAGACAAACACGAACGGGTTCATTTCTTGGTAAAGTGTTTTTTTTTTCATTCATGCAGTTCATCTGGACATAGTTTCAAAGCAAACATGGTGATGTGGCTTTTAGTTGTTATGTTGTAGGCGTATGGAATAAATGGCCATATCTTTGATTAACATCATTAAAATATTTTTACAATCGGTTCGACCAAATGCACACAGCTGATGCAGTTTCCACCTCAGATTAACTCATTTACTGCCAGATGATGTGCACTCCAATGCCAGGGTTTTTGTCATTTTCACACTAATTTCAGGACCCACACAACATGGAGTTTTAAGACTACATACACAAATATTAAATGCAACGTAAAAAAACCATAGATGCTCTTCTTTTATCCCAAATTTGTAAATTATATGGTTCTGGAGTTATCTGAGCTTGAAATAGGGGTGGTCGTACAAAAGGCAAATGCTGACCCCTCGCGGGAAGGAAAAACAATTCCACATGCTTTTCAATTCCAGAAGAAATTCAGGAATGGCAGTGAATGAGTTTAAAAAAAAGACGACAAACTACCATCATAGAAGCCGAGGGCGATGATGTCATGTGGTTTGACGGGCAGCCAGTCCATGGACAGAACTTGACCACTGTGCCCCAGGCGAGGAGCGTTCAAGGAGCCAAGCTTCAACGTGACCACGGGATCGGGCTGTGGGGAAAGGACACGTACGATGACTTTAATAGCAGGAGGAGGGTGTCATCGAAGCAAAAGTACCACATACTCACCTTGTAAATGCAGGCCGGCAGGCTGGTGTCGCCTAACGAGTGAAAAAAATATATATCATTATTTGTCTCATGTTGAAAAATAAAGTACAACACAATACAAACAATACAATACAATACATATTGATTTATATAGCGCTTTCACAAAAGCTCAAACGGAGTTTTGAGACGGGTTTTAAAGATGAGCAGCGAAGGGGCTTACTGAATGTTAAGTGGCAGGTAACATGTCTGCTTTTTAATTATGAAATATATAAACAATAGGAAATATGTGTCTAATGTTGCCATGAGACTGCTGTTTACCGCCACCTGTTTAGGGAACATAAATTAAAATAACACACAAAATATTTGTAGAGCAAATTCAAAAGTTATTGATCAAATAAATAATCCGACAAACTACACTTGCAAATGTCTCTCTTTCTTATATGTTGAACTAGCATGTTAGCTTCCTCGTGTAGCATTAAACTACACCACTGTGAGTGTGATGCTGGTGTGAGAGAAAAGGATCCACAAAATGATGGAGAACACTGATTCGCTGAGCGACCCCTTGAAGGCAAAAGCCGAAAGGAAAATAAGAAGACTGTGAGCGTGATGCTAGCACGCTAACTGCTAATTTTACCACACCAAAAATCGCAGCGACGAGTCACATAAGCATGTTAGCATGCTAAATTCAAAGTGCTCATATTTATTTAGTTTTAACGCAGCCATGTGAACATGCCATTTTGTGGTGAGTAGCACAGTTTTGCAACGCTAACAACCAGCCATGTAATGCATCTTCTTTGTCATTTCAATTATAGATCTTGGCCTGATGGTGGTGGGGGGGGATAAGAGCAGTCAACTGCTCCAAAGCTGCCATGCGCCTTTTGTCTTTGACACCCCCCCCCCCCCCTTTCATCCGTGCTGTCACGCCTCATTCAGTCATTGGCATTTTGTAATTATCTGCCATGAACATCGCTGGGGGTTCGTGTCGGATGCACCTCCCTCTTCACATCAGACCGCTTTACACTGATCCTAGCAAATGAGTTACAAGACACTACAACAAGGAAGATGTCATTGCGCCACTTTTCTCTCCAGTTAATGTTGACGTGATGACAAAACTTGAAGAAAAAAAAAAGGACATTTTTGGACCTTTGACCCTTCGAGTTGTGCTCTTTTTACATTTTCTGCCTTCTGTGCCGCAGTATGCTGACTAACATTCCCGATGATGCTTTCCTGGACATTTATCTCCGTCACCACAGGCGCCGTCATCCATATTGCCAGTATGTGTTCACACAAATGCAACACTCAACGCGAGTCGGCACACTAAATATCCGATTCATTAAACGTCTTCGGTCTAACGTTCCCCCCGCCACAAGCGAGTCAGTTAATTGAATATGGGATGGAGGCCATTGTGACCGGTCTCACCTGATGAAGATGTATTTTAATCTTTGTATTGATGATGAAGATATTTAATCTTCATATATGCTGTATTATAAAATAGGGGCTGATAGCTGGAAGCGTGGGCAACACTGCCCTTTGCTGGACCAAAAATGTGCTGCTGTATTGGTAGGTTGCCAAATCAAGTCTCTAAAGGCATAATTTCATACTTTTTTTTTTTTCAAACACTGGGTAGATCTTATTAAATAATTGCTTCATCTATTTTCAGTATTTTGTATGGAATGAAGAACGTAATTGTGTATGTATCGTGGAAAGCTTTTGTGACTGACCAGAATCTGGATATTTTTGGCTGTCGCGCAGAGCATTGGGGTGGGGCAGGCTGTAGATAGTGACCACACTTGTGGAAGTGGTGACGGCCAGCAGACCAAGCCTTGGGAGCAGAGGAGCCTTGGAAAGATCACGAGTAACATTGTGATTATTACACGTGTATGGATTTATTTTATTTGTGGATTTTTTTATTTAACACAACTCGGAATTATTCCATTGCACAGCTGCACACATGGATTATATGCTATGTAAATTCTTTTTTTTCCGCTGATGCCTCCCAACACCTGCTCTTACCTCTTTCTTGGAGGTGGGCAGCTCCCAGCCTCCTGCAGGGCACCACTTCAGGTGCCAGATAAAACCTCGGTCCAGGACGAAGCCATATGCAAGGGCTGGCTGGGAGTTTGGCCTGCACATAAACAGGAAACGATCCAGATTTTTGTCCCATCAAGACAGAGCTTGATGAAAATCTAAAAATAATAATAATTATATTCAGAATAGCTTGATAAAAATCAATATAAATCCCGACCTGGTGTTGTATTCCAATGTGCCCACATCCCACAGTTGCACTAACGCTGATCCAGGATAGGTTTTGTTGAAGTAATGCTGGTCCTCCATGTTCTTGTGGCAGGCCAAGGCCAGGTACTGCGAGGCTATCACATTATCGGGCGTCGGGCACCATTCCATAGCCCATACCGGACCGCCGGTATGCAAATGCATATCCCAGCACTCTGGGTGGGCAGGTGATGATTCGAACCTGTGTAGAAATTGTTAATTAGTGGTCGTTATCATGATCTGATTATATGTATGGGCAGTGTGTACGTTCACGCCCACAGCCAGTTAAAGGACATAGCCTACTGGTTACATATGATAGTGTAATTAATCAATCGTGAGAAGCGTTTGTAGATGAGCACAGTCCAGCACTGTGCCACCAAGTACATAACATACCTGTTGAGTCTCTGTAGCGGCGCCTCCTCGCCACAACTGTCCCGGGACACTTTGAAAGCTGGCGAGACACATTCCTGAGGTAGATAGGAGTCCAGTTCACTGCAAAAAAAAAAACACACACAAGGCAGCATGATGTTACTTTTGCAAATTGTGAGGGGGGGGGAAATAAAACAATATGGCTAATGTTAGACGATGAAGGGAAGCACCTGGAGGGCACTCGATGCCAGACACTATAGGAAGGCAGCCATTCTGGAAAAACCCAGCTGCTGAGTTGCTCGTCACAGCTATAATAAAAAATAAAAAAAGTTTTTCTTACGTGGTCATAAAAATGAGACAATTAAGACTTACAATTTCTTGTGACTTTTGACGGTTTCCACAATCGCACCGATCATGAGAGCGGGTATTTTGAGGACCCGAGCGGCCTGGAGGAGAAATGTATTATTAATTTAGTCCCACCATTAATTTTTATTAAATGTTAATCTTATAAAATGTACTAATGTCATTTTTTATTATATGCATAATGATGTCTTTTTTTTGTGTTGTGATATTTTAATAAATGACAAATGGACATTTATATTAAAAAAAAATAGTCTGCCTTAATGATGTGAAAATGCTTCATTATTTCAACTGACCGTGCACATGATGGACATTTTGTCATTTACAAAATACGTTCACTTCCTGTTCAAAGGGTTTCAATGAGGTAGACAAAAATGCTACTTACGCTGGCGGCGTATCTTTCGTCCCGATAATTGACGGTGGCCTCTTCTTCCTCCTCCTCCTCCTCATACTCGTCATCCTCCTCGCCGTCAGCTTCCGCAACATTAGGAACAAAGTCCTCGTCTTCCGAAGCGTTGCTATCAGAATATTTTCTCTTGAGGCCTTTGCGGCCTAGTGGGGGAATCAAATTATATTTGCATAAGAAAATGTACATAATATGAGGTATTTTCTCATTGTACCTTTTCTCCTGAGAGGCTCTTTTTCCTCTGTAGTTTCCAGTCCTGGTTTGGAGATGTCATCGCAGGTCGGTTTTGAATTTTCGTCGAACTCCTCTTTCACCATAGTGTGGAGGAACTTCATTGCCCTAAAATGTTTTTTTTTTTTTTTTGTCACGAGAAGCACAGATTGATAAAATAAATGCAAGGCCCGATTGGTTGATCTACATTATTTCATTATGCATAGTTACAAGTTATAAAACTGTCAGAGCCATGACTCACATTTTAGCAGCGGTCCTCCTTGGGCGTCCTCCTGGTTGCAACTCCTCAGGTTCTTTTTCATCTTTAATGTCCTCATTGGGTGTGATCATCTCTGCACTCACAATTTTCTTCTTCACATACTTCCTCTTTGGTTTCGGCGTCCCATTCTCTAAAGACCCTTCGATGACGGGCGAGGGGGAAAAATTCATATGGGCCGAAAGGTTCCCGTTGGCCACGTGAGGTGACGTACAGACGTCCGCACTCGCTTGTGGAACCTTTCTTGGCCGTCCTACTTTCCTGCCAGGAGTTTTTGCGGGTGTCTTCGCCGCCATGGCCACAGCCTGGGGTTTCTTGGCCAGTAGTTCCTCGTCCTTGGGGTCCTCATTTGTTTCGCTGGTGTCATAGTCATGATATTTGGAGTTCTTTTTTCGTAGTCGACCTCTGGAACTGAGCGTTGAATCAGAGGACTTTGACGGTGTCTTTTGACCTGTGAGATTAACCATGTAATTACTCCATATTATTTTTCAAGGGGACATATTGGAAATTTACTTTAATGTTTGTATACAAATAGCCGTGTGTGTGTGTGTGTGTCCGAGATTAACATTAACTATCATACTCTTCTAAAAAAAGGAAGAATTAAAAATGGAAAATTGTGTCTGAATATTCAAACCTTGCTCAGGGTTATCAGCATCCTCCGACACCGTTTCCTTCACCATTATGTTCACAGATGTTCCGTCATGTATGTCGTATCAGGTCACCTGTGCAGCTACATTGAAAAGAAGTTTGCTACACAGACCCGCAGACCTCAGTATTGTGTGGCAGACATCCTTATCGTTTGTCCGCCATGCCGAGGACATAAAAACATCCAATGCAGGTCCTAATTTTAAAACCGCGACTTGAAATTACGTAATTGGATGATACACGTGTATTTTACATTTTTACCGTTGAAAAAAGGGCTACAGGTCTGCACGAGTTTGAATCAAACTTTTTTGTTTTTGAAAAATAGTTACATCTAACAAGGTTTCAACACTTTATTATATACAATACCATGTAAATAAGTTATGTAGGAATATATCTTAAAATGTTTGAGTGAGGTCAAAATAATATCCTTGGGGCATGCGTTCAGATTGGCAAACCAAACACAAATTATTTAGCTGACAATTTCGGATTTTCAACCTTACTCTGAATGGTTCCATTTAAAAAAAGAAATATAATAGGAACTAACATCTCTTTTAGTTATTTACTCGTCCTGTCGGGTATGCTCTGTCACAGAAGCAGGGTTAGCACTTCACAGCTAATGCTAATTTCCCGGCCTGCCAACAATGTCCCGATTTAAAATGCTGTACGCGTCGACAAGAAATATCACTAAATATATACTGTATTTAAAAATCAGGCGAATTCTTTTTAAAGCCTCACCTGGTGGTAGGCCAGTGTAACCTTTTGGTGGCGAAGGCTGACTATCCACGTCCGGATTCAGGATGCGCGAATCTGAAAATGCGAGATCGAGTCCCTGACTCGGAAATTTGAACAACGCGGTTAAAATAAGAAATATTTTAACTATAACTTATATGGTGTAACATTGCGACAAATGTCAACATTCCACCATAAACAAGCACTGTGAGTACTTGTTTTGATTGCAACTCGCACTCATCTCTCGTCAATCCGCCATGTTTGCAGGAACTGGGGAGGATGGCCATATCGCCCTCTGTTGACGTAAAGAGCAAGTGCGCCCTTTACCGGGTGGGGTTACAACACGCATGCGCCAAATGGTGACGCACTTTGTGGACATTTCGTGTGGGGTTCAGCTTCCTCAAATTTTTCCAAGTGCACCTTCTTCAAAATCCTTGACATCCACATTCAGGTCCATTAACGTTGAATCAGTTACTTCATTTAATCCAACTAAAAGTACTAGTTAAGTGGGAGCAAGCAAAAAATAAATAATAAAATCAGACATTCTTACTCATTGAAATGATGACCTGGTCAACATTTTAAATTATATTTTAAAATAATATACACAAGTAATATTTTCAATCTTAATGTTTTGGGCTGATTCCTTATTTGAAACTCAAAAACACTGTGTGCAAGAAAAAAGTAAAAACGTGCAAGTCAAAGAAATGTGTACTGTATGTACAGTCAGACCTTGACGAAGGAAACGTTTTCAGAAACGTCATTGAAAGCAACTATCATCATTTTAATTTAAACTGGCTGCATGCATGCAAGATTTTATTACATTTTCCTAATATGTCTGTGTAAGCTCTCAGTTGTACAGGAGTGGTCCATCGATGAAAAGGTTTCTTCAGCCGTCATCTGTACTCCTTGCTCTGGTATCACCTCATCAGCATTACTAATCCTATGTTGCCTAAGCAGGCTGTTGTACGAACGATCCAAATTGAACCTCCCACAACCATATCGGTTTAGTGAAGGATTTAGCTCTTTTATGAAAATAGCTTCTTTTACTCCCCTTTCAAACCATCTATGTTCTTTCGCTATGATTTTAACCTCATCGTCGTCAAATGAGTGGTTGCTAGCTTTTAGGTGCATATGTACTGTCGATTGACGGCTGAAGAAACCTTTTCATTGATTTTCCTAATATTTAAAAGGCTTGTGTGATCTCAACGAGATGGTGTTTCTCCATTAACAGCTAAAAATGGACAATCAAATTACATAAGTCTAGTAACCATTTTACAATAGCCACTTAAAAGTCAAGTTTGTGAGGCTCACTAACTGTGAGAACACAAGGTATACCTTTAAGTATACCCCGGCAAATTGGCGTTTATGTTTATGTTTGTTACAGTAATTATAAGTGCCTTGCATGCTGGGTCCAAGAGGACAGTAATTTCATCTGTGCTGTATGTCATGCATATTAGCATATTTGACAATAAAGCTGACTTTGACTTAAGTGTTTGACTAGAATAACCTGGACACAATGTGATACACAAAGGAAAACAAAACACGCTAACTACACTTATATGTGTAACAATCCCTCACCTTGCTCACCTGGACTCTTCAGAAAATGTTTATGCCAGTTTTTGTCTTTTGGAGGCTTCCGCGTTTAACTCCATCCCAGCCAAGCCTCTTGGATTCCACCCATGCATCAATGCGGCTCGGCCACTTTGCTCCGAGCCATCCTGCCATCTCTCTCCCTGCTCCTTTGAGTGTCCCTCTGCCATTTTGTCTTCATCGTCCACCTCAATGGGGGCCTGCTCGTCATCCACCAGCAACACAGGCCCGATTGGATGCTGCACAGGGGTGCAACGAAGTGTGAGGTGGTGCTGCATTTGGTAGTGAGGATGGTGGCGGTCCATGACATGTTGCTCTGCCTGGTGGATCATCTCCCGGTGTTGATTTTTCAACTTCATGGAAGCCTTTTTGTTGGTCACAAACCATTCCTGAAAGGACAAAACCATAGTATGAATGTTATTTCTCCGAGGAATTGTGTGGGGAATTTTGAAAGATTATTTCACTCTGTTCAGAAGGCAGTTTTGTGAAATCAAATATCTGCAAAAATAAGTTAACATTATTTTTTGGGGGATTAAAAAATGTGTATTAAAAACACCCAAACAGCTATCTTAATGCTTAGAGGCAATGCAAATTGTCTCGTAGCGTTAAGCTATTTATCAAATAGCATTGATATCAATCAGTCATTTTAAACTTCGGATCAATGAAGTCACACTTGAACATCACTGATGTCAAGTGATATTTTCAAAAGTGAATTCACCTGGGAATGCGTGGTTTTGATATGATATTTCACCCCGCTCTCCGAGTAAAACTCTTTCCCGCAGATCAAGCAACAGTACCTTCCCGCTGCAAAGTGGCCCTGCAAGGGAATGGCACGCATGATTATACTCATTGCTGTGGTGAGACTATATTTTTCTTTTTTTCCTAAAAAATAACACTCAAAACAGATAGACTGGCGTGTAGCTCTTATATAGAGGCGATGACGCACCCGTGTGCAGAGCCCCAAGTGAGCCTTGAGTCCAGATACGCTGGTGTACCTGCACCCACAACCCTGAAACAACACAAAGCCATAGGCTGCATTTAAACGGACATACAGTATTTATGGATTTTTTTTTTGTAGACAGTTAGATGTCCGGGCTGCTTCGCCACATTTATTATGTCACATTTTTGCTAATTTGCACATTATAATCAAGCCTTCACACAGAAACTAGCCTGGGCAAAGGTCCTGAAATATGACAAGTGGGTGTTGGAAGAAACCTGAGCAAGATAGGCAAGAAATGTTCCACAATTTCACAATTGAGGCGGACGTAACCTGGTTGGGACAAAAGACCTTCCTGTGCAACTTCACTTCATTCTTCCACTTTGTCAGCAGCTCCTGGCTGAAGACGGGCAGGCCGGGTCGAGAGTATTTCAACTAAAAGGCAAATATTTCTTATGAATTACAACAATAGTAGAAACCATAAATATACTGTACCACAAATCCGATTTTCAAACAACTTCAATATTGTTTATAGCCCGTCTTAAAAAGCCCAAAATAAGTATTTTACAACGATTGTAAAAAGCTCTAATTGCAGCTCCTTTAGAGTGCCTCATTGTTGGCTGACAAGGGTGCATGAATATGAGGGGGAAAAAACATTTTGAAACGCTTTGAAGAGACTTGAACTGGCATTGTTCAAAAGACTCTTGCCTTAATGTCATCAGGCACCAGGTCGGATTGAAAGGTCCTTTTGGGCCCGTTCTTGGATGGCTCCTTGTTAGACATCTCCGCCATGTGAATGTTAGCAAGCAGCGCCGACGCCCGCTGAACTCTACCAACCGTTGTTTTCTCTGCCTCAGCCTGATTCTGGACCTCTGTCTGTTCTTGGTGCTCCGGACTCACGGGCGTGTGCTCGGATTTGACGTGGTACTCCAGGCCGGCTTTGGACTTGTATGTTTTGCCGCAGTGCGAACAAAGGAGAAGAAGCTTGTCCAGTTCTGCCTGCTCCTTGCCGCATTTTTTCATGTGGTACATGTATCCCATGATGCTGCTAAATGTTGCTGTGCAGCCCTGGAAAATATGCAGAATCAGATTGTTTCATGTGTCAACAAAAGCAGCTGAGAATTCCAGTCGTAATAAAGGAAAAAGAAATTGACCTCATTGGGGCATTTGACTCTCCCCAACTGCCTCAGGATTTTCCTTAGTTTGTCTTTGACGGAGCGTTCGTCCATGTCTTCCACCGATGGCTGCCAAGCAGGCAAAATAATAACAATAATGCAACATTTCCAAATCACCTTTTGCCGCTCAAAGCATACCCTTACCAGGTTGCCGTGGTCGGCCATGACATGATACTTCATCCCCGCGGAAGACTTGAGCTGCTTCCCGCAGTGTTGGCACGTAAACGCTTGCTGAAAGTCACATCAGTGAACAATTGGATTGGATTGGATTTGCCTCTGGGTTCTATGTGATTATGTTACAGGAAATTATCCTATAACACCAGGCAGACATTTTATTGGCAAAACACAAGTATTAAGAATGTAGAGGTGCGAACCAGTTTGCAGTTGTCCACATGCTTCTTGAGACCTTCCACCGTCTTCCTGCTCACACTGTTACATTTGGGGCAATTGGCTCGGCCTCTGGCTAAGATCTGGAGTTGCCAACGTTCCTCCTGGCTTCCTGTGTTCAAAAAATACCAGTTGGAAAAACATACTTGAGAAATGTATTAATCACTAGAAATCAAAGTTTGGATGCTATTAGTGAATGCTACTAGTGAATGTGCTCATGGGATATCATCCCGTCGTACCTTGGGGATAACTGGGAGGCTCCTTCTTCCTGGAGACTACTGGTTGATTCTTCTCTTCTTCCTCACCGGGCTGAATGATGGAGGAACTGTTTTGGACACCACCAATAATTGCTGCTCCGGCGCCTGTAGCATTTTATAAACCAATCAAAGCGTGCATATTTCAATAGGAGTATGAATACTTCATAACAATTACCAGATCCGCTGCAGTTCCAAATGTAGATTGGTTCTGAAGATGGACCCCCACTGGTCTGAGCATGGCCTAGGGTGGAAACATTGACTGGTGTGACTGTCCATATGTCCTGTGGAGTTGCGTGTCGAGCGGCGTCTGTCCACAGATGCGCCTGAGCTGGTTGTCCATCTGGAGTCCAAGAGTTGACGTTTCGGTCCTGAAGCTGGGATGTTCCTCTGGTGTGAGGCCACAAGTCCTTCAACAAGAGCCTGGGAGGAAGCCTGACAGCTTTGCCCACACCAGAGCAGCTACTGTTTGGGTGATTAACAAATCTTTAAGGTCCTCAAACCTGATACAAACAAAATATCATCAAGTATAAGTGACCAAGTATAAATAACCCCCGTTTTGATTATTTTGCTGACGATATATAAATGCACCAGAGGTACATGACTTTTCTGTTGGGAAAACACAGTTGGAAGCTTTGGGGTGGTGAGGCCACTTTTGAGTGCCTCGTTGTCACAGATCGAGGGAGAAATGACCTGCTAGGAATTTACTTCACTTTACATGGACTACAGTGGATCTCAGTTATTCACCAGGAACAGTAGTGTTAGTTCCAACAAATAATTTCCACACAAAGTTGAAGCAATGATCCATAAATGTTATGACTATCAACTCGCTTGAATCCTAATACTTTTTACCAATCCATCAGACCTGGGAAAACTTTAAATTAGCTAAGTTTTAGAGACAGAAGTCATCGATATATTATATTCGGCACTGGGTGCAAATGTAGAATGCATGTTATTTTCGCTTTGTAGCAAATGTAGTGTTGCGTTTGCGTGCATACGTGTTGTGATAAAACGACACTCGGGAGATTCAATCGCAGATTAAGGTAAATGTAACAAGAGTAGCACTACTAATAAAAGACTGACTGGATAAAACAAACTGTGCTTACTTTAAACAATCTGCCATGATTGTTTTCGAAGGGAAGGACGTCGAAGCAGCTCCGCGGCGGCGTTCGGCTTTAGGCAGCCCGTCGTCGAATCGCGGCGTCCGCCTGGCCCGTAGATCCTCGTAAGAGGAAAACGATCAACGTGCAGTGGTTTCCCGATTCGTGGGAGGTCAAAGATGAGCTCGAAAAAGACGCGATTGTTTCATTCCGCGGTGCATTTACGTGCAAGGCGGAGGAACGCCCTCTCGCTGCATTTGCCGCCGCCTTCGCGGACTGTAGGAATGGTTAGTACTACCGTTAGGACGCGATTTGACGGAGCCTATATTTCATATACTACGGCAAATTTCAGCAGGTCACAGAGTTTTTATAAGAACCAGAGAACTCTGCACTGCACGTTATAGAATTTAATACCGTTTTTTTGCACTGATGACGATTCAATGTACAGGTATATTGTCATCAATCATAAATATAACTACACCGGCTTTTTCCTCTCAAATAATAATAATAATAATAATAATAATAATAATAATAATTTTAATTTCTAAGTAGATGAAAAATATAAGTAGATGAAAAATATACTTGCATTGTTTAAAATCCTAGAAGCAGATTATCAATATTTACCAGCAATCTGGAATACTAAACAAAAACATCGGTGGCTGCATATTAGTGAACGCATATTAGTGACCGCATATTATTACTACAGCTGTTTTGAAAGTACCATAGAAATCAGGATGTATTGTATTTGTATTACGACTAACACTGAAAATTGTGATCATCTATAATGCGAGAAGTGGTGGTGAAGGTGGTACATGACCCAGGTCAGTGACTCTGCAAAACAAACACAGAAAAAAGGAACAATATCCTTGTTGATTTAAGGAAAATGTCTTGAGTTATGTTATATGTTAGCTGTGCTCCGAATCACTCAGTCTTTACTACTGAGTGTGTACACCGAACATGGATGTTATATGTAGACATTTAGTCCACAAATTTATATATACATGATGAAGAATGTAAAAGAATTACCAAGTATCAGGAGAATTGTTCAATCTCTGGTCCAGATCTTGACCTCTGCTAGAATTCCATGTCTGTTCTGGTCCTGAAGAGGGATCACTTTCCGTCACCGCAGAATCAAGATCCTTGGTCCTGAGGTTAGGATGTCCCGTAAACGCAGTCTGGGAGGGTTCAACAAGTCTGAATGGCCATTTTTAATAATCTACTGCTTGGTTCTGTGAAGGCCTTGCCATCCGGTAGATACAACAGTCCATACAGTGGATGCCTTGGAAGGCAAACGCAATCTCTTAAAGAACACACTTTGACCGTTAAACTGTTCCCATAAAAAAAAAAATCAAAACAATAAATAAATAACAATTCACATATGGCAATTTCTGATGATGATGATGATTAGACGATGGATGTCACTCCATGGAAGGTGCATCCTCTTCTGTAAAGGCTTGAGCCAAGTGGCCTTCTAGCAAAGAGTCCATCCTTGTTCTCCGAACATTGCTAATAGAAGCTTTAACCTCACTCGAACTACTGCCGCTCCCATAATTGGATTCTCCCTTGCACAAGAGGCCGTCCAAACCCGCTTGCCTCTTGCGACTTTTCAAAATGGCTCGAAAGTGCTGCACCACGTTGCCGTCAAATAGGGCGATGTTCCTCTTCACCACGGTGACGCTTGGGTGCCACTTGGCCACCAGACTCTGCGTCTTGGCCCAGTAGCCCAGCAGCTCTTTGATTTCCGCCGTGGGAATGTTGTCGTTCCAGCTTGCGTCTTCCTCCTCGGAAGATGCGCCCCCAGAAATGCCTTGTTGCTGAATATCTTGGAGGTTGTTGGTGGAGAGCATCAAGGTGTGTTCTTCCACCAGCTCTTCAACGTCGTCGCTGTCGACTTCCAGGCCCATGAACTTGCCCAGTGATACGATTTCGTCCACCACGTCAATTTCCAGAGCGGGATCCGTCTCAAAGCCTTCAAAGAACCTGGGCACCATGGAGGCTGGCCACAGTTTCCTCCAGGATGACTGCACCATCCTCCTGGTGACTTGCTCCCAAGCTTTCTCCAGGATGGTCAAGCAGTGGAGGATGTTGAAATGGTCCTTCCAAAACTCTCTCAAAGTAAGGTTGGTCTCCATGGTCACCTCAAAGCACCTCTGGAATAGCGCCTTGGTGTAGAGCTTCTTGAAGTTGGAGATGAGCTGATGGTCAATGGGCTGAAGCAGAGCTGTGGTGTTTGGCGGTAAAAACTTCACAGTGATAAAGTCCTGGTGGCTGCGCCAGTCTTCTCCCAACCCCGTCGGCTGAGTCAGCGCAGCATCCAGAACAAGAAGAGCCTTGAGAGGAAGATTCTTCTCAGTCAGGTATTCCGCCACACTAGGAGCAAAAACTTCCTGAAACCATTCGGTGAAGAACTGTCGTGTGACAAGCGCTTTGCGGTTGGCCCTCCACATGACACTTAGCTTGTTTTTCTGCACATTGTTCTTTTTAAAGGCTCTCGGAGTTTCTGAGTGGTACACAAGGAGAGGTTTGACTTTGCAGTCTCCAGTAGCATTAACACAGAGGAGCAAAGACAGTCTATCCTTCATGGGTTTGTGTCCTGGGAGGCTCTTTTCTTCACGTGTGATGTAAGTCCTATTGGGCATTTTCTTCCAAAAGAGTCCAGTCTCATCGCAGTTGAACACTTGCTGGGGTAGAAAGCCTTCGGCTCTGACGAATGACTGAAATTCTTCAACAAATTTCTTGGCGCCTTCTTTATCAGCACGAAGAGTTTCCTTCTTCCGAACCACGTAGCGGATCCCGCTTCTCTTTTTGAAATTTTCAAACCAGCCCCTGCTGGCCTTAAAGTCATCTGAGCTGTCCCCGGGGCTGTGGCGAGTCAGGTCGCTGTATAGCTGCCTTGCACGCTCACAAATGATCGGCTCCGACACCTTTTCACCCCTTGCCTGCCTCTCTGTGACCCACTGAAGCAGAAGCTTCTCCACATCTTCAATTTGATAATGCCTCCTGCTTGTCAGTGTTTTAACTCCTTTTGCCACATCGGCAGCTTTGATGGCTTCTTTGTTCTTTAAAATGGTGGATATGGTGGACTTGGCCATATTGTACTGAATAGATAGGTCGGACACTCGTGCACCGCTTTCAAATTTGGCGATGAGTTCCTTTTTTTGTTCTATTGTCCTCATTATGTTTGTTCGCTTTGGCTTATTTCGATCAGGGGTGACATTTTGAACATGTCCAGCACAAGTGAAGAATGTCACACACACCTGCCAAAAAATATCTATTTGACAAAACTTATGCGTGGAAATGACGTCAGCTCGAGCTTCACCAAAATAAAAATGGACGCATTCGTGCTCATTCAACACGAAGACATAAACAAACAATAAAATATAACATCAGTAAAAAAAATGAATCACACGCTTTCGAAAAGCAGTTACTAATATTGACATAGGTAACGGTGATGAGTTCCGCATTTTGTGAGCAGATAATTTGCGTTAGCTCCTGTTAGCCGCGTATTATATAGCACGACGAACAATACAGAGCCTGCCACCGCAAGAATTAATGCAATTTAAAGATAGCTTGAATCAACAGCGACGGTCTAATGAGTTTAACTTACGCTCATCACGCCACCGAGTTTCCCAAGTACGTGTCAAAAGTCATTGTTGTAATGCCTCCCGCCATCTCATTTTATGCAGTAAGAAACGTTCGATTTATGCAGAGCTGGACAGTCACCACTTGTAAATATGATCAATTAACTGAATGTCTCCATCGCAGGAGTATCTCCAGCCATTTCCTTTCTTCCTCCGATTGTGTAACAACCGCAATTGAGAATATTTACCGCCACCTAGTGGAGCAACTGTGTATCGTAAGTGTTTTCTGACATTTTATAAAATACTCTTATTCCTTCGATGATTACACGTTCACGTTTATATTCCAAATCAACATTTTTTAATGAAGAAACCAAGATACGTGTGAGGAAATGAAATAAATACAAGACTGAACCATTGAGGCTTGTTCAAAGAACACAGTACATACATGGAATACTGAAGTGGTGAATGTTTTTTTGGTCCATTGAGTTGGAACTGAAATATTTGTTAATAAGCAGGGAATTTAGAATTGTGTTTTCACAAAACCTTAATGATTTTGTGAGAAAAAAAATCAGCAGAAGCCTCCTTGAACATCATTTCTGTACAGTATATCAGAGGTGGTGTCAACATGATGTGTTGAGCCGCTTATTGAACTGAAACTGGGGCCTTTGTCAAGCTGATATGAATTACAAATAGTTACAAACACCAGTCGGTTTTACAGCAAAATCTTCCGGTGCTTGGTGGGAAACCAAAAAAGTCAGCAAAAGCCTACTAGAGCATCTGGGGTTTACTTCAAATGATGACAGTTGTGCACTGACTCCCATTTAACATTAGTGACAACTACACACATATTCAAAACATACTACAATGTGAGCAGGAGGGTTGTGTGTTACTCGGCATGTATCGATACATCTATATAAGTGTGCGTGTTGATAACTCTGCGCTGAGCTGTGAAAGGGCGTGTATGGTATGAGCGAACTGGTGGGGGGGTTAAGGTCACGCTTGTGGCCTAAAAAGGCAAAGGCGAATATCAGCCGCTCTCAGAATAACACAGCCGCCAACACTATCATGACATGAATGTGCAGCGGTGAGCTAAGAAACGTTTTCGCAAGCAAACTGGACGTATTACGCATTTGAATGAAAATTGGGATCAAAATCGGACTCACGCCGCGTCGAGTTGTAACGGCAGCTGGGGAGGGCGAAGTGACGTCTGTCTCAACCCTGATCTAAATCTGTCGGTCCGGTTGGGGGTGGGTGGGCAGTCAGCCTCACACTCCGAACACCCTCAACTTATTTTCCTCCGTCTGTCCCCTCCATTGGACTCTGAACAACGTTTGGAATAATTTTAAGTGCTTTTTGATTATTTTTTTTTCATTTCTTCAAATCATTTTAGGATTAACTCCCCGAGTAGGATTCATCTTGTTTTCATGGCAACGGAAGCTGTCGCCAACACTTTGAATGTACAACAATGACTGAAGCAGATGGTAAAAATTGAGTGCAACACGTTTGTGTGACAGGATGGGATGCTCGTATATGTGTGTTGTGTGTGCGTCAGTGTGAAGGGTAGTTAGCATTGGACGTCGCTAAAAATATTCTGCTATCATGTATCATCTATTCGTAATGTTGCCATGCTGGTGTATGGCACGTTAACACTGGACATTTTGGGTGTAATTGATTGTCTTAAATGGTGACTGTGATCTATTATTTGATTGTGTGTTTTGACTGTTATTTGATTTGATGAGATCCCGAATGGAATCTGTGATTTTGATATGGTTGCTGCAATAGTGTTTTGGATAATTTATCAGTGTGCACAAACACTGAGCTTTTCATTGATTGCCATTTGGTGGAGTCATGCCTTGTTTGTTGTCTTTGGTGGCTCACTGTAGGTCTGTGGTGTCTCACGGATATAACTTGGTCCCTTTAGGTGAGTAATGGTGTTTTTGAGGGTCACCATCTATATCGCAGACAGTGTCTTTTCATGTCTTGTGTTCTGCCATTGACAGTAAAGTGATGCCTATGCGCGTCTTTGGCAGCGTCTCATTTGTTTTCCTTTTGTAATGGATTGAGAACAGATTTACATTTGCAATGCCCACCTGGCTGCAGTGGGCAGAGTAAAATAAAGCAAGAAACAGGAAACTATTATTAAATATAGACAAAGTGACATAAACATTACCACTCATTTTTAATCATTTATGCTAAACTTTTGCAATGATGCCGTCTTAATTTTATCCTAGTTGCAACATTTCAGAATTCATACTCTTCTACTCTTACATCACCTCATTCTAGGCAAGATTGCCACCTTGTGACCGGGCATGGGCATTACACCAAAGATAATTCCAGGGCCTAGTTAATAAGGAAATGTTGTGGTTTTGTCGACTTGTGAGGGGGATGAGACAAGTCAGGGAAGCACAGAAGAATGAAAATAGCTGCTGACCTTAAAAGGACACCTCCAGCATGGATGAATAATCACACCGGGGAAGGATGAAGAATGATTCACGGATCAGATTCAAAAGGTTGGAGGGGTGAACACCTTTTCAAAGGTCTGGAGAGACTTTCCATCTTGGAGAGGAATGAGGGGGAAAATGTTCCTGGGTCAACTTTTAATTCATATACAGTAAAGTCTCGTTATATCGATATTCAAGGGAGTCCGAAAAATATCGATATAACCGGGACTATCGATATATCCGACCCTGTTTGCATATAATTATCTCCGTGCGTGCATAGAAATAGTATCGATATAACCAGACTATCGATATATCCGATATCGATATAACGGGACTTTACTGTAAGTTTTTTTTTGATGATATTGAAGCTTCTTTTATACTGAACAGTTCTATGAATGCCTACAGATGAGTTAACATTAGTTAATATTGCAAAATATTCATTTTACTACATTTGTGATGGTTTTAACAACGATCTGCGTGCAGTGTCCACTGCTTATCAGTTAAAATCAGAAGTCACAAAAAATAAAACAAAACAATGATTATTTGTTTTATTTCCCCAAAATCTTGCAGACATGTCTGCAAAACCATCCACATACCTCAAGTTGGTTGAATTTTTGTGACACGCTCCACTGCCATATTTGATGTGGTTGGATCTGCCTGTGAATGAAAGCAAATTAGGTCACTGAACTGTCTCAAGAAGGAAGGAAAACACACACACACGCACACGCACACGCGCACACACACACACACACACACACACACACACAAAAAAAACCATATATTTTATATAATATAAGGATACATAATGATATTTGATACTTTCAGTTGTTGTTCAGTCAACCTTTCATTCAACTTGCTCGTAAATTTAGTGGTGACTCAAATTGACTTCCTTAACTTATCCCAATTTTGGGATTTGCTTGAAATGTGAAAATTTGCGACGTCCACATGACTTGCACATAGGCAACTCAAACCTATTTCCTATGGAACAGTTGTACTGACTTGCGAACAGAATGGCAAATTTGGGACTGCCAAAAGCGTCAAAGGATGATGCTTTAAGCTCAAGGATGGTTTCATGTGGCGTCCTTCACTTCAAAGTACAGTAAAAACTAATGAGGCCGCTTACAAGTGTGTGTCTGCGTTCTGTAGTCTGTAATGTGTGTGTGTTATGTCGAGTGCCGCTAAGCCTTTTGAGTCAGCGATGGTTGTGCCAACGCGAGCTGAGCCGAGTCGACAGGTGGCGGGAGAGATCGGCTAACAGCCTTGCTGTTGGTTTGTTTCCCCCCTATCTAGCAGCTCTTGCCTTTTACTTTGATTCAACTATAAATGTGTTGTATTGCAAGTCTGTACTTATGAAATGTCTTGTTATTTTGAGCACAAGGAGCTTAAAGGACAACCGACATCACTTTTTTGTTTCCTAACTGACGCCCCCTTGTTCGTGGTGTCACCCCAAGATGTCTTGCCTTGCTGGAGAATCAAAACAATGGCTTCATATTCGGAGAATATGCTTTATTGTTACTCATCCAGTTATGAATATGATTCAAATATTTCTGAAGAGGAAAGCATACATGTTTGCAATCGATTAAAGAATTTATTCCGTGCAATTTTGAGGCAATAGGGTGGGGGGGAAATGTAGCACCAAAAAAGAGGCAGAAAAGGGCGACAAAGCTCCGTGTAAGGAATTAATCAGCCCGTTTCCACAGGCTGATTAATTCCTTACACGGAGCTTTGTCGCCCTCTTCTGCCTCTTTTTGGTGTAACACGAAGTTTTCAGACCAAACAAGTACAGCAAAATGCATTGACGTAATATAAGGACTGCTACAACGTGTCCTTTTTTCTGTCAGGGGCGTTCCTTCAGTGACGTAACGTGAGGACTTGTTATTAACTCAAAAACAAGACTTCCGGAATATTCAGCGCGAGTCTTAAAATGTAAAATCTAGCTATATGTGGTGGAATCTTTGTAAAATACGCTCAGTAGAAGTCATTTGAAGCCATTTTACAAATTATGAACACAACCGCAAACGTCGGTCGTCCTTTAAATATGAGGTCAATATCATACATTGTGGGCGTAAAGATATTTGACAATGTAAACATGCATAGACATTTGTATGTCATGCTTGTTAGCATGACAAGGTTACTGGCCAACGTGTAAGCCTCATTGACAGTATAATTAAAAAACAAACAAACAAATGAAGCTTGATTGAGCAACTTTTACTACGTACGAACATACGAACATACAGTAGATATTTATAAGTTCATTGCTTTCAAGGTGACTTGAACTGCAATTATAAGTCCACATCGAACCGAGGATATGGCAAAATGGAATAAGCACCATCTCCATTTTTGATGTTGCTATCCGGAATTCCTAATGGGGATATCTGCAAATGAATTGCTGAAATGTGTGAGGACAAACTCTCAATCATCTGAACATCAGAAGGGCCACCATTTTTTTGAGGCGTAATAATACTGACATCTGAAATTACATTAGTGAAGAGCAAGAATGTTTCCGCAGAGTTCTGCGATTTTGTTTTTGACTCTGCAAAACGTGACTCCTTTGTAATATTCACTAAAAAGTGCTTACCAAACTTTTTCCTCAGTGAGGTCATCCGCGAGCACCACCACGATGGTCATCGACGGCAAGAACGGCGACGCCGGCTCGCCGCCCGACGGGTCCAAGCGGACTTTCACTGATGACGTTTACTCAACGTTCAGCTCTCCGTTGGCATGGATCCTCGTCATGGCCCTCGTGGTCACTTGGTCGTGCGTCTTCGTCATCATGTTCGACTTGGCTGACTACAAAACCATCTCAGGTGACCACTGATTAGGTTCTTCATTTTGTGAGTTTTCTGCCAGAACATGGAGTGTTTTTTTTGGGGGGGTTCAAATGTGTAACATTTTTTTATGGTACTCACAAGTGGGTTAGCAAAAAACGATCACCAAGCAATTCCATCATTCTAAGTGAAGACCAATTTGTCTGTCAGTGGTTTAGATTTTGGCGACAATGTGACTTCCTGCCTTTCGTCTTCTCTTTTCTGTTGGGCGATTCGTCAATTTTATCAAATTAATTTGCATTTGTGTGTCAGAAGTACTTTCACTTTCTGTTTGGTATTCACAAGCAAGTGAAGACAAAGCTACTAGAACAGCTTTTCTGTCTTTCTTCTATTTCCCTGTAAGCAGGTCACGGCGTCAGGAAGGTTTTAAAGGACTCGGAACGTCGAGGCAAGATGACTCTTACACTGATTAACCCCTTGTTCCTGCAGCCCCCCCCCCCCCACTTCCCATACCCATCCGCACTAACCTTCTTGAGCGCGCTCCCTATAGCTGTCATTTGGTTGAAAGCCTTTGAGGTATGCAGTAGTGGTTCTTGTGTTTTCTTGAAATCATATTTGAATTTCAGGTGAGCTTGAATAGGCACAAAATACAAATCAAGCTCCTCTGACCACAGCTTTTTTTCAGTAGCATCTCTATTATGTATATTAGTTTGGCATTTTGTTGCGGGAATGCGGTTTTAAATGGAAGCAAAGGGGCGGGGCTATACTTGCTGGCCATTTTATAAAGTACACTTGCATTGTCAACTGGTAAGGAGGGTGGCTTGTGATAATCTGACACTCTTGTATAGCTAAATAAAGATCCTTTGTATCGGATCGCATTCAACAGTGTACCTAACAAAGTGACCAGTAAGTATGGGAGTACTTCTGTGTACATTCAAATGAATTGAATGAGCACGTCAAATCTGGCCTTGTGATTTTTTTTCTGGATGTATGTCAACGGGAATACCCTCGACATATAACTAGGTCATTTTTCCGTGTGGTTGAAAGGGACGTATACTAAAAAAGAAAAAAAAAAAAAGGTAGAACACCCTCGAGGCTGTCAATCAAAGGCTTACCACACTTCCTTGCAGGAGGTCTTGGCAGAATTGGCTCGGACCCGAACAAGGCCGTAAACGATGTGGTGGATAGGGCTACTAACACGTTCCACGGCATGTTGAAGTTTGCCGCCAGCCTGGTCGCCCCTGACGAAGATGATGGTAATAATGACTGCCCATTTTACTGGTAGTGGGACTCTGATACAAGCTGATGTTTTTTCTTTCTTCTTTAGGAAATCTCTATGCGGTGAGGAAAAAAGGTGAGTGAATATTTCAAACACGGTCTGCTTGCTGTTAAGCGAACTAAAGATGGCATCACTGTAGTTGGTGGCAATGCTTTGGCCTGACCGCTAGACCGCGCAGCAGTGTGTCTTTCATTAAATCGCGGGCAAAATTATGCATTTTGATGACTAAAATAGGACGAGACCCATCTGACTTGTTGAGGAGGGATGACCAGAGTGTTAGTTAGAGTTAGAGAGCTTGTTGACTAGAACTATCATGAATAGGAATGACTGAAAATGCAACTAAAACGAATGGATATTTTTGTGCAAAAGATGAAGACAAAATCTGAAATGGCTGCCAAAAACAACACAAGCACAGTTGTGAACGGGGCCGGTTGATGAATCAAGTTTCATGATCAATTCAAGTTTCCTGCTCCGGAAGACTTTTTTTGAAAGTGACTTCTGTAGATCGAACTGTCTCCTCATCGATGTGCACATTTCAATTTACGGCCATATAGCCTCCGGTTGTTAATGTTATCCATGATAGGCTCATGACTTATGTACCTATGAACCGTCTCAAAGCAACAACGTGGTTGGAGGAGATGGAGGAGGAGCGAGTGGAAGTGAATCTTAAGAGGAGAAAAGGTATTTGATGCTAAATTGGAATTGCTAACTGTTCTGTGATGGTGTCATTAACTGTGAAGGGTTCATATACCTCATCTTTCGCCCCAGTAACAATAATTGTGCTCGACAGGCCTAAAACACACTATGGCTTTCTTATGGCTTGACGCTAACAGCTAACTCACTAATGTGGTGCTGTCTGCTAAGATTCAATCTGTCTGCTTATTTTTTTAATCTCCTTTTTGGGTTTCAGGGGAGTTCCTACCATCCCGACGTAGAGGTGCGTGTGTACGCCATCTTAATTTTTGAGCTGTTGAGTAAAAAGAAAGCTACACTCTAACAATGTTTAAGTATCTACAAAAATCTAGAAAAAATAAGGCAAAGATTTTCTTATGAAGTCATTTTTTCTCTTAAATTTCTGCCAATTGTCTCCATGGTTGCCGAAGTTACCAAGATGCAAGTGAAGAAGTCAAGACCAGCTGTTGAAGTGGTCCACGAGGATGAAGAAGAAGAAGAAGAAGAAGAAGAGGAGGAGGAGAAGCAGGAGGATGATGAGAAGGAGAAAGAGACATCTGACGGGGAAGATGAGGAGGAGGAAGAGGGAGATGAAGAGGAACTGGAGGAGGAGGAGGAGGAGAATGAAGGAGATGATGATGATGATGATGATGAGGGGGAGGAGGATGGAAATGAATTAGCTGAAGGTGAAGTGAAAGAAGAGGAGGAGGATGCAGTCGGTGAAGGAGTTGACGACGATCACGAGGAGGAGGAAGAGAATAGAGATGAAGCAGCTGCAGATGAAGTGGACGATGACATGAAGAAGGTGGCTCCTGCTAAGAAGGATGAGGAGGAAGAGAAGCGGGAGGTAGCTAAAGCCACTGTAGAGAAGGAGGAACAAGAAGAGGAGCAGGAAGTCACTGCTAACCCTGAAGATGAAGCCTCCGAACCTGAACCTGAAGATGAAGAGGCGATGGCTCCTCAGGATGAAGATGAGGCCACCACACCCGAGACGGATGAAGATGATGAAGAGGAGGCATTGGCTGCCGAAGAAGAAGATGAAGAGGGTGAGGCCGCAAAACCTGATATTGATGAAGACGACGACACCACAGAGGATGACGAAAGAGAACACATGGCCAATGACGTTCAAGAGGAAGAGGACAGTGATGAAGCCAACGTCTTGGCTGAGTCCTCAGATCGTTTGCCTCCTTCCAGTGAGGAAGACGAAGATGACCACCTTGCTTCTGTCGACGATGAAAGCGACGATGAAGACAAAGAAGACCTCGACCAATCAGAGGACACCGATAACCACAAACCCGATCGTGTCACCGGTGACGACAACAAGGAAGACATTAAGGACGAAGACCTCGGGCGTCTTGATTTCGGCCAATCGGAGGGCTTCGACGAACACAAATCCAATGATGTCACAGAGGACAAGGAGCAGGAAGTTGACGGAATCACACGGCCTCCCTTGGATGAAGACGACGAGGATGTCGGATTACCCCCGATGACCATTGGTGAGGAAGATGAGCTCAAAGATGACATTGCATCAGAGCCTCATGAGGATGAAGATGAGGAAGATGACGACGATGACGAGGTTGAAGATAACTTGCTGTCAGGTATAGTTGACATTTGCGTCTGTCATTTGTATCTATATCTATTCATCTACCCATCCATCTACCTTCCAGTTGCCGTTCCTCATGGTACTGTGGAAGAAATCAGACCCCGCAAAGGAGAGGAAGAGGAGAAGGATGACGACGAAGAGGACGCTAATGTGCCTGCAGGTCAGTGAGGAAATGTGATGGAAAGGATGTTAAATTGGCACATTCTCGAAAAATAGCTGGGATGTCCTTTAGTGGATTTTGACGATATTGGCTTCTTTTTACCCAAGGTTGGGGATCATTAATTTTGACACAAAGGATTTAACCCTTCTTAGTTAAAAATCTTAACCCAAGATACCAGGTATAAATAACTCAGTCCTTTTTAGACTCCGTGCTAAGTTAGCTATTCAAATCCAAATATAGGTTACTTTTCATCCAGATGTTTGAAGAATGTATTTTTTCCTTTGCTTGTAGATCCACCATGTCCCTGCACAAGTTCAACAAAGACTCGAGCGTCTGGCGTGACAAGTGCCAAGAAGAAAGGTTGGTCCACAAGTCACCCCCAAAACGAGTCATTTGGCCACTTTTGGGGACTAACTGAGAACCACTAGTTGACGTGGAATGATGATGATGCAACCGTGTTGTACTTTTTTTTTCGCATGTGAAGAATCAAAACAAATGAAGATCACAGAAAAAACAAAAAGATCAGGTAATTATTTTCTTAGCCTTTGTTTCTTATATTCATTTTTAAAATTGTCACTATTATTGTATTTGTTTTTTGGGGCGGTATTATTCTGGATAGTTATCATAATCATAATAATTATTATTTTATTGGTCAAGAAGAGTCAACATGACAAGTGACTTTGACGTGTCTAGAGTAGAACTAGAGTAACTTACGTTTGATTTTGCAGCTTGCTTTTTTAAATATTGATGACGTGTCACTCATTCGCTGGTTTGTTTTCCAGCTCTTCCCAGGATTGCCAGGCTGGAGCCAAAAATGAGACGGATCAGGAGGACGCCGGCGCTTCTCAAAAGTATGTGGTGATGATTATCAGCTTTCGGTGTGCTGTTTGTGGTCTGATTTCATGTGTTCCTTGTCCTGAAAAAGCCAAGAAAGAAGAAAGGAGCAAAAAGGTGAAAAGAGGTTAGTAAATTGTAGATCGGGTTTTAGAAGATCTGATTGTCTCAAAGACAAACGATACCGTAGATCATAAATGAGGTGAACAAAAAAGCACATTTATTGAACCTGATGCTGTTCCTGTGTTCATTAGAATCACTTGATGAGAAGGAGAGCCCAAAACCAGCACAAGTTCCCGAACCAGTGCAAGACGGTACCTTGGCACTTCATACATGCATATATTTATACATAATGTACATTGTATACAAGTACTATAAAGATGACATCTACAGTATTTGTACATAGCCACTCCGTCTTTTTAAAAAGCTGTCAACGAGAACGACTGATGCTATGTTATGCTTGGCGAATTAGAGAGCTATTTGAACGGTTTATTTAATTTGTAGTTTTGTTGCTTCCAGTTGGTCCTTGCAGACCGGCACCGGTCTACTGTCCGTCCCCGCCCGGCTGGTATGGTAAGTTTTCAAAAACTGATGATCATGAAGAGTGGATCTACGTTCCCTTCACATCCAAATATTTTGTCTTGCAGTTCATCAGATCATGACGGACACCCCATACCCCCCTCCGACAGGCTCAGGTAGCCCCCCCCCACCTCTACCGCCAGGGCCCACACTACTACCACGAACGACTTTACAGTATTTTTATTTTCCAGGTGCTGCTGCTCCAGTTCTGACCGCTCATCCCATCCATTCGCCGCCACTTTACCACGCGCACCCGATGATTCCGCCACTCTACCCCCACTACCAGCACTACGCTCAGCCCATGCAGCCACCACTAGAACATGTCCAGCCATTCCAACCAGTCCAGCCTGTACAACCAGTAGAAACAGTCCAGCCGGTTCAACCGACTAAACCTGACCAGCCTGTCCAACCGGTACACCAAGCAGAACAGGTCTTGTTAGATGAACCGGTCCAGGTGGTGGAAACCATCCCATCTGAAAGTACAGAACAAGCCCCGTCCAATCAGCCTGAAGTCAAGAAAGGTGGGTAATTATATGGACAATTTAATTTAAAGAGCTTGGGGAATGTCACATGTTTCTATCTGAAAAGAAGAGAAAGCAGAACTCGAAGCTGAATCTGAGGGTGTCAAAGAAGATGTGATAGCATCATCGCCAAAGAAAGGTCTGACTCTCTTCTCACTTGCCTTTTCTTATTTTAAATATGATTTTCAACATCCAATGTACTGATCATGTCTATTCCAAAAGCCAAGAAGAAAATGGTGACAATGAAGACTGAGGATCACAAAGGTCCATCACCACTTTTCCATTAGCTGAGAGGCTTTGCGGCCATTTCATTAGGTGCACATTAATCCAAATTTCACTGCTTGTTGTTTATTGCAGTTGATGGTGAGCTCCAAAAAGACAAAACTAAAGCTGGGTCTCCAAAGACAGGTTGGTAGTTAACCCTTAAGTTGTTTATTGTATTTTATTTTTTTCTATTTCTTTCCATTCAGCTATAAAAGCGCAAAGCAAAAGTGCTGCAAACTCCGCAAAGAGAGGTACAGTAACTCTTCTTAAGTTTCTAATTGCCATGGTAACCATGTCACTTTGTACCCATCGGGATTCTTGCTTTTTACATTAGAAACCAAGGTGACAAGGCAAAAGAGAAGCTCGACATCTGCCTCAGAGACAGGTCACTCATTGACACGTGGTCTTATTTGATGTCATTGCAGCAACAGATTAATTTATTTTTTGGTCACTATTAGATGATATCAAGCGCAAAAGCAGAATTTGCTATCCGACACTGAAAAGAGGTAAAAGTAGTGATGTTTGAGAATTAAATGAGGGGACACACCCAAAGCACCTGAGAACAGCTTTTTTTTCATCCCAAAGCAGGTGTTAGTCAAAGTCCCAAGACAGCAGAAGCATCACTTAAGCCAAGCAGGCTGAGGGACGGACTGCCGGACAGGTTGACGACAAATGTGACCGAAAGGCATGACAAATCGTCACCGTCGCAAACACGTGAGGCTGCCATCTTCAAAAATAAAAAATGGCTGCTTGGGCCATGGACTGATGATTGACATTTGTGATTGCTTTCTTGTTTCAGCCAAGATGAAGACAATGTCACTGAAAAGTAAGTTAAATTGTACATTTGAATATATTTATTACTTTTTATTCATTAGATTCATATTCATTTCAATTATGGGAATACAGTAAAGTCTCGTTATATCGATATTCAAGGGAGTCCGAAAAAATATCGATATAACCGGGACTATCGATATATCCGACCCTGTTTGCATGTAATTTTCTCCGTGCGTGCATAGAAATAGTATCGATATAACCGGGACTATCGTTATATCCGATATCGATATAACGAGACTTTACTGTAATTAAAACATTTGTGTGAAGTGCATTATAGTTCATTTAATTTCACTTTTCACAAAATGAATGATGAAAATAAGTTATCTTCATATTTTGTATAAATGTTTAAAATCTACAAAAACTGCATTTTTCTCTCTCTATTATCATTAGGCAAAGCCAATACGGCTGAAGAAAAGGAAAGGTCTTTGAAGGACACTATAGGTTAGCGACAATGTTGAATAAAAATTGATTTTGGGCACTTTCTAATTCAAAGTTTTCTTTTTTTTTATTTCAGACAGAAAAAATAAAGAATCACAACAAGCCAGTAAGTGCGCAAGCCCTCTTATTACCTCACAATGTCCACTTGTGTGAGCAGTGAGCTTCTCCCCACCCCACCTCAATATTGGACACATTATTTTTTAAGGTCCTCCCATGTATTTTCTTTTTTGACTTCCACAATTAAATTAATCTGTACTACAATAAATAATATCAGAATAAAATTCAGTTGTTCGGCCATTTTAGAAAGCAAGCTAAAGTTGTGCAAGTAAAGTTTGCCTCCACCTAATATTTATTAATGATTTGGAAATAACTATTAATCAGTGCAACTACTAACAAGAAGGCAACAGCCTTGCCACAATGCATAAAAAGTGGTCAAAAGGAATTTATGTTCAAGCTTTTTGAAAAAAATAAATAAACGTGTTTTAATGCTTGTTGTCATCAGAGGGAGGAAAAAGAGCTTCCCCTAAAGCCTGAGGTACTTGCTTTGTGTCTAATTGTTTTTTTTTTCTTCTTTTTCCTCTCATCAGCACAATATGACGATGAGCTGTAACAATTTCTCTTCTTTTAGCAATGTAACACTTGCCAAATATTCTCTTCTTCTTCTTGAGTTTTTTTTCAGTAGCTAAGTTCCCTCTTCCTGAGTGTGTCCACACATTTGTTACCATACGTGTGCCCTTCATCAAACGCCTCCAAGGCTGGGGGTGGGCAAATTTTAGTACTCATGGGCCACCTTTGACTTTTAGATTCAAAACCTGGGATAGGACATTTGTAGGGACAATATGAGGTTGAAAGATATACAGTACAATAAAATCAAACGTGTGTGAGTAAATCTGAAGTCTATTTTCAAAATAAAATAATTTTACAGTAACTATCGAAATACATTTTTTGGGACAAATGAGCTGGTCCATCTTCTGCATTCGAAAATCAAATATGGCCCCCAGAGTCCAAAAGTTTGTCCATGTATTTGCACTAATTTGATGACATTTTGACTTCGCCGCATGCTCAAGCCACATCACGCTCACCTCTTGCTGCTTCAAGTCTGACTTCTTGTTAGCATGTAGCATAGTACTTCAGCCTGTTTGTTGTATTGTGTGTGCCTCCCGTAGAAAAGACAGACGATCAAACTGAAGAAAAGAAGAAATCAGGTCAGTTGAATACAGCACAGTGAACTACTATTCATGTTCTGGCCAAAGCATTTTTTCTTCTTCTGAGGCACCAGTTTGTCACATATTAGTGGCAAGATGCCACAAACTGGTGGGTTAAAAACGTTTCATTTAAACAATGTAGTGCTTTGTTGCCATCTAGTGGCATGTATATGCCACTAGAATCTAGTGACTAGATGGACATCAAATACTCATTGTTTACTCAAGTTGTTTCAATATAATGACTGTTCACCATCCTCACCACCGGAGGGCACTGTAAGCCAATAACCAGACCATTTTCTTCTTTGTGTCCTTTTTGCTTTCAAAATAAATGTTCTCCTGTGTGTTTTCAGGTCAAAGATACTTCCAGTGTGTTTATGTCCCCGGAAAAACTGCGCAGTACCCCTTGCGACCCTCCAGTCCAGCAATACCACCCGCCCTCAAGTCCCTATTGGAGCAGCAGAGGGCGCCCAAAACGTCGGGGCAGTAGGGCAACTACTATCGCAACCAACCAAGACGTCGCACAAGCGACTTGTTTCCATGCAGAGCAACACGGACTGAAATATTGACATGTATTTATTTATTTTGTTTAACCCAAAAAGGCTGCGCTCCTGCGGTCTGTTACTCAAACCAACTTTTGAGTTATCCAAGGTTCAAGCAAAATAGTGCATTAGTATCGTTACCATCCTGCATGTGGAGACAAAGTGGGCATGATCAACTCTGGAGACCAATCGTGTTTATCAGTCGGGGTGATCTATGACCTCATTTCTTCAACTGTACATCAAAGCAATAAGTGCGGCTGTCTGTGCTACAAAGATAGCATTACGTGTTGAACACTTGGGCTATCGATGTCTTACTTGATGACGGACGAACGAAAGAAAGCAAGTCTTCCCAGACTCCATTCTGAAATTTAAAAAATGCTCGGTGACCTTATTGTGTTGCACTTAGCATACGTTAGCATATGTTGGTTGGAGTCATGTAGTTCAGAGCTGAATTAGCATCAGTTTTCTGAGTCTTAAGACGTGCGTGGACTTAATGACAAAAAAAAACTCAAACTGATCAATTAGCATGTTAATATGTTCCTATGTTTTATCATAAGACTACTTGATCAGCAACGACAGTTTGCTGCCAAAAGGTTTTTTTTTAATATTATATTTACATTATCAAGGTTAGTATTAGCGCCAGATAAATGAATGCAACATGCTAGCTGTTGCATTCGTGTTATTATGGAAAGCAATTTGGGATAAAGCTATACGATAGCCCTAATTGGGTTAGCATGTTGCTAACTAGCACGAGTTAACCACTCAGCCGCTCAGCTCACGAGCAGGTTTGTAGTTGTGCCGCTTCATGTTCTTTGTTGGTCACAAAAGGTTTTCGGAATTTGAGGGCTGTCCTGTTAACATGGTTCCAGATTTGATCTATATTATTATTATTATTATTAATATTATTATTATTATTATTATTATTGACAGTAAGGTTGGAGCCTATGTCGTGTGAATTTAGATGTGAATACTTTTTTGCTTTTATTTAATTTCAAGAGTGTGTACAAGTGCTGAGAGGAAGCGGGTTGTTGCACAAAGTTATGTTCCTTCAATATGACTCACAATTATCACAATTTACTACACTTAATGTTGGTCAATGTTAAGGGAAAAAAGGCATTACATGTTTATATTACAAAATAAACACAGTTGTTTTTTTGCCACTTATACACAGAAAAATTGCCTTTTTTATTAAACTGGAGGCAGTGTGTGGTAAATTGTGTCAACCTTTATTTGTGCGTGGCAGCAAAATGGAGGCCTTTTTTCAATAATAAAAAGCAACACCAACGTTACCGCACTCAACGTCGCTTTGCTTTGATCCAAGCTGAAAGGAGTTGTGAATGTGCCCTGCGATTGGCCGACGACCAGCTCAGGGTGTACCCGAAATCTCGCTCAGTCACCTGGGAGAAGGTGCAAGCACAAGCGAGGTTGACCAAATAAAGTGGCATTCAAAATCAGTAAAGTTTAAACACTTCAGCATGATGAAAAAAAAAAAAGAAATACAGGTTTCTTGACTTTGGCGGAGCTAAACAAACATTGTCATTGTAGAATCTGAATAATAATCATCATAAGAACACTCAACCGCCGCATGCAGCTTTTACATCATTCATATAAAATCAAATTTGACAAACAATGAATCATAACTGCAAAATATCATATGAAAGTTGGTCCCTGCCGGCCACTTCATTACTGTCAGGTGAAATCCAATACAGAAATATTAACGCTGACTTTTGATTGACACTGTTAGAGTGCTATTCATTGAACAATAAAATCATATCGTTGTGGTTGGAAAACTACATGATGATACAAATCTTTTTTTCTCTCTCTTTTTGACGTCAATCAGAAGTGAGCATTATTGTCGCTGTCAAGACTAATAAAATTCAAATACATGTGTGACATTTGCTTTACTAGTCTTATTTAACAATCACAATTATGATTATTTCCAATGCATGTGGAAGACATAAAAAAAGAAATAATTAAAGTCAAAGTAAATCATTAGATATTGAGGTTGGATTGCCCCTGTTCCCATTTCTCGTCTTGTTTTAAGTCTACTGCAACAAAGCGACCCATTTACCAATAAAATAGCTGCTTACATTGTTTGTTGCAGCAAATGTAAGGGGGAAAAATAATTTGACCACTACTTTCACCAGGCAACATCAGGGAGAACATTCAAAATGCTGAAATATTCCAACAATTGTTAGATTCCTTAAATAAACAAATGCATGTGTCAAATACTGCACATAAATTAAAGTCACTGAGAGGTGATCAAGTGTTTACATTTGTGATAAAAAAACATGCATGGCACACTTTTTTTTTATTTGTCTCGGACAAGCAATGATGAATGTAAAATATGCAATATCTGTCGTGATTGCATGTCAATGCTGAGAAGCTGACACCGGTCTGAAATACTGCGAGAAAGTGAAATGTCAGACATTCACCACATACACAACAAAAAATATTGGAAAAAAAGGAAATATGCTTGAGAAAATGAGGAATTTTTGGGTATGACGGGAACTTGAAAATAATTCGCAACGTACCCTGAATGGGTTGAAAAGTTTCAAGTTGAAATGGTTTGAATGTAGAGAAATTAGCAATTATAAAATCCTGTTCTCAAAATCACAGGTGTCAATCTCATGCCCTGATATCCTAGCAAGTAGTTAGCTACTGACGCTAAAATGAGTGCACAGAACACAGAAGAAATTGTAAAACGTGTTAGAACCAACACAAACAATCAATTGAGATGTTTCATGTAAATTACTGGGAAAACAACTGAATTTTCTGTTCGTAACACAAAACTGATAAAACTGAACAAGTGGCGCAAGGCATAATTTCGAAATCGTACGGTATCGATGACCGCATTTTCGCAGTTTTCCCCCCTACATTAAAACCACAAAGAGAGCACAAATACAATATTTATAAGTTCAGTACGTCGTATGTCTGAGTTTAATTTGTTTTCCTTTTTTTCGGTTTGAGCATCGACTGAAACGACGGTCATCGTCTCCATTTAATTACGATTCGGAACACCTCCGCTTGCTTATAGATGAAATTCGTGACACAATGTATTATGTTATTTTAACATTTACAGAACGACGCGAAAACATTTAAACACTGTTAATGTTTAAAAAAATAGAAATGTGAACGAATAACACGAAAACATTGGACAAACAATGCGTACTCACATCAGCAAAGTATGATGATGATGATGATGATGATGATGATGATGAAGTTGATGATGAAGATGACGAACCTGCCATAATGCCGTACATTCGCGTTTAAAAGACTAATAACAAGGAAATACCGTTTAAAGTGTTCCGCCAGCAAAAAAAAAAGCGCATTAAAATGTAGGTCATATCCAGTCCTAAATTGTGTCTTTTTTTTGTTGACTTACAAACACGGTTATGGTTAGAGGCTGTGTTGAATCTGAAATGTAGAGACTCCATCCATCCTAACGTTGTGCTGCATGCAGCGTGTATGCTCATATTTTGGACTGGATCAGAACCGTGGTTATGATGTACAACTAACGTTTTCTATATTTTATTACAACAGGACAAAATGTCTTAAGTGCCTATGCCAACAGAGGGAAAAACATACGTTCATTCAGTTGGATCGCCATTAGTGCGAATAGTACTTATTCTGTTCATGAATTGTTATTAATGTAAACACTTTGATTTCCTGGTCACTTCTTTGGGTGATGTGAGATTTTCTGCTCGAGGCTATTGTTGTTGGAAATTAAGAAGGTTGATGTTAAGAAAGTTGTTGATCAGTTGCAAATAAAGCTCTGTCATTGACAGATTGTTTTGTTTTTAATCCATAAAGGGAGGTTTGCTGATTTGCCTCCACATCCATCTTGCTCCAGTAACATCTCGGTAAAGACCATCACTTAGTCGCCCAAATTGGACTTTTGTTAACATGGCACTTTACAAAGAAATACAGAAGTCCACCAATAAAGTTGGACGCGGGGTAAACCTTTCCCAGGAGTCCACAGAGCGACACTTGAAGAAGATTTTCCCAAAATTTCCAGAAAGTTTTTTTTTAGTCCAATGAGAGCAGCGGCTGCATGTTGTCTTCATCACATTTGGCCTTGTCAGGTCGCTTTAAGATGTTGGGATCCACCACTGACTGGGACCTGGAAGGTTAGCAACATGCTATAATGTTAGCATTCAAGTATTTTTTTGCTTTTTATTGTGCCAGTCTGTGTCACCTTTTCATGGTTTGGGGTGACATGTTTTTGTCAACATCTCTGTGTAGATCCTGGACATAGAACGCATAAGCATCCGGTCCTCCGTCAGTTCCCATGTCTGGTTCCGCATCCTCATCATAAGCATGTTCAAGTAGGGCCCTGGCCCAGGTGCCCATGTCGTACGGTGGCATCATCCCACCTAGCTCTGACGGTAGGATTTCTGGATGCAACAGCTGATGTAGGCTGGTCAGGTTGTTGCCATGCATGAAGATCTACGCTCAGAACAATAGCCCAAATACATTTAACAAGGCTGCTGAGCAAAACAAATTACAAATTGTTGACTTCACACATTTTTATGCCATTACACAAAACTAAACACGACTTGAGTGATCAACAGCAGGATTTACTCACCCGCTTCCTGGTTTTTTCCTTGAGGAAAGGCCTGATGACAGTGTAGAGGGCGTGTATGTACCATGGCTGGTTCACAAAATGGATTCCTCCAAAGCGAGCGGGAAAACTGTCCTGTCAAAGCAGTGAGAAACAAAAAAACAAGAGGCATGACTTCACGCACCCTGTAATCTAATAACATGATAAACTGTCCACTATAGTAATCGCTGTCCTTGAAAGGGTTCATATTTCGCCGACGAATGACAGTGGTAGCCCGTGTAGCTTCTCTTTCATTGCCATAACTTCCTGTCATGTTAAGAAATGGCTTGAATTCCCATTGCTGTTATATTAGATCAAGGCGATGTAATATGGAGGTCATGAGGAAATGATCCGTGGTACTTTTGACTTTCTGAACTGCTGCTCGGAAGGACAATGTCAAAATGGGGACAACTGGTCGAGAAATTATAATTTATTTTTCATAGGCTTCTGCCAGTGGCCCAGATTTTACTTAAGTAAACCAGACACCACCGAAAAACACAACCAAAGGAAGATAACAGACCATTGGGACTCAATTTAGACAATTTTATATATGTTTTTCTTGTTAGCCCTGTGAAAAAAAGGGACAGGTTAGCCGAAAGGAGAAAGATTTTGCTTTGCCGTGTGTACAAAAACAGCTAACGGCAGCACAAAGTGACACATACTGAAAAACGATAAATGCTGAAAATGCTGAAAATGTCTTTAAAGATCGGGATTTGCCTGCATACTGTACTTTGGATTTTAGCTTCAGGTTAGCTCAAAGCTTGACAAGAATCAAAGATGACAACATTAAGGAAAGTCTATCCGCAAGCAAAATACAACGAGGTTAAGAACTTATGTCTGAATAGAAAGTCAGAAGGCCGAAAACAATCAGACCTTTAGTTCATTCACTGCCTTGGGCGTACTAACGTTGACCCATTCCATCACATAGAACAGAAACATACATTGTTGACCTGATTTTTTCCCCCCCTCCCTTAGTCTAAAACCATTTCTAAACAGCTCTTTTCCCTGCAGGCTGCACTTGAATCCTCGAGTAGCCGCTGTCATGAAAGAGTTAACTCCACACCAAAAATCTCCTCTGAGGACTTTTTTTTCTTTTTATTTATGGCTGCAAGACATTTTTTTCATCTTTGAATTGATGACAAGCGACAGTAGGCCATGCTATGATTAAACATACACTCCTGCCAGTCCATCCTGGCTTTGAACCTGTCCTGTGGCTTATCACATCGTCGACCTCTGTTTCATTCATCTATTGAAAACACACTCATACACACACACACACACACGCGCACGCACACACCCCAATCAGTGTTTCCCGTCATCGTCAGTCTGCGCTAATGTCTCTTAACCTTTTTTCCCCCCGAGCTGTCTCGCATCCGCGTAGTGGCATCATGCATAACTGTCACTGCCTAATCATTTGCAGGACAATTGTTCTCATCTTGGTTATTTTTTGAGACATTTTGAATCATCAATTATGATTTCAGCGTTGTTAAATATCTCATTTGGCAAAACGGCAGCTGGTTATGCAAAACTCATCAATGAAAGAGCAGTGGAGCGATGCATAAAACATTTCACAGACGCACACACACACACACACACACACACACACACACACACACACACACGCACACACACACACACACAACAAAGGCGAGCCCATCTGGAAGAAAGGCCAAAGCAGACAGCCAGGCAATCATGCCGGTTACCATAGAAACGCCGGGAGGGGTGGTACATGCGTGAGGGAACGGGTGGAGGCAAGATGTCGGGGTACAACAAAGCGCATTGAATCAAGCAAGTGGGCGCAATTTAAAATGCAGGTGAATGAATGAACGGGTTAAACCGTGTCATAAGAGGTCAGCATCATCTCCAGTTAGCATTACCTCAAACATCTGCCTTTACAGACAAAAAAATACCAAAAATAAAGAGATGCATAAGTAAAAATGACAAAATAGTACCAGTATGAAATGCTAATTCATGAAAAACCACACGTGAACGTTAGCTCATTAGCTCATGCTAATAATCCTACATTTTCTTTTCTTTTTAAAAATCCAAAGACACACAAAAAATATGTAAATGTGGATGTACAGTGAACATTCCATTAGGGTTTCACTCCCATTTACCATTTTTTAATCCTTTAACAACGTTGTAATCCTGTGGGATTACGACTGGATTGGGTTGAATCCCTGCACACTCTTCACCTGCTGCAACTCGCCGGAGGCGATATTATTCATAATAATCATAATGTGTCTCAACAAAACAAGACAAGGGGATAGGGTAAGTGAGCACATAAATCCAAAAAAATCAGGAGATAATAAACAACGACAAAGCCTTTTTATAATAATAATAATAATAATAATAATAATAATAATAATACATTTCATTTATAAGCGCCTTTCAAAACTCTCAAGGTCACTTTACAGTCACAGGATCAGTTTTTCTGCAGGTGAGCAGCGACAGCCACGTGCGCCAGCGTTCACTCAACCGCGAATAACTCAAATAGATATAAAGTTAGCTAGCTAATAGATAGCTAGTGAACTAGCTAGTTACATAACTAATAAATAGCAAATAGCTAGCTAGCTCGGTAGCCAGCCAGATAGCCAACTAGATAGCTAGCTAGATCGATCAAGTGAGGAACATGGTGTGAACAGACCGGGAAGGACCCATTGTCTATTATAATTTAGATTTTTGGTGATGGTGGCTATCGGTTAGCGCACAGAGTCCGATCTGGCTGCTATATATTGATTTATATAGCGCTTTAACAACAACTGAATCTGTAACAAAGAGCTTAACATGGACAACTATCCTATACAGGAACTAACGCAGTCATTTGACGAAGACAACAGATTTACATGCCGCAGCAACATCACAGAAAAAGAGAACTCCTCTAAAATGATGCCTGCTTGCTATTAGCTAGCTAGCTATCTTATTGCATGGTTACAAATAACCATAGAAGCGCCACAGATTATTTTCCTACGTTGACATGGATTTGGCGCCACCTTGTGAAAGAGCAAAAAATGCTAACAGGTGAGTTTTTATGACTAACTGGAACCAACAAAGTCAACGAAAACCTTCACCTCACCTGCAGCCCCTCGATGGCGAGCCGGAGCATGCTGGGCGTGAGTTTGGAGGCTTGCTTGAAGGTGAAGTTGCTCCAGTCAATGACCAGGATGAACCCGTTCACCTGCAGCTCAGCGTCCTCGATCATGGACTCCAGAGACAGCAGGATGGACCTCAAGATGTCCACAAACATGTACCTGTCAATGACACATTTGGAAATAGTAATAAGTGCTACACAACTATGTAAGCCCGTTGACAAAATGTGAAAAACTTCAAGAAAAGGGTTCCAAAAAAGGAGGTCAAGTACCCCAAGTTTACCTGCTTTGGTCCCAGTTGGCAGCAAAGAGGAGCAGAATCTTCCTTCCATGTCGGTCCAGGTTGGCTAGCACGCCGGGGAATCCATCCTTGAGTGCCTGCTTAATTCCAGGATCAGTGGCCTTCAGGTTCTTGAACATATCCAAGTTCTGTTGTCTGTACTCAAAGTACTGGGCCAGCAGTCTGAAGGCTTCAAAATGGTTAAACTTCCTGGCTCGGAGGAACCTGAGGATGAAGGCGTCGTCCGTACGCAGGAAGCCGATGTCCGGCCGTGTGATGATCATGTCGCGCACTTCCTGGATGTCTTGGTGAAGTGTCTCCGGATTTTCCTTCAGTTCCGCTTTGGCCTTCTCCAAGGTGGCCGGCGACAGGCCGGCCTGCAGGTGAGTCATTTCAGCAGGAGCCACGTCCAAAGGTTTCCTCACAGACTCTTCTTCTTCTTCTGTGGAGCCTTCAAGTTATAAGGTAATCATAGAATGAAGCACAAATCAAACAAATCACCGCAAGTCACTTCAACATATCATATATGATGGCAGAAAAGTATATTTTTGGTCTCAAATAATCTCTACAATTCACTTCATCATAATTGATGTGTAAAAACAAAACTCAATTTACATCAGCTATGTTGATGTGGCATCTTGATCCTTGAGATCAATTTTCCCCCTTATATGTACTGTACTTGAATTTCAACAAGATCCAACTCACTTCAACATAATATCATTGACACCAAGATTATGCCAAAGCACGATACATATTTGTTTTAAAGAAAGTCCTCAACTGACGTCAACGTTGTTCCTTGGCACAAAAAAAAAAATACACAAGATGCCCTAAACACACCACTTTCGTCAGAATAAAATTTCATAAATTATTTGCAACAAAATGAAACAAAGTGGCAGCATTTGTTTAAATTAAATTTCTCAAATTATTTCAAGAGTCTGTCTTGGAACCAAGATGTTGGACAACATTTTTTGGTCAAAAAACTCGTCGTTACATCAACGCTGTTTCCTGGCACCAAGACGCCACTAAATGGCGACAAAGTACAAAATACTTTTATTCTATTGCTAGACCTCGGTCGGATTACCCCCAAAAATATCCATAAATAGAAAAAGTATTTTTGCACCTCTCTGTATTTACATGGAAACCCATTTAGTGCTTTTACAGCAACAATTAAAACATTTTTTTCCACTGCAGAAGCCAGTTCACAGAATATGTGACTAATACATCCAAACGGCCAACATTTCCGAGATCCTGCAGCTGCTTCACGCTATCAGAATCTTACGTGAGGATGTGTGTACGAAAGTGTGAAGGAAGGAGATGACGGCATCACCTTCTCCCCGACGGAGGAGGCCAAGCAGCAAGCAATGCGGCACCAGGCTGCAGCACCTGCTACATCACAGACAACCCCATCTGCTCCATGGTGCTGATGTCTCTTCCTCCTCTTGCCTTCCCCCTATTTCAAATAATCCACGTTGCACGGTCCATATGCACAAGTGGGCCTGGTACGCTTCGTTTCCCAGGCTCTATTGGGTTCTACTGTGCAGCGGGGGAGGCTTTAGGGTGGGGTACGCCGCCAGGATTAGCGTCTGTTAGTCGTCGCTGCTGCCGTCTGTTTCTCCGTCTGAGTGAGTGACAACAAGATGGGCCGGCGCGTGAGGGGGTGGGGGTGTCAGAAGGGAGGAGAAGTGGGAGCACGTGCAGGACAAAAGAAAGCAAAGAGGAGGATTGGGGATGGTGGTATAGATTGGTAGCCTGGAGCAAAATAGCAATGGGAGAAAAAAACGATTGCATGACAATTTAGAAAATACACACACACACAGGTAAAACCCGAGTTCCGGTCCGACCAAACGGTCGTAAGTCGAAACACATTCAAAATGTTGAATAAATACTCAGAGGCTAAATAACATGCAAACTCCCCCCCTCTGTTGCCATGCTCGATTGATCTGCGAGAGATGCTGGCTGCCTGGCCAAAATTGTCCTACGCATTGCCGGTCTGCTCGCTCGTTGCGGTGCCAGGCGTATAGTTAAAAATTTTAAAAAAAATAGGGTCTGGAGGTCATGATCGTAAGTCGGATATTACCTGTATATTGTATTGTATATATAAAATTGTGCAGTACTCCTCTGTACCGGTAGGGAACAGCAGCAGCTCGCTAATGGCCTTGCAAAGCGAAATATCTATTAACATGTAAGGGTGAGTAAGCACGGAAATACAGAAGATAACAATTTTGGATTTATTTATTTTTGTCTGATTAGTTGAAACTTTTTCTGTGTGTGTTGATGCATATGAAGGAGATCCAACATTTATTTTTGGATTGGATTGGATTGGATTTGCCTTTATTAGTCTCACAGTGGAGAAATTTACAATACATTTTTGGATGTATTTCGGTTTTTTTGCATGTTACCATGTATAAAATATAAAATCATTAGATACCTATTGGTGAATAAATCAATATAACTCATGTTGTGATCTGATATTACTGACGTGGATATTTTGTGTGAAAATCATAGACAATTCAGGAGAAAAAAAAAGTTGTCTTGCGCTGTGGTTATGTGCCACAAGAGGGCGACAAATCGTATAAAATACTTAATATAAGATACTATATAAAATACTATTAGGAAAATTATCGAGCACACATCAAGTCATTATTTTTGCTTGGCCACAAATAATGACAGCACAAAATTAGCGTTGAGCACAAAATCGAAAATGGCATACCGGATTCTCAGAAATTATGTCAAAGTGTGTTCAAGTTTGTCAGGGACTCTATTAGACTCATAGAAATAGCTGTGGTATTCCATTTTCTTCTTCCAACAGGTCCGCCACGAGTGAAAAAGAATAAAAACAAACACACAGATACAGACAGACGTGAAAAATAAGGTAATATTTAAGTCAGATTTGGGCATTTGAGTGAAAAATTTAGAGATGTTTTATTTTGGGATATTCATGACATTTTATGAAGGGGAGATCATTTATGAGTTGTGGTAATGCCAATAAATGACACTCACAACAAACACTGTGCATCATTGTGTAAAATGTTTTCCTGTGAACAAAATGTTATTCCCGTGATAGGCTTGCAACAAGTTCAGAGTGTACCCACCTACTAGTCCATGAAAAATCTGATACCGTATACTCGAACAGCAGAATTAAAGACGGGTCGTTGTTTCCCGACCTATGTGGTATCGTCCTTTGCCACATTTTTGCCATTTGAAAATCAACACAGCTGCCAGTGCCGTGGCAACGACCGCACCCAAAACTCCCCCTGCAACAATCGCTGTGCATAAACAAAAATATTATTAGGATCCAATTTCATTGCCCACCTAGAATAAACAATTTATCGTACCTGCAACAATGTCCTCATGCTCCAAGAAGCTCTTGGGGTTCCCATTTGTAAAAACGGCGAATTCCATGTCTTCGCAGAGCTCTTTCAACTGATTCAAACTAAGTTTGGAACCACGCTAATGACATAACAACATGAAACATATTCCAAAAGCATTTATCAACATGCTTGGACAACTCAGGACATGTTAGCCTAAACTTGTATTAGGGAATAAATAAATGTGCATTTGTGTCATGAGTCATACTTTCTGTGGATCAGTTTCCGGCTCTCCATCCATTGAACTGTCACCTGGCGGAGAAAGGGGGAAATATAACTATTAACTTTAACATGCACATGTGTAATTGAAACAGAAGAGTGTGTTACATGTTATTCATAATAATAATAATATATTTCATTTATAAGTGCCTCTCAAAACTCTCATGGACACTTTACAGAAGGTTGAATTTGATTTGAGATAACGCGCTACCATCATCAGCACTGTCCTCGTTCAAGCCCGATCCAGCGAGGTCTTCAGTCCTGTCACAAAACTAATGCGATGAACAAAGAGAATTAAAGTAGAAGGGGCAGACCAACACAAGTCTTATGATTTGTTATATTTCCGCGGTAGTCATTTTTAATCGCCTAACATCGAAAAACCTGTCCACCTGGTTCACTAAATATAGCAAACATATGCAAGCACAAGGAACCAATGCAAAATGAACACGTTACCGAGCTGAGATGAATGCTGAAATTACATTTTGCACCACAGTAAACCAAGATGCAAGAATTGTATTAAAGATAAAGATGGCGATTGTTTTTGATTGACAACCGATCAACGTTATTGTAATCGTGTGTCTTAAATCTTATATTTCGCAAGGGGAGATTTTTCTGCAAACAGCTCTCGGAATGGGGCAGTACATCAAAACAATAAGCATACATATGCATTCCGTTTAATTCACACCCTAGTGTGGTCAGTACATACTCGGATGATTTGCGGAAATGAGACAAATCTGCGAATACAGAAATGACGCGTTTAAAAAAATCTAAAGTGTACCAAACTTACCGATTTGACTGTGAATGTGGAGAGCAGAAATAGCGTCATGAACGTTTCCGGCATGATTTATGCATTCTAGGCAACTTCTATCGGATCTTCTTGTCATACACTTACACGACACACAACAAAATCAACTTCTTCGTCTTCTAGTAGTTAGGTGGCGATTGGCAAACAATGCGCTTTACCGCTACCTACTGGTACAAATCGCGAACTGCACAAATCTGCTCAATCACGACAGTACCTGTATTTGAAACAAAGCAAAACAAACCCTCAACTTCAATCATTTTCTTCAATCTCCGCCACTACAGTTTTTTGCCGCATTTCTTCAGAGGCTTTTGTAGAGATTACTGATGTGTTAAGTGTTTTAACAGAGCGGTTCAAATATTAGTAAAGCCCAGAGCGACACTCGATCGTTGCCCTTCGTGAGTGGTACGAGTGCTGAATTTGTGTGTTGGCAAGCCGAATTTGAATCCCACTTACCACTTGATGTTATTCTTTGTCTTTGTCTATGGAAAGAGAAAAGACAATTTTAATCACAGATTGATCTTCAATGTGATGTAAAAAATTAACATGAAAAATTAGGAAATGGGCGGGGGGGGAATTAGTACTTATGGCGATTCCCATAATGGCCACAAGACGGCGACATTGTGATCTTGACGACGACGACACCTGCCACGCATTGAATTACACAGAAAAAAATGGGTGAGAAATCAATTTTATTTGAAAGGTTTCATCATGACCATTCAGAAACATTGTACATGACCAACACAAACCAGAAACATTATTCACAAGATTTAATTTCTCTAATTTCCGGTTGGGGGCGGGACACTTCATAATAAAATAAATAAATAAATAAATAAATAAATAAATATGATTGAGTCCGCTTTTTATTTATTCTCCATCCCAACCAAAAATGTATAACCACTGTGAAATAACAACTCTTGCCAAAATACCTCTGCGATTTCCCGTGCAGTCATTGGCGATATGCATCAAGCAGAAAGAAACCGCCAAAAACCCTGAAGAAGACGAGAAAAAGTCACACATCCAGTGACTTTTTTGTCAATTTAAAGTCAAGCAAGTAAAGTGTTTGACTGAAATGGAGAGTTCGATTCCAGCTCCCGCTCTATATATATTTTTTTAATTAAATTCAATTGAAATCTATATACATCTGGAATCGAACCCTCCACCACAAGCTTGACACCCTGACCACCAGGCTATAGATAAATCATCGATAGCCATCTCCAGAGAGAGAGAGAGAGAGAGCATCAATTAACTCATTCACAGCCAGATAGGTGCAAAATGTGTCCACTCCAGTGCCAGGGTTTTTGTAATTTTTTCTCAAATTCCAAGAGCCACAGAATATTGAGTTTTAAAGGACAACCGACGTCACTTTTTTGTTTTTTTTTAACTGACATCATAAAAACGTTTTATAGCATCTAAAATTCCCAAAACACGCAGTATGATAGTTTTAGTCAAATACAAAACACCAATAAAAATGACTTAAAGTGTCCAAAATCTGCAAAAAATTGAGCTACGAATTGGGCATTTTCAGTCCCGCCTGCAGTTCGTGACGTCACGTCAAGACGTCTTGCATTGCTAGTGAATCAAAACAATGGCTTCAGATTCGGAGAATATCCTTTCTTGTTCCACATCCAGTTATGAATATGATTCAAATAGTTCTGAAGAGGAAAGCATACATGTTTGCAATCTATTAAAGAATTTATTTATGCCATTTTGAGGCAATATTGGGGGCAAATTTCTCACCCAAAAAAGGAGGCAATAAAGGGCGACCTCCTGTGGCCACCTCCGTTTCCACAGGCTGATAAATTTATTATATGGCGCTTGGACGCCCTCTTCTGGCGGCTTTTGGGTGCAACACGAGGTCCCCAGACCAAACAAGTACAGCAAAATACATTGACGTGATGGAAGGTCCGCTACCATGCGTCTTTTTTACGGTCATGGGGCGGTCCTTTAGTGACATCATGTACGGACTCGTCACCAACTCAAAAACAAGACTTCCTGAATATTCAGCGTCAGTCTTAAAACGGAAATATAGCTATATGCGGTGGAATCTTTGTAAAATACGCTCAGTAGAAGTCATTTGAAGCCATTTTACAAATTATGGACACAACTTGTCCGGAGACGTCGGTTGTCCTTTAAAGGACTACATAAAAATTCAATGCAGCGTAAGAAACCTTAGACTCTCTTCTTTCATTAGAAAAAAATAGTTAATTCATAAGTTATACGGGTCTGGAGTTATCTGAGCTTAAAATGAGGGCAACTGTACAAAAGGCAAATGCTGCCGCCTTGTGGGAGGGAATAATATTGCCGGAGTTCTGACCAGCGCTTTATCGGGAATGGCAGCGAATGAGTTAACACGAATCCAATTTGCTCCCTTCCTGTGTTTGAGGCTAACAGAACGTTGTAAATCCTGATCAGGCGCCGAGCAGCTTCTTGACGAGATAACCCGGCATACTGTACAGGAAGAGTCCCACCATGACGAGCAGGAGCAAGGCCAGGATAATCTTGATGATGAGCCACTTGTAGCGGTTGCACACCAGATAGCGGATTGCTTTCAGCGGACTCAGGAACCACAGGAAGGTCGTGTCAGGCCGACTTGAACGGGGGACACATAAGAAAGTGCGGTCGACCAAGTCCAAAACTAAACGTGACACACATTAGCTACTTTTTTTTTCTTTGGAAGACTCTACATTGTCCTTAGTTGTGACTGTTCAGTGTCCGATCCTACAGACCACTGACACCATAGCTTGTTCTAAAACACACTTTCAAGCAATGACCAGACCCTTCAAAGATGAAAGAGGATGTGGAAAAGACTTAGAAGAAACAAACGAGAGGACAAGAAGGGGGACAGAGCAAAGGTCATGATGGGGTTGTAGGACAAAGACTACCGGCTCATCAGACACCCAGCATCTTCTTGACCAGGTAGCCCGGGATGGAGTAGAGGAAGAGCCCCAACATGAGAAGCAGTAGAATGACACCCAGCGCCTTGAGGATCAGCCAGCGGTAGTTGTGCCATAAGAAGTAGCGAATGGACTTGAGAGGACCCAGGAACCACATGAAGCTTGTATCTGGACGACTTTATTATTATTTTTTTGGGCGGGGGGTGTTAGCGAGTATGCAAACAGAAAAAGAGGACAGAGGAGGTGATGACAGGGGTAGAAGAAGAATAAGAGTTGTCAGTGAGGAAAACGGTCTTGGATGGTTGAGGGACATAGTCAGTCTTACTTTGGTTTCTCCAACGGATCGGGCTCGTTGCGACCTAGCCCCACTGGAGTTTTCTCAGCTTCTTCTGCCGTCACCAGATGGAGTTCAGCTTCCACTTTGCCCTGACCGGATAGCATCGTTAGCATTTGCAATGGCTGCTGGTGCTCGGATGGAAAAAACTGGCTCACCGTCAGCTCCATCTCGTCATTCTCATCTCGGGCCACAAACGGCCACCATCCCTTGACCCTTTTTTGCTTGAAGATGGAAATGGAAGGAAGATCTTGCTGGTTTCGGATCAAGTCGATGGAGCACTGCTTGGAGGTTTTGGCCCCGCGAGGGAAGCGATTGAGATCCAGCTCGATAGCGCCTGGAAAAGCCGGAAAAACCTCGTGCGGATGTGTTCAAACCCGCAATTCGTTCCAATTTGTTTACCTACCCAGGAAGTCATCGGCGGAGAAGTGGTCGGCGTCCCACACCTGTAGCGTGAGGCGAGCCGGAATCTTGTACTCCGTCTCGTCCCAGGAGAACATGGATTCTTTTTTCGACATGACAATCTTCTCCTCTGCCATGAGGTAGTCGAATGGAAAGACGAAGCGCCAGTTGAAGTTTCCCTCTCCGGTCAGTGAGTGGTAGTGTACGTCCGTGTCCTGCTTGTCTTCCTGCTGCCCTTTTAGCCACCTGCGTTGGTGAAGATGAGGGGGTCAGTTAAGTTGACTGTGCATGCAACGTGGGGTTCCTTTGCATGCATGCATGCATGCAATAAGGCAGGACGTGAAAGGTGAAGCCATTTTTCGGATGAGATAGTGCAGTGAAGGACCAAACCACAAGACTGAACAGTCTCACTTATGTCAGGGTTGTCCAAACTATGGCCCCGGGGCGAAGGGGGGAGGGGCATAAGGCAGCCCGCGGGCCGTAGTTTGGAGAGCCCGACATCGTGCTAAAAATGACGTTTGACATGGGCCGCATTGCTAGTTAAAAAATAAATAAATAAAACATTGTTACGTAATTGAGATTATTATTTATTTATTTTTAGATATACAAAGATATAAATACAAAAGCAAAAATTACTTGTTACTATGTCAACACTAGTGAAATGGTATGGTCCTGATTTTTTAATTAACACATTAATTGATTAAATAACTAGTTTATTAACTCATTTACTGCCATTCCCGAATGTATTCACGAAATGAATATATGCCGTATAGCACCGTGCGGAATTTGTTCGAGTTTTTGTTTTTCTTGGTGCCGATAAAGCGCCGGTCAGACTTCTGGCAATGTTTTTACCTTCCACAAGGGGGCAGGATTTGCCTTTTGTCCATGTTAGCGCTTTGTTACAGCTTTAGCTGTTGTTAAAGCGCTATATAAATCAACATGTATGTATTGTATTGTATTTTGTACAGCTGCCCCTATTTCAAGCTCAGATAACTCCAGACCCATATTAGTTAGGAATTAACTTATATGGGTCTGGAGGTGGAGTCTAAGGTTTATTGCTCTGAATTGAACGTTTATGAAGTCCGAAGACTCAATATTCTGCAATTCGAGTGACAATGACAAAAACACTGGCACTGGAATGGACACATTTTTGCACATTCGTATGACAGTGAATGAGTTAATTAACTATTTAATTTATGATTCCTTGCCCCTTGCCAATTTTAGAGGTGAAAGCAGGAAGTAGGATAACTTGGAAAAGGAATGACGTCACACAAGCCATGCAATGGTATTTTTTTTGTTCTTTTTTTACCCCCTGACATAGATGTCAGACATCTTCTCCCCTGTCAGGAAAGCATCGTCTTCTAGAATTACATCATCAGTGTTCCAAATAATAACACGGAGCTCAAAGCTGCACACAAGCAGAGACACGCCACAAACACCAAAGACGGACACGCACACGACAAATGGAAATAAAACAAAAGAAAAAATAGTTAAGTGTCAACAAAACAGCCCACACAAAGCTCGGGATGCAGCCGGACGCCACTCGTTCGACTGTATCCCGCTCTACGTACCCCCTGACAAATATGTCACTGGACTTTTCCCCAGTGAAGTAATCATCGTCCTCCAGTATTACTTCATCTGTATTCCAAATAATCACCCTGAGCTCATATCTGGTAAAGGAAGGAGGAAGGAACATATACACACATGTACAACATATGTATAAACTGCAAATGGATTTTGTACCTAATAGCATAAAAAAACAAAATCTGGGGGGTGATAAGAGAAATTAGCATTAGTAACTCGAAAAATGGAAACATTACCATTGGTACCACTGTTAAAAAATGTTTTTGTGGATGTACTTATTATTTCATCCATCCCATCTATCAGCCATTGCTTATCCACAGGGATCTTAGTTTAGGTAGATAGCTTAGGTAGGGTTGGTTGGACTTTCTTCTCCCGAGCCACTTCTGTCTAGGGGTCCTCAAAAGGTTTAATTCAGGCATCACGTGTGCGATGTTCTAAAACGCAGCTCGGCTTACCTTTTCGGTTTCCGTGGCGATATTTCAATTGCAGGTCCGGGAGCCGGCATGTCCATCGGAAACATGTCCACCCACATCTCGATACGGCCCTTGAGCACATGGCGGTGTCGGTGAAATTGAGCGGTTTGAAATTTTTTGGATTGGATTTCGTACCTGTTCGATGCCCGGTTTTTCTGGGTTGAGCAGGGGTCTGGTCTCAACGTGTTCCGGAACGAGTCGGCAACCCACTCGCGGGATCTCCTGCCAGCGGTTCAGCACCATCAGTGCTAAATGCTCCTCCGTCTGCTTCTTCAGACCTTTTCAGGTGGAACAGAGTCAATGTGTTAAAAATCTTGACCGTGGTGTTTCGTTATTGCCATCGTGTCCAACCGTTTTCGTCCTCGATCTCGGTTGGTCCCACGAAGGTGCGGTTGGCCACCTTGACTTTTCCTCCGGGGCCATACTGAGGGGCATCGATCTTGCCTTCCTTACACAACCTTGCAAGGATTTGACTCGGCTTCAAAGGATCTCGCCAAATATTGTACCCGTGGCTATTGTAAGCCAAAACACATACACAGATGTATCAGTTCTACTTACTTCTACTCAGAAGTCACTAATGTAACTTGCGCATATCTGAAACTCTGCCCAGGAATGTAGACTGTGACATGCAAAGATACTACATCCCCATTACTTTAACTCACATTCGTCCATCAAGCACTTACAGAGAGTAGGCAGACGAGATGCCACAGGTGGCTCTGTATTTGCTGTAGAAGCGATTCTCCAAGTCGATCTTGGTCTCACCGATCAGATCGTCGGTCCCGACAAGATCCCAGTCATATACGGAAACTGTTAGCATGGATTCCATGGGGAATGTGGCTTCTATATCGAAAGACCTGCGAAGGGAAGGTGGAAAACAAGACCCTGAATGAATACGGGGAAGTGTTTGACAGTTTGGAATCAAAATCTGGACTGACTTACTTGCCAAATACAGGATTGAGCTGCTTGGAGATGTAGTTCTCTTTGTCTTTGACCTCTGATTTTCCCAGCTTAATGACAACGTACGGGTCCGCCTTTCCGTTGATGTCGGCCGGATGAAGATCCGTGGCCTGAAGACGATAATAAGATGACTCAAATTGACACGTTTCAATTCTAAGGAGCAAGCAAACATACCCTGACTACATAAATGCGGACAAGGACGTTGATGGGGTCATTATGAGGAATGCTCTGGAACATTCCCATGCTTGGATCGAATCCCACGTCTCTCGTGATCTCCTTAGACAATGGTAGCTTGTACATGCATAAGGAACCCTGAATTGGGAACAGAAATATCAAAGTACATAATGGACTGCCTTTGATTTGTAACATCTTTAAAATGACACAAAATACCTTAAAGCGTCCCACGATACGGTCATCATCCAGAGAGTGTTCATCGTCATCCCCAGCTTTTCCTCTGTACAGGTTGAAAGTATGCAGCCAGTCTTCAAAATCGCCATATTCTGTCTCAAGTTCCTTGTTGTACACCTGTACACGTCCCAACAAGACAGTGAATGGCTCTTGTCTTAGTTTTGATGATAAACTGCTTGCATAAAAGGCAATAAAGGCTAAATAAATAAAGGGAGTCAACACCAGGCTCTGTTTTCAGACCGATGTTAAAACACCACTGAGACATACCATCAACTCATCCACTTTGGATTTCACTGTTAGTTTCTCAGCCGCGTCCACACCGTGATACTTTTTCTTGTCTTTCGCACTCCTCTTCTCCTTGTTCCTCTCCCTCATCCTGGCACCTTTCCGAACAAGGTCATCACATTTGATATCTGAGGTGGAAGTGGACAGGGTTTTTCCATAAGGTGGAACAGTTCCTCACGGAGCAAAACTCAGATCCATACCTGCAGACTCAGCTGCAATTTCCAGGTCTTCTCGCTCATCTACTTCGGCTTGAGCTGCTTCCTGAGCTCTGAGGGACTAAAGGGACATTAAAAAAAAATCTTAATTTATGCGAAATTGGATCAGGCAATTTTGCACCAACCTCTTTCAGTGTCTCAATGGATGCAAAATATTTGGACCACCAATCCAGCACGCTTTCGTCTGTATCGTCCTCTTCATCCACTGCGCCCTTCTTCTTATTTTTCTTCTTCTTTCTCTCTTTCTCACTTTCTTTTAAAAGCTGCTCAAACAAATAAACAATGTCAGCCGCTCATCTCGTTTTGTAAACGTATAACCACAGCGGAATGTTATTTCAGAACTTGCAAGCACTTACCATGTCAACTTCTACCACAGCATCAGATGTCTACCAACAGGAAACACCAAAGGGATTATTAATCGTGCGTGAAAGGAATGATTTACATAAATGGTGGTACCATGATTTACATGATCGAATTCATATGATGTTAAAGCAATGTTCAGAGTGCATGGTTAGAATAAAATGCATCAAAATACTGTACATGCAGTAGGAAGAGGGAAATGCTAGCATCAAACACAGCTGCACCCATTACTAACTGTAAAAAAAATGTGTAATTTTGGTAAAATCATGGCACCACTTACAATGCAGAAGTTGGTCTTACGTGATCTAACTTGACAAGCGTGTCCATTTTCCGGACGGCGGGTTCCGTGGAGTCCACGTGGACGATGATTTCGCCTGCGGAGCGGGAGACAGCGCGCGAGGAAGCACTGGGTGAAAAGCCATGCTGGGAGCCGCCATTGGTCAGGACCATGTAGCCATTCATTAATTTAGCTGTTCCGATGGAGCCAGGAAACCCACCCCCGACCCACGAAAAAAAGGATAAAGGCATCATGTGGACAGAAGAGGATAGTCGATGATCCGTGACAGAGGAAAAAAAGGAGAAAAGACAAGCAAAGGTCAAACCATGAAATAGTGAGAAGGCCCGATAGTCCATAGCAAGCAGCGAAATAAAAGTTAGTGAACGATATTCATGTATCTGTTTATTTACAATGTCAGAAGAAGACCAAGGGTATTCAAGAGGGATCTGTTTTAGCTCCCCTATTGTTTTTAATCACAAATGTAATCTATGTGATGTTGAGTACCTGCGCTGCCCCAGGGACTGGCCGTCTTGTCAGGAGCAGAGTAGAGGAAACGTCGGAGGCAAGTGACCGCGTGCGAACCAACGAGGGCATAACGACCAAAAGCTCTGCAGTCCACCACCCTGATGTTGAGTGGAGGGTGAAGGAGCTCATTTTCAGGGAGGTCCTGATGGAAATAAAGATGAAATCCAACTTTTTTTTCCCAAATAAATGACCATTTAGAGTTTCATCTTTGGAGAACTGATACTCACCACCTCAAACCATTTGACCAGCGTGCTGAAATTTGGGTTCTTCTTGTAGTTTGGGATGAGGACGGATTGAACGCCTCTCCCAGCACACTCGATGTCCACGCGAGGTCGATCCACCTGGGCTAGGTTGACCCTCTTGAGGTCCCTTAAGCCCCAAAACAAGACCTGCAGGAGATGAAAGAATTCTTCTTCCAATATTAGAGATCAATCTTAAGATGTGAAGAGATGAATCTTACCTCGATGCGGTAGCGACTCAGGACTGGTCGGATCCCCAATGGAACTGGGATAATTGGGCCTCGCTCGTAGTCGGTCGGTCCTTCCAGGGGAGGAAGATCGGTCGTCCCTGCTTGACCAATCTAACGGGGATTCATTTAAAGATGATTCAATACTTTTTGATTTACACGTCACAGACTGACCAGTGACTCTGGAATGAGCAGAATATTTTGACCCTCAAGAATGTTAGTGGTCAGGTAGATTTAGAGTGATTTTTGCAGTGAAAAGGATGAAACTAGAAGAGCACCTTTATCTGAGGGACAGCAAAGTTATGGACAGTGATCAGAGCTCGTCTAAGCTCTTCGCCGTCAAAGGGAATCTGGAGGAAGAACGGGTGGTTCACAAGAGAGGGGACAAAGGGTGGCGGGACACCCAGCAGTTTATTCTAAATGTAAAAAGTGCACTTTGAAAATAAGACCGGGCCAGCGCGATCTGGAAATGAGTATGAAAGGGGGAAAAAATGGAAGATAGAACATGGAAAACCAACCATGGAAGTTCAGGTGCCCGAAATGATCTCAATTTGCGGGTTACCTGGAGGAGTTCAAAGGCAGCCAGCAGTTCTCCAGCTGTGCAGTTGCCCCTGTAAATCTGGAAGTACTCCAGCTGCGGTGGAAACCTCGGGGGGCCGTAGTGCTCCTCGCACATCTTGATGGTGGGCTTGGCGAAGGTGCGACCGATGAACTCGGCCTTGCCCTGCTCGTGGCGAGACACAGGGGATAAGCCAAGGGGAGTTAGGGTGAGGAGGATGCAAGAGTAGTTTTCATTGAGACGCCCTTTCACTATACTTCAGTTGTAATTGTTGAAATGAGAATGATGATTTCACAACTCTTATTTTGGAGAGTAAGTGGAAGTGAGGTTCACGAAAGGTCAGAATGGAGGGGCAAAAAGACTTTCATGATCACAAAACAATCAAATATGGTTTCCTTTTTGATGTAACTAAGGGCCATTCCTACCACTGTGTCTTGGTCGTAAATTTCCACCACGATGATAGGTGGGTCGTCTCTGAGCTCGCCGGCTTCTCCAAACAGCTCCACGTTGTCGAAAACCAGTAGCTGGTCCCAAGTGGGGCAAAGGGTCTCGCTCAGAACCTGCGGGAGGTGTTTACATGTTGAGATACGGCGTGAAAGGTAAGTTCACAATGTACGACGTATGTCAAAAAGGTTTTACCTCTGTGACCTGACTATGTGTGGAGAAAAAGACTCTGGCGAAAGGATCGGACAGACCGCTGCTGTCGGCAGCGAATAAGCTTCGCGCTTGGTACATGTGCGCTCTCAGTTGGAAGACCTGTTTCACTGTCGGACACAATAAAGGCGTCAGCTCAAATAGCAGCTGATTGAGAATCTCCAGTGCACACTTACTGTTATACACGAGGGTGACGGGGGGTACAGAGTGAAGACAAGGAGCCGTTTTTGCAGCTTTGACTTCCTCAAAACCGTTGGGCAGACCACTGGTGAATTCTTTCCTTTGCTTATTGAGACCGAGCCACAAGTACAACTCCAGCTTTGCCTGAACAGTCCAACCGGCTGGGCCGAAACCCTTTTTACCAGGCAGCTGCGGACAAACAGAAAGGTTGGATGCAAGTCTCAATTCCAGAGCAATGACTTGAAAAGATTCTTGCAGAATCACTCACAAATGACGACATACCTTCAGAAAGACAGCTTTGACCTTCCCACAGTCTTTCCCCGTCTCCTCGTCCACCTCCGAGTAGAGAATGTCTTTGGATGGGATGCGGGCGTACGCGATACGTTTATGGTTACTCATCATCCACACGAAAATGTCGGGGATGCTGTGTTGTGGCTGGGAAAGAAGCACATCGTGACCTGGTAAATGAGCTGACCGGTTTGTGTTCCGCCATCAAATGTGTACCTCATCAGCGAGGAAGCGAAGCCTCAACAGGAAGTTCTGTACCAGCTTTAACTTCTCTTTAATGCTGTTTTTCTTCACTTGAGTCCTCATCTGTTTGGCCTGCTGGCTCATGTTATCCTGCAAAGAGCAACCGGGATAGCTCAATGGAGAAAGTTGATCACTGTCCAGGTGGCTGTCAGAATCGTGCCAAACATGGTTACCATTTCTCTCATGCAGGACTTGAGTCTTTCCCGATCGAGTTTGGTTCTCCCCGCCTGGTTTAAGTCCTTGTTCGCCAAACTCACAAAGCGACTGGGAAGAACATCAGAACAGACAAGAAGTCAGATTGTGCCAAAACTCCCTCACAAACGATTCAACTTATCACTAATTTCCATTTAGTGCGCTATGTCGTATTTGTACTTCTGCATGATGTCAAAAAAATGTTTCATGATGGTTCGTTGCTGACCTGCAGCCAACACTCAGTTCCTCAAGAACCCCCCTGAGTCGACGCTCCGGAAAGGCCTTCTCCGTCTTAATGATCTCCTGAACATCGTTGACGCCCTCCTCCTGTGCACCCAAACACAAAACAGAGAGCTGACTATGCGACAGAAATTCTTCTTCTCTTCTATGGCTTGTTAATTATCATGTAAGGGGGGTGATTGGTGTAGCAGAAAAAGGTTGCATGGCAAAATAGTGCTAACCAGCTAACCAAAAATGCTAACCAGCTTGTCTGCAATCTTGTCCATCATGTTGGAGTTGTACAGTCGTCGTCTCTGGTCCTGCCACCAGCTCTTGATATACACGCAGGGTTTCTTCTCAAAGTAGGGAAGGTGAAAGTAATTCCTGTCAGGTTCAGAAAGCAACGGTCGAATGGACAAATAACATCACCTGCACATGTTTTGAATGTTTGTCTTTTGGGATGAATTGATCGTCTATTCATTTGAATTGCGACGGAATGCATCCTATGCCCGAGAATCCCCAAATTTATCATCATATGGTATTTTTCCCAAAACAAGAAGTAGTTTGATCACTAGCAAATAGCCAGTTCACCCTTGTAAGCCCCTTTGTTAACTTAATATCTTTCCACCTTGGAGAATAAGTGAAGAAATTGTCATCAGACCTATCAGTGATAACGGGCCTCATGAGGGGCGTGCAGGAGACCGACTCCAGGTCGCCTTCCTCATCCGCCTCGTCTTCGCTGGAGTTTTGGATAAGCTCGCTATCCTCGTTGTTGTCCTCGCCGTCCTTCTTTTTCTTCGACCATGACGGCTTGCTCGTGCCGTCGATCTGGTTGCCGTAGTTACCTTTGTTGGGAGTATATCATGGATTTGCTTTCAAGGTTCAATCTTCATATTTTTGAGCTTCAACGGGATGAAATAAGGATTAATTTACCGATCGTGATCTCAAAAGTCATCGGCTTGTCACCAATCTTTCGATCAATCATGGTGGCCTCCAGGAAGGCTCCAAAGAGGAAGAACTCTTCCATCTTCCCTGTAGCATTCTGGCAGGAAGTAGGAAACATTTCATTTTTATTACATTAAAATAATAAATATTTATTGCAGTATTATGGCGGCACTGGGATTGGTTCCGCGAGGTTTCAACTATTCACAAAGTTGCTTTTAACCTCACTTCTGAGATGTTGGAAATGGAATCCATCTGCACTTCGGTGGAGCTGACGATCTCTGGGGAGGTCGTGTCCAGAATCTCCACGGCGACAGACAGCAGCAAACGTGCTCGGAAGGATACGCCCTCGCCCAATCCGTCGTTCAGGTCCTGGTGCTCGTCCATTAGGGTGTACTGGCGTGTAGATCCGTACATATTGGCCCAGGATGGACCCAAGGTAGGCAAGAACCCTGGACCAAGGAATTATATGTACAGTATCTAGATACATGTGTACGACTGCGTATATATCTGTATTTGTTCCTGTTTGAGGTCAGGAATTTGGATGGAAATAGCTAATCAATACCGATGAGTAGTTAAGGCTCTTCGCTGACGTACCTTTGTCACCGTCGTTGGATATTTTACGCAGATCAATGAAGTGGGTTCCGATGGCAACATCGTTCACCTTATCCGAGTCCCGGATTTGGACCTTCATCCGTTTGCAGAGGGGAGGGAAGAGCTCGGTGAAGACGATTTGCTCGTTCCAGACGGGTTCGTAGCTGCTTTTCTGTACCGAGGTCTTACCCTGTGGGTAGCGCATTTTTTAAAATCTTGTGGATTCATCATCACAATCAGAGCTGTTGAGCAAGACACTAATATTCGGATAAAGGCGCTCATACAAATTGATTTTTTAAAATAGTGATAAGCTGGAGTCCAAATTTCAGAGTAAAATCGAGCCTTAAGATTCAAAGGATCTAACACCCAATCCTTGATTGACGAATAAGCAGGTCGTGATCCAATCGTTAAAGAAACGTACCTTCTGCCCAGAAAATTGAACCTGAACATAAGGATCCACCAGGTCCCGATTTTCTCCAATGAGGGCCTTCTTCACATTGGCCATGATGTTGGTGTTCATCTTGGGCAGGCCCTCAGCCCGGTAGACTTTGACATAGAATCTGGCCCACTGACGCTCCGCTGGAATTCCTTCGGGGAGAAGCAGGTTCCTGAAAGATGGTGAAAAGTGTCACTTTGACGCTCATCGGCTGTCCAGATGATTATTCCACCTACCCCTCAATGTCGTCGTCATCAGTCTCATTGGCCTTGTGCGGAGTCTTGATGTTGTCGCCTTTGCTCACCACGGCGATGTCACATTTCAGGTAGCCTTTACATCCCGCCGTGATATCAACGGGGTCGGACAGGATGGCCCATTTGTGATAGAATTGGTGCTCTGGGATGGTAAACCGAAAGACCTTGTTTCATTGTGTCCCCACATTATTGTCACTTGAAAATCAGGACGGGCTTTTCGCCTACCGGGCTGATGGTAAACAGTCCCAACGTCCATCTTGAAGGTTCCGACCAGTGTCCCGCTCCGGAGAAGGTTTTTTGAGTGGATAACCTGACGTAATGGCAGATGAAATATGAACACAGAGAGCAAAACCCAGAAGAAATTATTAGTTGGAGATAATGAATGCTTTCACAGTCAGAACATTTGAGATCTGACACTTACAGAAAGCTTAATGATCTTGTCAAACATGACATCGGGGGGGACGTGGAAGTCGAAGACAAAGTACTGCAGAGAGAGGAGAAAATCTGAGATAGGCAATGGGGGATCATTTTATATCATGTTGGCACTCTGAAGATAGTTTGAGACACGCTACAAACGTTTTTACCGGACGGTCGGTGTTGAAATATCACCTCATTGTAATAGGGACAGTTGGTGGACTCCTTCATGGACGTGTACTTCTTGTCATCACCAATCTCCACGCACACTACCGGGTCCATGTTTAGACCAATGAGTTGACGGGCCTCGATGATCGTGATGCTAATCTGATGGCGAGATGACAATTTGTGACAATGGGATATGAACGTTTTCAATAAAGTGCACGGGTCATTACCCTCCACTCCCATTTCTTTAATTTTGCCAGACTTCCATTTTAACCGTGACATCTCCCGAGGCTAATACAACATTTGAAAGGCAAAGCTCATTGAGCTGTAGGCATCTCTTTGGTATAATTAACCTTTAGATGAGATGAGAGCTAGACATAAAGGCTGGATGGGGAAAGCATCTACAATAACAATGTAACAATGTTTTTTTGTGCTGTGAATCACTTCACTGCTCTCACGTGATGTGTATTTTGAAAATACGACGACTTTTCGTTCCGCAAAAAACAACAAGGGCTCTCTTGAGAATTCCAAGGTTGTGATTTACGTTGCAGCGGTCGGAGACAATAATTTAAATCTTCATTTTCGCGGAGAGAAAAAAAGGGAAATGACCATATTTGGACATATATTTATTAGGCGGCAAAAAGAAACCAAAACTCCGCCACTGTTGAAGCATCCATTATTGATGATGGATGATTATTTTTTTTATAATCATTCTATGAGGATATCGCTTGTGCGCATAATTCAGAAAAGCACATTAGCACAAAAACTGTCGTCGCTACTCTACAACAATTCATCCCCAATCTTGTTGTTACAGCTTCAGCTGTTGTTAAAGCGCTATATAAAGCAATATGTATTGTATTATTTTAAGATTATTTAAGAATATTGGGAAAAATCAATATATTGTATCATGTCGCGTAAAGAGACTAGCTAAACTAGCTAGCATGTGGACCGAACCTGGTAATCCACCGGTCGTCCAGAACTCGGTTCCATCTTGATATCTGGTTTAGATCTGCAAAAATGGGCATAAAAAATGCCTCCATTTATTAGTATTTCACCTGATGTTGATGTCTATGTAGATTTTTTTGTGATGTATAAAAAACTGAGACCGCTTATTGGAGATATTGGTGGTGACTGCGGTGACAGATGCCAGAGAAATGGCATCTGGTTCCAACATTCCGGCAAGACGTATCGCCTTCTTGTCCAGATCTTCCATGTCGAGCACTGCTGGCTCGTCTGAGTGATTATTAGGGGAAAAGAAATACATGATTTTTGATTTTTAGAAAAAAAAATGGTCTCAAGACTTTTACCTTTCTTGTAATCATCTTTGTAGCTCCTGATTTTGCCGAGCTTCATGGCCGCAAAAACTCCTTTCCCTGATCTGTTGTAGGGAATACAACAAAAGGAGGAAGCGATATCATGCAAATTCTTTAAACAAGCGCCCCTTCAAGGTCACTTTCAATCACTGGGCCCAACGCCACCCGAGTGACTGACACTGATGGAGAGGCAACCAAACACCGGCATGTCAATCATAGCAACCGGGGAACGATGTGGAAGTCCAGCGGGGTTAACACAGTTCGCCACTGGAGCACAATTGGTCAAAGTCAAGCAGGCAAAGACAAAAAAAAACAACAAAAAACAAAAAGAAAACAATGGTGTCCAGTTACCCCACATTTGTCTTATCGAGATCACATATCCCGGCGACGACAAAGGCCAGTGATGTCACTAGCGACAGCCCATGAATGAGTAGCTTTAATAATTAAGAATGAGTGTGATCACCGCATCCAATATGCTTGGGGTTACGGATGCAGGTCAGTAAATTTAATGAATGCGCTTTTGCCTTGGGATCGTCAAGCGTTAACAATTGGTAAGACTGTATCTGGATCCCATTTCTGACAGTATGGAAAAAACAGGTGGAAAGTTGCGGTGATGTTCAAAAGTACACTTTTTTGTGTCTCACTATATAAGAATATTGGTCCCTAAAAAGCGAAACACAACAAGCGAGTGAAATGTTTACCTATGCCCTTTTTTAATGAATTAATCACAGAAGTCTCCACACTAACAGCTAAATAACTAATCAACATTATACTGCAAGTATAACGGCTTGTTCGACGATATCATCAATCACAGCGGTAACAATGAAGCCGATCTGCATTGTTGCCGTGGTATTCATTTATTTTTGCATCGATTCGAAAAAAAGGCAATAAAACAGCCCAAAGAGCATCACAGGAAAATAACGTTTTTCGGATACATACCTTGTCACCGTCTACCTCAATGAAGCTTATTGTGAACTTTTTCGATATTGTTATGATCACCCGCCGAGTGCTGCGGGTATTAAAGCAGAAGCGAGCCAGCGAGACCGATGGGCGAATGATAGATGGATGGAAGGAGAGAAGGAGGGGCACATGGAAGGAGGGCGCGAGGGATGTACGGGCATATTATTGGAGATAATGTTACTGTCCAAGTAATTAAAAGTCAGCTAAAACGCATCTCTCATATCACACACACCAAAAAAACAAAACAAAATAACAATTCTAAATAAAGTATATACAGTATTTGAAAAATATATGAGAAATTTACATTTCACAGCAGCAAAGTGATGAAAGTAAGAGGAAAGGAAAGGAAGCAGTATAAAAATAAAATACAGGAGCTGCTGTCAAAGCAGCCACTCTCGCGACACCATCATGAAGTCAAAATAAAGAAAAAACAACAACAAAAAAAACACAATTCTGTGACACAGTAATTCAATCTTCAGCACGTACTGAACCCTCCTTGTTGGATGAAGCGGTTCTAGATGAAAGAGGAGTGGATCAAAGTGTTCTTTTCACTAGTGGATAAGGGATGTCATGGTGAAATGTGAAATGTCTGCTACAATCTAAATGTTGAAAGCAAACACCCGCGTAAATCCGCTTCAATTACAAGCCGCGACAGTTTCACATACACATCGGTGCTCTGCTCTGTTCTGACATTTACAGTATATGAAAAATGAAAACAATTATATGACTCTTTAGAAGCGCAGAAATCTTAAAAAAAAACCCTCGTGAATTTTTTGTGGGTCTGCATACTTTCTTCCAATTCTAATAAGGGCATTAAAATATGATACGTATTTCAATGTAGCAGTTGTTAAATTAAACATGTACACATTGTCGAGTGCAGTTTCGAAATAAAATATCCACCTCACTCTCCATCTTTGCAAGTGTTGAGGCTTGGTCACGTTTCAGTTTGTGACCAACGCGTGGCGTTGTAGGGCGCCGCCTGCAGCTGCACAGGTGTTGCTCGTTTTTAATCCGTGGCAGTTAAAAGGACTCCCGGTACGACCATTCAGTGTCGGGTCATTTTTTGTTTCACCCCTGTCAGGTTTATTTCATCGTTTTACTCATGGTTTTGTTGGCTACTTTGGACATTTTTGTTCTGATGACTTTGTTGTTTAAGATTTTTTTCCTGCTGACTTCAATACAATTGGTCAATTACACCCTTCTGTCTGCATTTTTGGGGTCCACCACCACCTCGCGAATCCTGACAGGGTTAAGTCACACTGCACATTTGATGCAACCAGCATTGTTGGGATTCGTACAGGCGACACTCACTTTCTGAACGTCGGTATGGATCCCTGCAACGATCGTTTTGCAGACGCCCCCCCGGAGCTGCGGCTTTGACCCGACAACAAGCTGTCCGTCTCGAATGCAAACATGCCATCGCGATCGTCGGGAACATCCAGATGTTCGCCGTGGCTCCACACGGCCGCCGCGTCGTCCATCGCCTGGTATTTGATATCAATGGTAACGCTGGTCTGCAACCCAGAAGAGGACAAAGTGAATTTGTGTTGCATTGTGGGATTTTGTTTTGTATTTCCACATGATTCTTCACCATCCCCTGTTGATATATTTCTACCTTTGGTTTCAAGCTGTAATTGAGCTTTTCTTTTCCAAATGGATCAACCTCGACCCCCGTTGCAGTTGCACATCATTTAAAGCAGCTTAAATCGAACTCCCGTCTGAATTTCAGATTGAATGCATTTAATGACGTGTGAAAACAGCTTTCGTCAAAACGACACGGGCGGCCACGCTCCATGCTGCAAATCGTCTCCTCGGTGGCTCGCGTGGTGGAATTTGGTTCAGAATAGTTCAAATGTTTGCTTTAGAATCAATGGTGATGACATCATATTTCTTCTGTGGGCCCTCGGGGGGCTTTTTTTTCTTTTCACAGGTTAATTTGTCTTGTTTTTATTTTGTGTTGCTACAGTAACCATGCTGTCAGCAAATCAGCAAAAAAAAGCTTTCAACCTTGAGTTTGCTTTCCTCGCAGCATTCGAGTTCTTAATTATCTGGATGCACGCATGGAGCCACTTTATGTGTGCGTGTTAAGTCGTAAAGGGGCGGGGGGGCACTTCCACCGTGTGCTATTCAGTCAACTTCAAAATAGCAAAACTATTCCAGAATCCAGACTCACATTTAAAGACATGTTGTTATCATCTATGAGGGTGTCGGTCAGTTCGAGGTAGCCCTCCTCTGCCACTTTCTGGAGCACCATGCAGAAAGTCCCCACCAACCTGTAGGGGGGGGGGGGGGTGTTGAAAACAGAACAAATCCATACGCACCGTTACGTATTGATGTCTTTCATCACGAGTTGCAAGGACGTCAAATCATTCTTACCGCAGGGCATTTTCATGCATCTGCGTTATTTTTTTTTCCGAATTGCAACAACGAGGCGCTCTCAAGCCACCATGCTAGGGTGAAGCCTGTTTGCGGGCACGGGCTGTGGCCTCTGTTCTGTTCCCATAACAACAGTCACGGACTACGATGGATTTTGGCTCGAGGCTTTGCTGCGCATTTTGATCCAGCGTCGAGAAATATTTTAGTCATTGTTTGACAAATCCTCGCCAAGGCAGTCAAAGAAGAAACTGAAACTTGGGCTTCTTAATGCCCCCCGTCGAGCAATCCTCATTGTGAGACACGCGGATCCCGCTGTGAATTCTTCCCTTCTCGGCTGGGCGGTTGACTGCGCTGCTGAGAGACATTTCCTTGTTTCGCGTGGTTGGAAACGTCAAACGTACGCAAACGGAGTTTGAACGGCTTGAAGAAACTGCAGCGGGTTTGACAACAAAGAGGATCAAAAATCCAAGAGGAAAAACGAAAGGGGTTCTGGACATGCGAAATATTTAGACACCTAGTTTTGGGCTCATCATAAATAAATAAAAAAATAAATAAATAAATAAATAAACCACAAAATGTTTAACTAAAAATAAAACAAAATACAAAAAACGACAATGAAATAATAATAAACAAAAAACAGAAAAAATAAATTAATTAAAAAAAAACATAAAAACATAAAAATAACATCAAATGCAAAATACCCTCCAACAAAACTTAAACAAATAAAAATACAAAGAAAATAAAAATAAACATCCAAATAAAAACATTCTGATCCAGCCTCAAGTTATGATAATTTATTTTAATCATGACTTCATTGCTCCTAAGCGGATGATTTGAGATAAACGTGCAGCATTCTAAAAATTACTGCACTCCAATGATAAATACATACCAACTGTAACTGAACATCCCCGATATAAAGGAGTGAGGGGTGGAGTGGTGGCAAATATTCATCGAAAGAGTCACCGGATGACGCTTGCAAACTATCACACATAAAAATAAATCACGGTGGCAAATATCAATGGCTGTCATGTTTCTCATTAGTCCGTATGTCAAGGCGCCGATAAATCAAACGCACTTTGTGATCAAAGCACACACACCCTATCCCCCCGTCATTGTCCGTTATCTGATTTATCAAGAGATCCCGAGTGCGAAATGGGGGCTCATCAAATGCACTTTCTTTCACAAAAAAAGTGAGTTAAAAACTGCAGTTGTGGTTTGCACTCCATGACACAAATACGCGAGCGAGTCTTGGAGGGTCCCCACTTTGACGGTGAAACGTGATGCAACATTCCGAAAAGAAAAATGGAATTGTCCCATGCGTATTTCAACGAGGCTTTTACCTGTTACTGAAAACTTTGCTGTAATTGTACACTTGGATCTCCAACATCTCGCTGCCATCCAGCTTGCTCGCAAGAGGCCATCGAAACATCTAAAGAGGACACACACACAAACGGACAGCACACCAATAAGAAAACAAGCACACCAAAAAGACACACTGATGATGTTTTGGATGAAATTATTGCAGCAAAAAAATGCTTTGGCTGACTGACTTTTAGATGTTTCTTTTCAGATCCACTCATTACCATTCTGAGAATTACCTTTCCCCGCCACCCACCCACTCTCTCCCCCCATACTGGACAAACTAATTTGTGGCATCAAACCACTCATTAAAAGTGACACAGGTACAGCTTCAATAAGCAGATGCCTGCAGGCGACCGTGAATCGTTCGCAAGAAGCTAAATGCACAAGAGGCAGAAAAGTAGATTTTAGGTCTCCGATCCCACACTGGCAAGGCTGTGATGACCATGTGAGTCTTGACTCTTGGTTGCCGTTGGATACGGCACATGAAAACACCTTGAGGATTAATCACCTTCCATTTATTGCCTTATACAGTGAGACCTCAATTTACGAACACCTCAATTTACAAACCTTTTGTCTTACAAACGTCAAATTTATGAAAATTAAACCTTATAATAGGCACTATTTTCATAATACACGGCTGGCGGAGTGATTTCCGGCGGAAGCACACGACCGAACAGCACCAGAGGTTAAGTTACCAACAGTCCTTATGGAAGGTGACTCTCCTTCCATAAGCCATCAACGACCATCAAAAAGGTAAATAAAACATTATTTTACAGCACAGTTTATTTCTTTAATTACAGTGCTCATGTAATGCGCCTCTCTTTCCAAACAGCAATTCCCTTTGACCTTCGACCTCCAACGCCATTCCATCAAGCCATAAATGACCATCACAAATGTAAATAAAGTGACTTTATGATACAATGCAGTGAATTACAATATCTTTCCTTACAATACAATAGCACATTTATTATACATAGAATAAGGTCTGTTGTGTGTAGTTTGAAGGCTTATTTAGTTGAAAAGTATATTTTATGGAAACTCGGGAACGGATTATTCCCATTTTAATGGTTTCCTATGGGATTTTTTTTTTTTGAGATACACACTTTTCGCCTTACACATTCTGTCTGGGAAACAATTAAGTTCGTAAGTTGAGGTCTCACTGTATATATTTTTTGAGCACATCGTTTTATAAGGCGCATAGAACAGTAGCGACAATATTCGCCACAGTGGCAATACGCAGCCACTAGATGGTGACACATCTAAACCAAGAACTTTCTCCACCCACATTGTGAAATGACACCATTTTTATTTAATATTTTTAATTTTTAATGGCGCGGTGAACGCTGCGGCTTCAGAAGGACGAGAAGCCACAATGTTAACATTATTATGAGGTAGCCAAATGCATTTTGTCATCAACGGGGCATGTTCTCACGAAGATTGAGAAACCACGTTCACATTGAGCAACAGTGATGCCTAGAGGTACTGTTAGCTTTTATTTAAAGATAAAATAAAATATAGAATAAGAAAGAAATCTGCTGACACAGAAATTCTCTCTTCACAAGAATAATTTTATATCGCCACGCTCTAATCATGTTTTGTTTGGTGCGTTGTTACTGCTGAGTTGGGCCTCATTAAAGCAGAAGAAGTCCAAGCGTATGCAAATTGGAGCAAAGCGAAGCGCTCGAACAGCAGCAGCCAAAAGTTTCGCTTTTTTTATTTTTATTTTTATATGTGCAACATTCAGCATACTGTGTGCTTGTTTTAACTTCATTTTTATTTGCAGTCTCTTCTTTTTTTCTCACTTCTGACTGTGCACAAATATATTCTCACCGGGATCATCATTTATTGAGGATACTTCGAGAGAGGAAAGCAACCTTGAATCTTTAAACTAGAGTGGGTTATAAATGATTACTAAAACGTCAAAAGTATTCTAATTGCATTTGTGTTTTCGAAGTCACATGGAGCGAAATGTGGCTTCCTAATGACTGTGGTTACATCATCATTTCCTAAACTCGTTTTCAAAGATCTGACAGCCATGAGTCATGCTTTCTTTTTAGGGGGTAGCATTTGCCTTTTGGATAGCCGCCCCCATTTCAAGCTCAGATAACTCCAGACCCAGAATAATTTAGAAACTCATTTTTTTGCTGATGAAAGAAGAGAGTCTAAGGTTTCTTACACTCAATTGAATGTTTATGTAGTCCTAAAACTCAATATTCTACGGGTCCTGCATTTGAGTGAAAATGACAAAAACCCAGACACTGCAGTGGACACATGTTTGCACATTATATATATCTGGCAGTGAATGAGTTAAAGAGACGGATACATTTAAAAAGCATTCGGAATCTTGCTTACATAACTCCTCAATTTCTATTTAAAAGTTAAACCGCGGCAGCTGTCCGCTCACTCATGGAGAAAGAACATATATTTGCATCATTATTTTTGCATCATTCCTTGTCGTCTTTTAGCATCTATGACTTGGTTTGTCTCTCTCTCTCACACACACACACACACACACACACACACACACACACACACACACACACACACACACACACACACACACACACACTGGAGGGCAGCCAACCCCCCACCCAAACTTCCAACAACTTGCAGGCTTTTCTGTTCTCTGCTCTAGTTCTGTCTAACCAGCTGAGGGGGAGGAACTGGTGCGCCATAGCTAAAAGCTAAATCCCACTATGAGGATGAATAATGAATGCACATCCCCCCCCCCCTTCTTCTGCAACCCCCCCCCCATCCAAGGCAACTGGCATACTAGTTCAAAGGCGCGCTCGCTAGACCAGGCAGAAAGCAACACGACTCACGGTTCGATGCTAATGGCGCCGCAACACCGCGGCGAGATTCAGCTTACTGAGCTATCCAAGAGTTGCGTCACGACAGATGAAGGCAGTGTTCCAGTACGTATTTCCCCAGCAGGAAGACACGGCATGGGGGGTCAGGGGTGGGGTTGGGTGGGCAGTCTCTCAATTTCTATATTGACGCGCTGTGACACTAGCATCATCCAGTACACCCCTTAGCGCAAGGTCGCGCAGGCCACTTGAAGTTGGTTTCACCCGCGGATGTGATGCTGAGAGATGCTAATGACCTCCGTGGCACATGAAAGCGACAAATGAGGCTGTCAAAAGAAATCAATCAGAGGTTCTCGGATCAAGCGAGCAACAATGTTATCGTAGAAATTGCTGACGCGTTTTTAGACTTTTGTCGAGGATGCTATCCAAATGAAAAGGAGGGGAGGCTTCGGGTGATATACTAGCTTGGATCATTTTTAGCGCGGCTGAGAACAACATTGCGAATGACGCACTCCAGTTTCCACTTCCATCCGCTGAAAGTCGTATAAAAGGCATTTTAGATTTTTAATTATGAATTTTCCCCTCCACATATTACCTCCAGAACGCACAACAAATTAACAACTGCTTTTCATATATGAAGTCAAGAATAATGACTATTATTAAGGTTTTTTTTAAATTTTGGTTCGGACTCATGGGCCGAATAAAATAATATGGCGGGCCAGATTTGGTCCCCGGGCCTTGACTTTGACACCGGTGCTTTGATACGTTCATCACCTTGTTTGTTTTGCTCTCATTTAATACGATCCCCCCTCACCACCCATGCAATTCTCAACGGTAATATAATTAGCGACAATTGTCCCATCGGCAAACCCTATTAAATCGCGCCATTCATTTAAGCGCTGGATTTAATTAGCACGTTTTCAAAACAAACCAACCCCGGATGTAAAATCAACCTGGTATGGTCTATGACTCCGATACAATTCAATACAATACATATTGATTTATAACCTGCTATAACAACAGCTAAAACGGTAACAAAGCACTTAACATGGACATGTCTCATATACAGGAAAAAAAGCAGTCACAAAGATAGTAGAAAGCTATACTAAAATGTATAGGGAGCCAGTAAAGGGAAGACAAAGTAGGAGTTATATGCTCCCTCTTGCGAGTACCAGTCAAGAGGTGAGCAGCAGCATTCTGGACCCACTGGAGACGTTTAGTGGAGGATTGACTGACTCCAAAGTAAAGCGCATTACAGCTTCCAAGCAACAATTGCTCTCACGACAGACACACGAAAGGAAAACAAACCTCGTTGAAATGTGCCGCCTCCTCCCAGTTGGCTACCACGCGGCTGTCGAAGGACGACCCTGGAAAAAGAGGAATGGAGATTTCAAACGGGGTCGAGGGGGTTTCATGCGATAAATGTCAACGCTCTTTACGTTGAGCGCGCATGTCGCAGATGAATACGATTGATAGCTGCGTTCATCGTTTAATCTTTAATACGGGTTTGACATTCGGGGGGGGGGGGGGGGGGGTACTTCTATGAAGGAAAACAAACATAGGTTTGTTATTTATGCTAAAGCATATTTAAAATTGCATTTTCTGTGTATTTATTATAGTACCAATGCTTGTTTGAGACTGTAAAGCACAGGTGTCAAAGTCAAGGCCCGCGGGCCAAATCCGGCCCACCACATCATTTTTTTCGGCCCGCGAAAGCAAACTTGTTAAATTCCATGATGATTGCTAAAATCTGAGGCAAAATTTCATAGTTTTGGATGTCAACCACAATAAAAGTCATCATTCTTGACTTCAGATTTGAAAATGAGTTATTCATTAATTTGCTGTGTGCTCTATATGTAATATTTGAAGGGATTTAAACATTCTAATGGGTTCCCCAAATTTATAAAGACCCTCGAGAGGAAACCATAACTACAATGTGGCCCGCGGCAAAAAATGACTTTGACACCCCTGCTGTAAAGTGTCCTGGAGAGCTATGAAAGGCGCTTAAAATGGAATGTATTATTATTATTATTATTATTATTATTATTATGATTATTAAAGCCGGTAAACGTTTCGCCTCACGTGAAAAATCCAGCGAGTGTCCCTACCGTCATGTGATTTGGTGGCACGACGCTGCACCTGGATGTTTTGTGTCGTTGGGTGAATGGCGGCAAGAGTCCCTTTTGTGCCCCCGTGGTTTGCTTTGTGCAGCTGTTGTGTGTTTTGGCGAGTGTTTGCACTGAGGAATATTTCAGCAATAAAGAACCGAGGCGCTTGCAAAATTCTATTGACTGCTAGTTTGATCGCCGGACCAGTGATGAATTTCATCCAGCTTGTTAATAGGCTGTTTTTTTTTTTTTTTTTATTGTAAGAGGTCTCGGGTACCGGGTCAGGCATGGAATCATCTTTTGATGAAGAGATGCATTTATGCATAATTAAACATTTGGGGCGGTTGCCAACGAGTTTAAAGTTTAAATCAAATGAATGAGATATTGCTGTGCTAAATGAAAACAAGTAATTCACTGCGATTCCCGAATCTATTCGGGAATTGAAAAGCATGACATGGATTTTTTGGGTTTTGTTTTTTCTTGCTGCCGATAAAGCGCTGGTCAGACCTCTGGCAATGTTTTTCCCTTCCACGAGGGGGCAGCATTTGCCTTTTGTCTATGTTAGCGCTTTGTTACAGCTTCACAAGCGTGATTTAAATCAATTTGTATTCTATTATATTTTGTACAGTCGCCCACATTTCAAGCTCAGATAACTCCAGACCCATATAATTTAGGAACTAACTCTTTTTTTCTGATGAAAGAAAATAGTTTAAGGTTTTTTACACTGAATTGAATATTTATGTAGTCCTAAAACTCAATGGCCCTGCAATTTGAGTGAAAATGACAAAAACCCTGACACTGGAGTGGCCACATTTTTGCACATCGTCTGGCAGTGAATGAGTTAAATGCGTCAGATTAATCTTTTTTTTAATCTGCCAATATAAAAAATATCAAGTTCAAAATTTAGCATTCACTGTACTTCCTCTCTAATGCATTAAATCGGGGCATGGTGGGGTGCCACCATTTGACAACAGGCGTCACTACTTAATTGATTTCCCAGCTCGAGACTTTGATGAGCGCACCATCTTTCTGCCCCGCAGCTTCAATTGTTCATGCATAGGCTCAGCAGTTCTTAGGCGGCCTTGACAAACACGAGTCAAGTGGATGGCGTTCAAAAAATTAATTACACCGCGGCTCCGGATTCAACTTCATCAGCTATCTTTTTAACATCTCGGTGTGATTTTTGAATAAATAAATCAATAAAACTACGAATAAATACAATCAGAATCAGAAAACCTTTATTCGTCCAACAATGGGGAAATTTGCAGTCCACAGCAGCAATTTGAAAGGAAGGATAGAAAACAAGCTATTCTAAGCGTAGTAAATACGATACAATACAATACACATTGATTTACAGTGTAGTGCGCTTTAATAACAGCTGAAGCTGTAACAAAGCGCTTAACATGGACAACTATCATATACAGGAAATAAACAATTTTTATAGGTCCTGCGACTTTTTCTAAGAATCTTCATTTTTATTACGTTCATGGAGTTGCTTATTTTGTAGCCACAAGGGGACACAAGCCAGTGTCTTCCTGTGCCGGTCCCAAGCCCGGATAAATACAGAGGGTTGTGTCAGGAAGGGCATCTGACATAAAAGCTTGGCCAAAACAAACATGCGGATCATACCTCTGAAGATGGAGGTCACTGATTCGCTGTGGCGACCCCTTGAAGGGAAAAGCCACAAGGAAAAGACTAAATGAATGAATGAATGAATGAATGAATGAATGAATAGAAGGGAGCACAGCTGCTGTTTATTCTGAAATCTTAAAAGAATTAACTCATTTACTGCCAGACTATGTGCAAAAATGTGTCCACTCAGCACTTTATCAGCACCCCCCTGCAAGAAAAACCAAAACCCCCCAAAATTTGAGAATGTGACCTCACTTCACACGTTTCAATTCCAATTGAATAAATTCGGGCATGGCAGCGAATGACTTGATAACATCTGACCATTTCATGGAATCGCCATACAGCAACGCCCCCGTGGTTGGTCGCCTCCAAACCAAGAATGATTTTGACACCCTCGGATGAGCGAGCAATTGGGCGTTAGAGCAAAACCAAGAAGACAACAGCTCCGTTTGATCACTGCGGCGGCGCAAGTCCAATTTGCGTCTTGGCTGACATGTCGCATGTACGACTTAAGAGGCTGGCGATTTTGCTGCAGCGTCGTACCCACACACATATACAAAATAAATAAATACTCCCTCCCACACACACAGGCAGGAAAAAGGAAGTAGGAAGGCGGTAATGTGACATCTTAAACAACACTGACGCCAACTCTAATCAGCGAGACTCAAGTTCTCAAACATACACACGCATGCTGCTGATTGGCCGTTAATTCCTACGAGAAGCACGGATTGTTGCGCGTCGGAGAAGAGGCCAAGATAAAAAAGGGGCTTTGAACACGGAGGCTGTTTTGACTTGATAGGAATGATTTGGGTTCGCTAGCCCTGGAAACACAAATGTGACTTGAGGATCAAAAACTGGGATCAATCGTCACCAAACGTATTCAAAGTCTAAGCGTATTCAGCCTTTGACGATTTGAGAACAATGGCGCAGTTATTTATGGGCGCGCTGCTTTTTTTCTGAACCCACAACAGATGTTTAATAAGGAAAGCTTTTCATGCATTAATGCGAATTTGCAGATGAAATGGGGACGTGTAGAAATGTCCTGATCACAATTTCCTGTTTTTCTACTTCTTTCTTTCCTTTACTCTTCCTGTCATAACTTTGCTGCTGTGAAATGTATGTGTCAGGTGAAATCTTGTTCTCCTCCTGATTCAGTTCTTCATTTGTGTTGGTCTAAATATTCAATCAGCAGGAAGCACATGGACCACTCCTCTACGACCGAAAGCTCACACAGACACATGAATATTATATTAGACTGAAACAGATAGCTTAAAGGACAACCGACGTCTCCGGACAAGTCGTGTCCATAATTTGTAAAATCGCTTCAAATGACTTCTACTGAGTGTATTTTAATAAGATTCCACCGCATGTAGCAATATTTTACATTTTAAGACTCGCGCTGAATATTCAGGAAGTCTTGTTTTTGAGTTGGTGACGAGTCCTCACCCTACGTCACTGAAGGAACGCCCCTGACCGAAAAAAAGGACACATTGTAGTAGTCCTTCCATCACGTCAATGCATTTTGATGTACTTGTTTGGTCTGAAAACCCCATGTTGCACCCAAAAGCTGCCAGAAGAGGACGTCCAAGCTCTATGGAAGGAATTTATCAGCCTGTGGAAACGGGCTGAATCATTCCTCACAACAGCTCGGTGGCCATTTCGTGCCTCTTTTTGGGTGAGACATTTCCCCCCAATGTTGCCTCAAAATGGCACGGAATAAATTCTTTAATCGATTGCAAACATGTATGCTCTCATCTTTAGAACTATTTGAATCATATTCATAATTGGATGTGTAACAATATTCTCCGAATCTGAAGCCATTCTCGAGCAAGGCAAGACGTCTTGGCGTGACTAGGGGCGGGACTTTCTGAAAATGCCCAATTCGCAGCTCAATTTTTTGCAAATTTTGGACACTTTAAGTCATTTTTATTGGTGTTTTGAATTTGACTAAAAATATCTGTGTGTTTTGGGTATTTTAGATGCTATAAAACGTTTTTCTGGTGTCAGTTAAAAAACAAAAAAGTGACGTCGGTTGTCCTTTAAGGTTTTAACTGAGCTAAATACATGTATACTGAACTAACATATACAAATAAGTAAACTCCATACATATATAGACTAACTGATAAGAATAAGTAGAAATGAAATAACATTGGATGTTTTTAGGATGTGTATATAACTAGTTAAAACAATGAAGGTACAGCCAATCCAATTTGTGAACGGCGAGCTTTATTTTTACCTCCCACGTGAAGGCTTTGAGAAGTCACCACCACGCATTCATTCCAAATGCCAATCACCACGAGAAACTTCAATCAACATCTCCAGCAAACACAACCCATGAATACCTCTCCTGAGGCCATTACAATTTTATTTTTAGAACTTTTATTCACAAAATGGAGAAGTCAACTCACTGGAAAAGTTGGACCCCTACCTCGAAATGTGACTTTGGCAACGCGGTCCCCTTTCCCCCGGAGGTTGCTGACCGACTTGAGGTGAAGCGTGAGGGCCATCATGAGTCCGGTGGGGCCCGGTGGAGGAAGACGTCACTCCTCCACACGGGCAAACTTGTCTGTTTTTCGTCTGAAGCTGAGATTCTTCCCACCTTGAGTGGATCCTAAATCCTTTTCCATTCGGGTGGCATGACAATACGATTCCAGGCCACCTTCTGTCACCCCCTTACTTTCGTTTTGTGATTTTTCTATATTTGCACTGCAAAAGATGCGAGCTGACTGCACAGGCTGCTGCATTTGTCGAGAATCTCCTCACTTGCTTGGGTGCGGGTACTGGGTAGGTGGAGGCGGGAGGGGGTGTGCGTGCACGTGTGTGTGTGTGTGTGTGTGTGTGTGTGTGTGTGTGTGTGTGTGCGTGTATATGTTTGTGTGTGCATTTCTACTAAAGCTTCCAACTAATAAAGCAGTTCAAGGCTGTTTGTCACTTTAGCACAATCGCTTCAATTGAATGAAAAAACAGGTTGGAAAAAAATTGGCCTTTTGTAAATAGTATAATTAGGGATGAAGAAGCTTGACTAAGCTCCAGTTTCATGTACAGTATTTGGAAATGATTGGGACAAATAAAGTATTTTTGTATATCCCCATTTTGTATTGTTACGTACTACTCGTTCAGAAAGTGGAGTTGATGCGATTAGGTTACTCAGTAAAGACTCTGCTCCAATTGTATTTAATGAATGAGCGGAGTGGCTCGAACAGGACGGATCAAACGGTTAAGGACAGAAGCGACCAGTTGCTAGGCAACCAATTTACCCACTTTGTCCATGCGGGCGGAGTTCTGGTCGCGCTCAGGTAAAGCTTGTCAATGGGGCTCTTTTTACAACTATTTGGATTTTTGGAATGGTTAGGATAGGTTAAAAAAATGGAGGCATTGTATTTTGGACAGCCGCCCTCATTTCAAGCTCATATAACTCCAGACCCATATAATTTAGGAATTCACTCTTTTTTTCTGATGAAAGAAGAAAGTCTAAGGTTTCTCACACTGTCTTGAATGTTGATATAGTCCTACAACTCAATTTTCTGTGGGTCCTGGAATTCGAGTGATAATGACAAACACCCTGGCACTGCAGTTGACACATTATTGCACATGTCTGGCAATGAATGAGTTAATAAGAAATATGTATATATTTTAATAGAAGACAGATAGAGGATTTTAAAGCAAATGCAATATAATTAAAATTTTAAATGAAACGACTATGTGTATCAAAATTGTGCCTTTACTTAGACAACAAGCGTCAGCGGCAGATAAAGAGTCACACCAACAGAGGGCAGTGTTGACCTGAAATTGAAACACAGCTGAACAAACTTGGAACAAAATGCTCTCCCCGTGGAGTCATTGTTATTTTAATCCGGTAACAATCAACATTTTGTCGTCTTATAAAATACGCTGAGTGTTGCAGAAGCCAAACATTGTCAACAGTCAAATTCCTTGGTTGTGGTTGACATCCTAAATGTGGCCTAGCTCGCCCTCTAGTGGCTCCAAATTACAATTCCCTTCATATTCGGTTCCCAATCCAGTTTTATGCCACGGGGGTGCCAGTATGGCATGAACAAAAGGGAGCATATGGCCATCAAGTGGCACCAGACATGATTTGGATTGATTTTTTTTGTCCCTAGTGTCAGGATTGATGACTATTGAGAGGGAGAAAGGGGCTCCCAGTGGTAAGGGAGTGGTGGGGGGGCGGGTCATTGAATCCCAACCCCTTCCACGCTTGGTTGCTGCGTCTCCTCTGCAGTTTTTGCGCCACATGCACCATGGCTCTGTATGCAAGTAGCACACTTTTGGCCTTCTTTGTCGCTTTCTGCACACCCGGACGAGGCTGGACAGGTAATACAGCATAGACGGCAAATAAGTGACCCTTTGTTTTGCAATGAATGCATGCAGGACAGAGGGAGGCAGATGGGGTCAGGGGTGATGTGAGAGGTTTAAATATGCTTTTGGAATTTGGCATGATGGAGTGAAAAAAAAAAAGTTAAGCGGGATTTTGAATGTTAAATGTTGTGGTTGGAGTCATCCACATTTTGTCTGCAGCTAACGTTGACACGCCCACTGTTTCTTTAAGTTTATGATAGCTCATAACTTTTTTTTTGATTGACGCATTAAAATCAATTGATTGCGTTTAAAATTGTATTTTCTATGCAATTGCATTTTTTTTACTAATTGGTGGACAGACAGTGTGTCAATTGGAAAACTTTGTTTGCAGAATATGAAATGAGAGCAGCGATTTTGGCTTTTATAGTGATTTTTTTTTCCCTGACAATGTATATACATTTTTGGAACAAACATGATCAAAACATTGTTTTTCTTGTTATAAGCGCATATGGAAAATGTTTATTTTAAATTATTTTTTATTATTTTATATTATTTTATCATTGTTTATTCATTTCTTTATTTTAATCTCCAAATAGCATTGATCTTGCTTATTGATGATTTATTCCTCTAATGTATTGTCAAGGGAATTAAAACTTTCCAACCTCCACGAGCTGAAATTTGACCGTACTGTACGCTTTGGTGTCTACAGTCAGATGTGATTCAAGTGCCGCAGACTTGGAGAAGTGACCGAGGGAACTTTTTTTTTCCAAAGTTTACATTCCTTTTCACGTCTCTGGAGCTTGGTGTTGGGCTGTAGTTCATATTTTCTTTTTTTGCCTATTCTGCCGCTTTCGCTGTTGAGTCAACCTGAGGGGGCTCCTTAATGTAATCCACAGGGCAGTAGCTGCCGTGTGCAACTTACTGTACAAGACTCCCCCCCCCCCCTGGGTGTTTTTTTTTTACAACAAGCGTTAAAGTGAGATGTAACTGTTGCTCATTGACTTTTTCTATTCGCATGTCATCGGCTTGTCAGTTTCATATTTATCGGGTCATGTCAGTGGGCTGTTGGGTGGATCTAGACACCTTGGCAACGGCAGAACAGTGCTGCAGTGAATTTGGATCATGTCAGATCATCTCCTTGTGGAAAATGGGGAAAGTAAGTGAGATGGAGAAGAGTGGGGAGAGGGGTGGGGGAGCAGGCGATCATGTCCTTGCAAGCCACTGGAATTTAATTTCCCTGCCCCACTTTAACATACTGGAATTCTACAGGAGCTTTCTAGAGAGACTTCCCGGAATGAGGAATTTTTGTGGCTTTATTGTGTTTTGACTGAGAAAATGTATTTGTCATATTGTCAATGTGGAAAGAACATCTTTCCAAAATGATCGGAGGGTCTGTTGAATGATCCCCGAGCACCTGCGGGTTGACAACTTGCCTCTGAATGCCAGCAGTGACACGCCTTGCGTCATGAAGTCACGTCAAGGCAGCGGTCCAATACTTTGAACAAATACCGGCGAAGCTAAAAATGCGCACACCTGTCACAACCACAATGATGTCATCGCTTTCAAATTTGGCTTCCTTTTTGATTTCAATGACATGAGATTTTTTTGTTGTAATTCTGACTTTGCGTACCTTTGAAATTCAGACTAAACTCATTCGCCGCCTGATGATGTGAAAAAATGTGTCCACTCCAGGGTTTTTGTCATTTTCACTCAAATTGCGGAACCCACAAAATATTGAGTTTCAGGACTACATAAACATTCAATACAGTGTAAGAAACTTTAGACTCTCTTCTTTCATCAGAAAAAAAGAGTTAATTCCTAAGTTATATGGGTCTGGAGTCATCTGAGCTTGAAATAGGGGCGGCTGTACAAAAGGCAAATGCTGCCCCCTCGTGGAAGGGGAAAAAACATTGCCAGATATCTGACGAGCATTTTATCAGCCTCCTTCACAAGAAAAAAGAAAACCCGAACAAATTCAGGAATGGCGCTTCATGTCATATTTTCAATTCCCGAATAAAATCACGGATGGCAATGAATGAGTTAACATTTTGGGGTTCCATTTTTCACGAGTGACGTAAAACCGTCGCAACGGATGCCTTACCTCATGTAGTGCGCTGCGCCGTTGTGGGAGTGGTTACGGCCGACTTCAATCATGGCCAATCAAGTCGTGCACGACAGCCTGGTCCATGGCGGGAAGCATATTCTATGAAGTAGTCTTCCAGCAACTCTGAAAATGGAGTTTAATAGTCATACTTTACCGCTTGTAAAACATGATAAACATTTTCAATTCATTCTGTGCCGGTGTGAGGGAGGACCGGCAGGTGCGGCGAGGAATTCTGGAGCCTCAGGCGTGCTACCACATAGATGATTTTCTTCCTTGTACACACGCGCACTTAACTTAACTACTGGGGGTATGTTTGAGACATTTGCCACACTGAAAAAAGGGTCAACTGAGCGTTTATATAAAAAAAAAAGTCCGCACGTTTGATTTGCATTGCAGCGGAAAAGCCTTTACGGGCACATCATGGGAAAGCAACTTCACTGGTGAAGAGTCTGAGGGAGACCTGGGAGCCTTCGATCCATCTGGACGGAAGACCGGTGGAGCGTTTTGGGCCAGGATCCAGCAAGCCATTGAGAACTCATCGCTACCCCAGAGTGGGCAAGGAAACTCGCTCTCCTTTAGTTGAGGATGTCGGTAAGACTTTCGAAACAATCAAATATGATGAATGTGCCTTGTTTTTGTCATTTGTCCGGTTTCTTGCATTTTTGATGCACGGGACAGCTATTGTCTTGCTGAGATTAATCGCATGAGGGGGAAAAAAGGACTAAACCTGTGACATTCCAGGGATAATGTAGTTAATATGCAGGAGGGTGGTGGTAGGGGGGTCTTCTACCGCAAAACGTCCTTGCAGACTCTGCGGTATTTCCTCGGCAACATCATAAATTACACGCACCGCTCGCCTTTTGCTTCATAAAATGTGTCTAGCCAGCTATTGTTGGAAGATTCAAAGGCAGACTTGCTTTGACTTATCTGGAGCAAGCCAGGGGAGAATAAATACAAAAATATAAAAAGAGGAAAGTTGTGTTGAGTTATTGGAAGAAACTGCTTGTTCACCTAAAAAGTTAAATAATACCATTCCACAAGATTACAGGTTGGTCTGTTAATAGCGAAGCGTTCATAATAATTCCCTGGACATCATTTTCAAATACACACATATATTGTTTTTATTTTTAGATGAATGGGTAAAGCTTGATGGCTTTGCTGTTCTGAGCAGCGCACCTGTCAGCAACACATCAACAGGTAACACCTGCCAACCAGCATTAACATTTTTAGAGGATACGACTTGTCTTCAATCGAGCGAGAGGCACAACAAAACTAAATAAAAATATGTCACACAGACACTCATAATTGGACAATTACTGTCTGAAAGGGTATGGGGTCAAATCACCTCATCCCCACAGTGTTCCCTGCCACGTCAACAATGACCTGAATGTCTTTCCGCATCCGTTCATTCCTTTCCTCGCCCCAGCTTTCACCCTTCCCCGCCCGCCTTCACCGTCAGGGAGCTCATTCATCTGCTTCTCCTTTCCTTCGCCACCGTAACCTCTTCCTTTTCAGGCACCCACCAAATAATAATAATAATCATGTCTAGGCTCGAGTCTGCTTCTCAAGCTCTACTTCTAATGCTTTGTGGAAACAACAGACAAAGCAATGTGGCGTCATTGGCTTCGCGGTGGGCAACTTGTGACTAAGTATGCACTGGGATCATTTATCAAGAAGTTTTGTTTGGGTGGGCGGGTTGCTTTGTAAAAGTGTACAAAAGCCAGAGTTTGTCTGATCAAGACCAAATGGGGTTATTTATGCTTCAATTTCTGAAGGAATTCGAGCTGTGCCTGAGGTGTGGATGCTCGAATGCATGATCCAGTTCAGTTACGACCAGATGAACATGCATGGAAAAGGGAGGTCGGATAAGATTCACTTGAGAAAAGGCACCAAAAATAACATTCAAATAATAGATTTGGAATCTTCATCGGTGGTACGGAATGTTAAGGATGGCTTGGTGGTTCGGTTGTCCATAGATATACAATCAAGTGAGGGCCGTGCAAGCGTATTTTGTGGCCTCAAAGATTCAGACGCCATTACAACGTGACATCCTGAGGGGTTTGTTAAACACAAGCGAGATAAGTGAGAGGCCATGATGGTCGATCACAGAGCAATTTTTCATATTTTTGCTGACATCTTCTCCTTTGAAATGCAAACCCCGTTCGAAGCACCGCGGGGCTAGGTGCTTCAAACGGGGCTCATTGACTTTTAGTGCATTTCTGAACTCAAAGCCAAGCTTAGGCAGGTCAGCACAATGTAGACAAGCTTGAACAGTTTTTAAAGACACCCCGTAGCCCCTGACTTCCTTGAACCTTCTAAGGATGCGCAAATGGGCCATGTTCCCTTTTCTGACCTTTGAGTCGTAAAAATACATGTTCACACTTACTGATAACCATCGTCAAAGCCATCTTGCGACTGGCCCTCTGACATGTATTAGCAGGCAAGACAAGATGTTTACCATCCAATTGTCAAGCATATCGGCCCTAATGACTTTTTTTGTTTGTTTCTGTCACAGGAACAGTCAGGTCAACATATCCTGGAGCAAGAAATGAGACTGCTATGAAGCGTGCCGCTCGGGTGAACAGAACAGCTCATCGCCCAAGCGCTTCAAGCCTCAGGATGGAAACAAGGAGGTCGCCTCGGAGAGGGTTCTTCACAAGAACTACCTCATCGGCGCAAAGACACAGACACATCGCCCAGCCACAGTCTGATCAGAGGAACCGTAACTCGCATAAATTAAGTAAGACCGCCCAACCGTCACATAGCAGACAAAGTATAAGGCTAGGCTTAACTGAAGGATAATAGTGTCATGAATACATTTTGTTTGTTCAAGTTTAGTGTCATCAGTGTAAACCCTGGTCGTCCCTGGTATCCCTCTCTATTCATAGCATCTGAGTCCATTCATGTGGTGTCACTGCAGGCACAGAAAGCTCAGGGCCAGAGCACTCCTGCTAAGCACGCGACAACCAAAACGACTACGCCAGGTATGCAACGATTGTTTTGAAAATTGTGACGTTTTGGATCATTTGAAGCAATCTTTTGTAATGTCATAACCAGAGCCACCCGAGTATGAGGCGAAGGACATCAGTGTCAGGGTCATGTCTCCAAAATCGGTCCTCATCTCCTGGGTGGACCCTGCTGTGGAAATGGGGAAGATTGAGTCGAGTGAATCCAGGTCTTAAAAAAGTGAAAATCTTTCAAATGTCCAAGGATGGGAAAGGAACCCATTTGAACTAAAGGTACCCATCTGTCTCATTACAGATCATATACGGTAAGGTACAGGGAGAAGGGTGAGTCGGCACGTTGGGAGTTCAAAGAGAGCAACCAGAGAAGAGTGATGGTTGACACCCTGTATGCTGATAGCATGTATGAATTTGCCGTGAGAATCTCTGAAGGAGAAAACGATGGGAAGTGGAGCGTATCGGTATTTCAGAGGACCCCTGAGTCAGGTAGGATGATGGATGCTAAAAGCTGCTATTTAATGCTAAATATTTTACGCAAATAAAGTTGATAAAAGAGATTTATTAAGGTAAACACAGCACCATAAAAGGACAGGATTGATTCACTACAACGTCAGTATATACTTTCTGACTTCAACTTGAATTTTCTGTCAACTTTCATGTGTGATACCAAAAGAATGCACAAACCGTAGAGGAGCAATATTTTTCTTTGTTGCATCTTCGTCCATTTTGGTGCCTGTTTTGAAGTGCTTCAGGCAATGTTTTCCCATGTCCATCGCCTTGTCCAGACATTGTATTAACTATTTTTTTTCTCTCATGACTTGCAAGCACCATCCGGGCCACCAGAGAACTTTGAAGTCAAACCACTACGAGGGAAAGGGACTGCCGTGACAGCCACTTGGGATACACCTGAAGAAACCAATGGGAGGATACGAGGTATGAGCAGAATTAGTCATTCAACGAACATTGCTAATATTCTGCCTGGGAATTCAGCCAAGGTCTCAAGAGCGGGAATCTGAAAGCAACTCTTACAGGGCCAGATCTTTGGCCACAAAGTTCTGGTACCTGTTTTCACAAAGATATCTATCCTCCACCTCCACACAGAATATATCCTTTCTTATGCCCCTGCACTGAAACCATTTGGAATGAAAAGCGTGACTTACCGAGGTAGCACAACGTCAGCCACGATAGATGGTCTAACGCCTGGAGAACGATATATCTTCAAGATCAGAGCCACCAACAGGAGAGGACAAGGGCCACTAAGCAAGGCCTTCAGTGTTGTCATGCCAGGATGTAAGAATAACAGTGTGTGTAATATGTGTGTGAAAACTCTTAAGACAGTGAATTACAAATAGTCTGTTTTTTTCTACTATCAGCCAAGACTGCCATTTCGTCGTTCTCAAGAACAAAGGACAGCCAAAGGGATAATTCAGTGATCCAATCAACGGAGGCACCGGAAGAAGCAATCACACCAACTCAGCCACACAACTCTGCACCTGTTACTAAACGGGTGCGCCCACTTTCTCAGACAAGGTCTTATCACGGCATCATCTCTTCAGTAAGAGGTTCAGTCAGGAATGGAGTAAATAGAGGCAGAACCTCAAGGAGAGAGGATGACGATGATGAAGATGATGAAACAATACCAACAACCTCTCCTGCAGAAGAAGCTACAACAACCACGGAGTCTGAACTTGAGACAAAAGAACCATATAATGATGTTTCTCCTGAATCTGAGGATGATATTTATAGTGAAGTGGATGAGTCCCCAACTCCCGAGACTCCCAGCCTCAAAGTTTTTACACTGTCCCCAACTAAAGCCACATCGGTTGATCCTCAGCAAAGAAAACCCATAAAGCACAGGGTCAATCAAAAAGGAAGAGGACAGACTTCCTCCTCTTCATCATTGTTTCCTCCAAAATCATTTTCACCTTATACCACGTCGCTGCGTCATACAGAATTGGAGGACAACCGAAAAGACACAGCCTCTCAACACCCACAGAGCAAAGACATTTCCAATGAACCTGTTATAGAACATAACAAACATACCATTCCGGTTCCAAAAGAAAATAAGCCAGAGACCCAGACGGAACGCGTAGTTGCGGGCAAGGAATCTGCATCGTCTGGCCGGACGAATGGATCTGGCTTTGGTGCAAGAAATGGTTACAGCCGACGAAACCTGGGAATTCCTTTTCGAGGAAATTCAACCAGATTGATGAATGGTAACAGATTAGGTCTAAGCGCACAGTCACGTTTGCCAACCAGAACTCAGAATCAGGCCACATCACAGTCCACCTTACCAGACCAACCTATCAAACAACAAATTTCAAATAGCTTCAATGAAGCGATGGTTGGGTCCACTTCAAATGAAAGGACTGATGGCAAAGCCACATTGGAAACATTGACTTCTGAAAAATCACAATTGACATTATCCTCCCCATCAAATAGCCCTGTAGCTTCAGATTCAAACAGGGGAAACGCCTACCCTTATGTGTCAAATAAGGGGTCGCAAGGCTCTTCACATAACACAGAAACTATAAATACATCACCGGAAGGTGCCACAACAAACGGTGAAATGGTTCACAAACACAATTTTAAAAACACAGAGGCAACCAAAATTGAAGAACCTACTTCAAGATACAAAGAAGATACCATAATTGAAGAGAAAAAGGAAAAGGAGGCGAGACTCTCTGATAAAACAACTCGTACCAAAATGAGTCCCTCCCTTGTTGAAAGATTTAAATTGCTGACCAGGTCAGGTTCAGGAACACGATTGTCATTTTCCAGACATGGTGGTCGGACTCCTTGGATCAGAAGTTCATCTTCAACCGGGACAGGAAGACCCGTTCCGCAGGGGCTACCTACTAAAGATTCCGTAGACACGGGTTCTGCAGCCGTATCCTCAATACAGGAAACTAGTGAAGGTCCAACTGATACTTCCTCTCGTGACTCACCAAAAAGTGATGAGATGGCAGTGAGTTCTATCAAACCCACATTGATGGACAGAAATTCAGAGCAGACTCGCTCCAGACATCCACCTCCACCTTCATCCACTTCAAACGCTGACTCTTATCGAACCACCAATGTGAAATTCAGCGACAATAACCATGACGACAAAGAGAATAGAGAAAACAGCGGGATTAATAAAAATGCTGCAGAACCTACAGTGGACCGAAAGAATTCTGCCATTACATCGACTGAGCAACACAGTAACACAGATGACAAGGACAATGCAGCTTCAAGAGATACACCATCAAGGACTACCTCATCGTCCGGGACAATTTACCGTCGTCCTAATTTTGGTATGAATGGAAGGATACGCTCTCCTCATCTGGCAACCAAACTGTTTGGTGCATCCAGGCTTCCAACCAGATCACAATCAGCACACAATTCTAGACTAGGTTCTTCAACAACATCAAATTCATCCTCGTCATCGACCCACTCCTCTTCTTCAAATCTACTCAAACCATTCTTAACTTCAGATCGCAATGCGAGCAGGATCTCTTCTCCAACAAGGACTGGTGGACTCACAGATTCCAGAATCCACTCTATATCAGTGCTGCCACCTTCATCCAGAGAAAGCTCGAGAGGCCAGGGGGGAAGAAGTCGTTTTCCTATCTTGAGAGGCAAAACACCCAACGGAGGAGCTCGTATAGCCGGCAATGGAAATGGTAAAGTCAAATGGTAAAATGCATGAAACTGTACTGTACGTCGCACTGTCCGATTTTCACGACGCCAATGACAAATCTTGTAATTGTTTAGGTCAAAATGGACAACCAAATCTGACAGGAAGGGATAAAGAATCATCAGACACTCATGGAATCAGCAAGGCGGTCGGTCAAAGACTTATTACTGGACCTGATGGAAACAAATGGGTAAAATTCTGACATGAGATGATCCGAATGAATATGGTGATGCAATATGACCATTTGTTCGTCGGTCATTAATTTACATTTCGGTTAAGTTGGTAGATTTGGAGTTGGGGATTCTTATGAACCAAGATGGAAAAGTGCTCCAGGATTCCCAAGGCCAACCAAAGAGAGTAGTGCTTGGCGCGGATGGACGCACTATTTTTGGTAATGTGTTCCCACTTGTATATACCAGTCATGGTTTTGGAACACAACCGTAGGTTTCATTGAGAATAACTTGCTTACTTGCAGACCATCTGGGAAGCCCTCTACTAAACCAGGAAGGAATGGCTTTGTTTGGTCACGGCCGCGATAGTCATCCAGTGGTCAATCCCAAAGAGAAGATCCTTATGGTTGGAGGAAAACCGCTGCAAGGCTTGGACTTGCCTCGCCTCAGGACCACAACCACGACTAGCGCTCCGACCACTACCCCAGAACCAACCACCGCAGAATGGACCACCGAGGAGTACACCACTGATGAACCATACCCGACTTGTCCACCAGGAACCTTCTCCAAAATAGATGATTATGGAGATCCGGTGCTTGACTCAGATGGAACACGAGAGTGTTACTCAGAAGGTGAGTACACACCTACCTGTAGATTAGATCCAAGTGTAACAATTTGACATAATATTATGCTCTTGGTCTCATTGTTGCACTATTACCCATCTGTTAGCGCTTGTGTGATCTTGATATCGCTTCTCCTTTCCTGTATTTCATTTAGTTAGTTTTGGGTTAGGTTTTTGGCATGTGCATGGACAAACGGAGCCAAACACAAGTTGTTTTGGCTGCTCTGAACATTGTTGCGTCACACTTTGACCGCAGGTGTTTGGCCGCCTTAAGGGCTATGTTGCACATGGTCTGCATTTTTTTTTTTACTTCGCACATTATGGGCCACAGTGACACTGCGCAATTTGACAACTGTTGCGCTTGTTTTGACAGTGGATGCAATCCCAAAATCTCCTGGTACTGCATGACCAGAAGGAATGGAGGAGGAAAGAGCGAATACCACTCCGCATTAAAAAAAAATGTTTTAGTTCAAGAAAATGGCATCTGATGAAAATGATCTCATACAGCTGCCCGCTAATGAATCCACTGTGTTTGACAAACTTTACGGTGGACGTTCCAAAGAATTCATGATCCAGCTTGTTATTGGGTTCGGTATGAATCTATCCAACTTGAAAAATACTAATGAACCGCAATGTTGCTAGATGACTTTTTGCTCCAGACGAGCCCACCTTCAACAACCACAACACCGCCAACAACCACCACCACTACTACCACAACCACAGTGATGCCCACTCCAGACACCAGATCATCCGGCCGAGGTCCTTTATCAGAATTTGACGACAGTGGAAAGAGGCGATTTACAGGTAATTTAGTGCATGCAAAAAATATCACTTGTCCAAACGCTTAAGTTGATGTTGACCCTTCTAAACAAAAATAGTTTGAATGATACTCACTGCTAAAAATGGGGTAATTAAACTCACATGCTCTTATTAGCTCATCGCCCCATTGCAAATCGAGAAAAAGAGTAGTGGAAAAAATAAAATAAAAATACATTGGCAATGTGTGTTTTCTCGTATATGCAATAAATAAGCGCAACTTCCATCAACCACACGGCCAAAGCTCCTCTCGGGTACTCACCGATTTGAGTCATGGTTGGGATCAATCGCTTAAACGTACTTGGTACCAATTGTTACTCTCGGGTACCTGACACCATCACGTATCATCCTAGAGCATTTTAGCAAGAGCACAACAAAAACAAAATCTGTGACAAGGGATTGTTAAAAATGTGACTCAGTGCAGTTGCAAAGGCCAAAGAAAGGACATTTCATGGAATGCATCTCGTAACAAACACGACTGAAAATTAAATGTGGTATAAAAAAAATAAAATGCTAACAGTCTTGGTTCATTTAAGATGTCTCGATGTAATCGGATCATCATTCGGAAAAGCTGCTTGGAGCCTTTATTAACCCCCAGCTTCCTTTTATGGGGACTTCTCTTACTTGTTTGTTTGCTCATGTATTTGGATAACTTTTCCCAACTGGTTGTAAAAACACAAAACGATTTTAGCACAACTTACACAAACTGGACTCCACATCAAGCTTCCTTCCCAGTGAACGGTTAGAAATGTAAATAGAGTCTATATATCGCAGCCTACGAGTGGCAAATGAAACCGAAACCCTTTCACGATCCTGACCAAAACACGGATTAACGATTCATGCGAACACAATAAAACCCAGCCAGTTGAATGTTGATCCAAATAACATAAGCCGCCTTTATGCCCGTTGGAGCAATCAAAACATGAAAACTTTGTTGGCATAAGCGTTTTTATTCTGCTGAGACAAGAGACTTTAATCGCAACGACACTGATCTGAACTAATAAAACTTTTTGTTATTTCCTGGACCTTGTCTCAGGAAAACCAAATCCTGATCATGAGGTGACAAAATTGAAACTGTGTATATTTGGAGACTGAGAGCGACTTCTGGACTACAGACTCATATGCGGCGCATTATTTGGATTCACACTCAAATCGCTTTGATCAAATGACTTCTTACCTTGCTCTTATTAACAGAGTTATTTTTCCATGAGCAAAGACTGATCAAGTCAAAATATTTCTTGATGAATTGAGTGAAGGAAAATATTTTAAATAAGTGGTTTCCAGTTACGAGTTGGATGAAGGTAAACTGTCAATCCAAATGAAGCTAAGCGCAGATTAAGTCTTGGATTTGGAAATGCTAAATGGAAGACACCGCATAAATATCAGTGTTAAAAAGCAATGCAGTGGGGGCCAAGGAAATCAGACTTTGAGATCCTTCGAGGGGCAGGAAAGAAACAAGAAACAACAATGGATTGGAGTTTACAGATTAGAATGTTTTTGGTAGTGCCTGGCGATGAAAATATGAGCAACACGTGCAAACAATGTACTCTTTTAGGCAACAAATCGAAATTGGTTTTAACAGCCTGATCCCTGGCGGGGACTTCTCCATGCGTTAATCTGATCTATGAGCAGCCGGACATGAATCAAAAAGTCTTCAGTGAACAAATAAATAGATAAATAAATTAACTTGACAAAAGCTTCCACGTAGACAGAATGAGTTGTGTTGGACGAGCCTGACTAGATAACTTTTTTTTTAATTTAGCCGAAGGTTTCCCAGCAATAGTTCATCTGTGTCGGAGACTCACTTGCCAGACATGTCTTGGTTGTTGGATTACAAGCGGAAGACGCAGAGTCTCGAATGGGAGGGTCTTTCATGATACGGAGCAAACTTTGCTCTGGCAAGAATTTAGCAGGTTGGTCAAACAAACCAAAAAAGCTTGATTGAAAATTGGTTTAGCTGTAATTAGATGTGATGACTAGTACAAGTTGTGTGTTGATCCAATTCCGAACAGATGACAACATACACCTGAAAAAAACAAATTTGGCTTCACACAGATTTTCGTGGACTTGTTAGGGCCTACTTAATTGTTGAAAAGTGAGCGAGAACCATGGCTGTCCCGAATGGTCAAAAAAACCCAAATGCGGACTGGTTGAAGAGACCCATGGACAGCTTTGGGTAAACTTGTTGACCTGCATCGGGCTATCATTAAATCCGTCAGTCTTCATTCTCTCATTCAAGTTTCACATTAGCGTGGAACCATGGCTTTGGTTTTTGTACATACCTTGTTTAAGAGATAGAACAGGTGCACTCTTGAGGGTGTTGGACCACTAAAGGTGCACTTTCTTTTTGTCTTGAAGTATACAATGCATCGTCCCGTGTTTAAATGCGATAAATCACATGTCAATAATACCGGATGACGTACAGCAATGTTTGGATATGCAATTCGGGAGTCGTTTGATCCTCCACGCACATACAGTGAGAGCTGACGGACTCTGGAATGTCGAGACTGACACGTGGAAGACTCTCGGCCTGTAGTGAGGCACAATCATCTGCAGAGTTGGGAGCCAGTCCAGGATCCTGTGGTTCCCTCTAAATCCCAGTTCAACTCGGAATTCACAGCTGTAGGTCCAGCTGGCCTTTCTCCGAAACTTTGAAAACAAAGAGGCAAAGGAGGGGAGATCGGAAGGCCTTGTTTCGGATCACATAAGTCAAAAATCAAGAGTCAAGAATGTAATTTTAGTAGGAATGAATAGGAGCTTTTTCCAAGGTCGTACAAAAAGGAAAAGCCATTGTACAATATTTGTTTTGAACGATGAACATCGGTCGAGGCCATTTCCCACTGAGAAAGCTTTCAGGATTTTGCACGAATGGCAAGGCTGAATTTTGTTCTTGTCTTCTTCTTGCCACCAGCGCCATATGTGAACTACATCCAAAAAGACCCGGGAGCTCCCTGCTCCCTGACGGAGGCGCTGGAGTATCTTCAAGTTGACATCCTGGAAGATCTGATCAAGAATGACAGTCGCGTCTCAAATCAGAAGCAGCCTCCGAAAAATAAACCCCATAACCTCACCGTGGTTGCCATGGAGGGATGCCATTCGTTTATCATCCTGGACTGGGGCCGGCCACTGAAGGACGATATGGTTTCAGGTAAAGAAAAAAAAAGCAATATTTTTAAGTATTCTAGACAGCACCACTGAGTAGTATGATCACATAAATGAAATCATCTGGTCCGTATCATTGGTTTCTCAAGGGAACCCAAAAGTCGGACGTATGAAGTCTAAAAATAAAACTTTAAGATCAGGACCCTTTGAGTGCAAAATGTTGGCCGATCTGGCATAGCTTTTTAAAGGGATGCAAAGTGTTTTATCTGGCAGACACACACGAGCCCCTTCTTGTGTTGTGGGACGGGCCGTCTTCTGATGTGTAAAACAGATAGGGGTCTCCAGTGCGACGTCTTGTTGGTGGGGGTTGCATTTTATATTTTCTTTTCACTCGCCAACTGTTTCCTTCCTACTGGTGTGAACGATTTGCTTGACTTTAAAAGCACACTCTGTTGGCTAACAAACGAATGCTGTTATCTCGGATGAAAGGTCAAATGCTGGTCTTGTTTTTAATGGAGGGGAAATAAGAAATGCTTAAGCCCTAATCTTGTACAGGATTTAGTTGGGTGTGGGAGGAATGTTCCAGTCAGAGTTGAAGTTGGGGATGCCATACGGCATTTCAATATACACGACCTACAGGGTGCACGACATACAGGTCACGCACCAAATTTGAGTGTCGACTGCATGACTGCATGAGCAACAAGAATGAGAAAACCGATATTGGCTGGAAAATAGCCAAAACCTCCCCGCTACCCCCCAAAAAAAAATTGCAAAGACCGACCAAGGTGCATCATGGTTTAAATATATAATAGTCATTTTCAGAAAAATGATCGGTCAATCACACAAAATTGTTTTTTTTCCCTAGGGTACATGGTGTACAGCGCGTCATACGATGACGTGCTCAACAACAGATGGTCCTCGAGGGTATCGAGTGGGACTCATCTGGCTGTGGAGAATCTTAAACCCAACTCCAGGTAACATTGTATCACATTGACGCGAGGGCTTAAATGATGCATATACTGTAAAACAAAAACTTCACGGAAATTAAATTAGACTAAAGCAAATGCAAATTTTCATCGTTTGTCACCGCCACACTTGGGAATATACATTTGTGAGAATATTGGCTGAAACACAAGGTTTCAACATTCTTGGCCACTCAAATTGGCCTGTCTGTAACATTTGGTGAGTTATCAGATTATTTTAAAGCCCTTAAATAAAGTTGTACTGCACACAGTTGGGATAGGCCATAGCAACCCTCACGACCCTTGTAAGAATCAAACGGATTGGAAAATGGATGGATGATACGACTCGTGAATCAGTATGAGGAGAATATTTGCATTGTGTGCGAGCAGCCCACAATGAAAATTAAATGTCTGGTTTTGAAACTAAGACAATTTGTTGTCTGGATCGACTTATACTTTGCATCTCTGGAAAAATTCATGACTTGTATGCGATGGTATGAAGCGGCTGAAGCGCCTCTGGTTCAGGTTCAAGGCTCCGTCAGTGTTTATTTCTGTTTGTGGGAATGTTTAAGACCACAATATTTGCCATTACACAATAAGCAAAATATGGCCGGATCTGTTTATGTTTTCAATTATGGGATGCTTATTGTTGGCCAGTTGTTACATTCAATTGGATTGATCAGTGCTCCAAGCACATTTGGATCAGATGGTTGGATGATCCGCCTGGTAATTTTGGATAGCAACTGGAGGAAAAAATTTTCGATATTCGCCACCAACATATCTGTTGAAATGGATTCCCACAACGGTAAAAAGGGTAGATGAGCATTTTTTAAACACCTGCTGCACAACAGCAACAATGGAGCCTTGTGTTTCAGCGTCAACTTTTCCAAAAGTTTCGAGAGCTCCTCCCTAGCAACTGCTGTGTGTCCAAGCTGGCACGTCTGCCGTGGCTACTGTTACTCATGGGACCACTAGTGCGAGACACTGTTGGTATTTCTTGACGCTCAGGGCTCCTTCTGCTCTCCGGATACACACACGATACAAACAGACCTTATGGGGATGTTCTGATGTGGACACGTTTCCACGTTCGTTAGATTAAATCATATATATTGCATGTCACCATGCCAAAATATGCAGACGAGAGTCATTTACAACCTCGACGGCCAACTCACGACAGCTGACAAAACACTTTGTAAAATAATTGTGTCCTCTAAAGAAATTGCAGTGCATTCCGGAATTGCAACCTTTTTGGATCAATATAAAGAGGAATGTTGGACCTTTAGACTCTCATTAACTCTGAAAAAGTACTTATAATAGTTCCCACCACTGTTCCGAAAGAATTTAAATGAGGGGAAACAGAAATCTGTTGAATCCCTATGACGTGTGCATACTCAGGGCGTACAACAGAGGGTTCTAGAGTGGTAATGCTAGCTAAAAAAAGCCCTGATTCTCTTTGTGGCTGTGAAATTCACAATCTTTACTTCTGCCTTTCTGTGTGTGACTTGTGCGCATTTGTGGCTGACAACAAGGCACTCTAATTCAGCCACACAAACGAGCTATTTGAAGCGAACGTACTTGTTGGGGTGCAGGCATAGCTAGCTAGCTAAGTAAGTCCACATAACAATTGCACCAGTATGTCAGTGTGTTCTGATGTCACAGTGCTTTTGGAAATCACACCCTCATTTTTCTCTACTGTAGCTTGAAAATATTTTCTAGTATTCATTTTGTCTTTAGATTCCGCTTCAATTTCCTCACTTATTTTCATTTCCACTCGCTTCAATTTTGTTTTTCATGACATCACCGCTTTCTGCATCTGCTTTTCTTTGCTCTCCTCATTTCGTCCGGCGCTCCGCACTGTGCTGTGTATTTTAGGTCATTGTTATGTAGCTCTGATGATTGGATCCAGGCATTTGGCTACAAAAAAATATATACATATACCGCGCCGCTAACTTTGCACATCATGACCCCGCGCAAAAAGAGTTGTGAGACTTCAAGTAGGTTTTTCGTCACGCCGTGGGCAAAGTGAGCTAACCCCACATCTCTATTTAGACAAGAACGCAGTGAGGAAAGTATTCTTTTGAGGTCGACTTGCCTTCAATCTTCACCGTCCTCGCGCTTCACGTTTTCCACATACTCATCTCTTTGATTATTATCCTCTGTTGCTATCGCCTAATCGTCACTTTGTCCGTTCAGTACATTTCCTTTACCCTCCCTTTCAAAGCGAGCCAAATATCCGCTACGCCGTGGATCCCGAGGAATAGGAAACAGACCTTGAGTCCCGAATCTGGCTGAACAAAGTCATCTGTTACAGTCATTAGCGTATTTCTCACTTTTTCAGAGCCACAACAGATTGACACAAAAGCACCTCATGTGTCGGCTTTATTTTCTTTCAGGTACTACTTCAAAGTCCAGGCCAAGAATGTGTTTGGGTTAGGACCGGTCAGCGATACGCTCACCTATGTCACAGAATCAGGTGAGCCACACGGTGACCACAACACAGTCAAAACATGCTTGGATGTAAAGTAAAGTCTCGTTATATCGATATCGGATATATTGATAGTCCCGGTTATATCGATACTATTTATATGCACGCACGGAGAAAATTACATGCAAACAGGGTCGGATATATCGATAGTCCCGGTTATATCGATATTTTTTCGGACTCCCTTGAATATCGATATAACGAGACTTTACTGTAGTTTAGTTTTATTCCAAGCATGAAAATGTCTCAATGAGTTATTTAGTTTGCCACAAATAAAATCAGCTTTCCTCAATGAGTCCATCGCAGTACCACGTGTTTATTAACATTAGCATTAACTTCGCCCTCCATGTTCTTTCTTTTAGATGATCCTCTTCTTATCGAGAGACCGCCTGGTAAGTCCAGACAATCTTTCGGTTCGTAGGTATACAATATATGCCGCTTCTTTTCAATCTCTTTGTCATGTCTCAGGTGGAGAGCCAATTTGGATCCCTTTCAGCTTCCGCTACAATTCAGCCCACAGCTCGTGTAAAGGCAGCCAGTACGTCAAGCGCACGTGGTACAGGAAATTTGTGGGCGTGGTTTTGTGCAACTCTCTGCGATACAAGATCTTCATGGGAGACGGTCTGAGAGGTAAAACCCAATGCACGAATCTCCCTGAACAACAAATACTGTAATTTATCCAAGCAACCTGGCAGCTAGGTCCCTTTTCTAGAATGTAAATGCTCTATTTCCAAATGAGTCGGATTGCCCACAATGCACTTGACATGTGATTAGTCATGGTCAGAATCAATCCCTATGCACTGTACAGATTATCCATCAAAATTATTGACCCAAAAGTCTATTGTTCTGTCAATTTATCACCAGGTCCTTAAATCATAACCAGACTGGGTCAACAACGTCATAAGCATGAAACCTTAAGAGCGGATATCCAACCACCCCTTTTGTGCACCCGTAATGATTACCTGTCACCTGATAACAGGATAACCACCGTAGCAACCGGTGTCGCTCAAAGGATTAAATGTGACCATGACGCCGTTTGATCTCCTGCAGAGCCTTTCTACAGTATAGGAGACACAGTGGGACAAGGAGAGGACCATTGCCAGTTTGTGGACTCCTACAGGGACGGCAGGACTGGGCCTCCCTATCTGTCTCTGACTCTGCCTTCGGCTCAAGGTAATCACGACGCTCAAGCTAGATTGGATTGATAAAACTTTGATTCAGGTTGCGTTTCTGATTGCATCTTTTCCTTCCCAGGATATTATCGCGCTTACAGACAGGAGCCTGTCACTTTTGGAGTGATTGGGAGACGAACATCCCATCCTTTTGTAGGCTGGTATGAATGTGGGGTGCCTATCCCTGGAAAGTGGTAACACCAGGAAGAAACAGACTTTCGCTTAGCGTAACTAAAAGACTTTAATGACGTGAAATGAACATTATGCTTTTATGCAAGACAATGTATTGATGCGGTGTACTTGTTTTTGTTTTTTTTACATAAAGAAGTCTGTATATGAGGGAAGAAAAGCCATGTGTGTACTGACTCTGTAAAATTCTTGGCAATCAAGTAGCAGGTCCATTGACAACGTTATTTATCTCATCCGAGCAGCATTCAAAAAGAAAATGACTTGCAAACGGACATCTGTTGATTGGCTTCTAACGGCCACGCTTTTTGTCTTGTATACTGTCGGCACCCTTAAAAATTTTTCGGCCTATATATTTCTGAGTATGCTCTCACTCGTACAGGAGTGGTCCTTCGATGATAAGGTTTCTTCAGCTGTCATATGTACTTCTTTGAAGGTGTCGGATGTTATTGGGCCAGAGCTACCAGCAAGATTTTAGTTAGCTGTTGAAGCTTTTCGGATGGGGAGCGAAACGTCTGACACCTTCAAAGAAGTACAGATGATGACTGAAGAAACCTTTTCATCGATGGCCTATACCTTTTTCCCCAAATGACGGTGGCCGAATTGAAGGCACCTAATCATCTATGACACATTTAATAGACAGCAGCACATGTTTTGATTCCTTTGAAAAACAAAGATGAGCAGCTCACTGAATTATTAGGATGGGCTCGAAAATGGCCTCCATTGTCTTTCGTATTGCCAAAAAAAACCCCGCCGGTGTTATACATTCAATCATCTCGGACATTCATCACTTGACTGTTGCTTTTGTTATACTTTCCCCAACTTTTGTCTGGCCCAGAGCAGTATTAGCTTCCCCACTACCCTGTGTTTAGAATTTGAAGCTTTATCATGTATTATTTGACTGTTTCACTGTTCAGGTTTTCACATCCAGGCGCGAATGTGCTGCTTTTATGACTTGGGAGTGTTTGAAAACAACAAATGACAGGAAATACTTCCATCGTGATGCGCCACAGACACAGTCGTCCAGGTGGAAAATGAGTGGAAAAGGCCTGCTCTGTATTTGCCGTCGATTCAAAGCGTAACGTCATGTGATTCATCGAAGCGGTCGCTCATTCTACTCGCAGCTGTTCGTTTTGGGATAAGTGGCGGTAGCAAACGGGTACGTTGACCTTCAGCATTCGCTATTCTCGTCAGGAGGGAACGCCAAAGGCTTCTGTCATCTCCTTCACGAAGGTACTTAGTCCTTCTAATGGTTTCTGAGCGGCAACCAAAACACTGATGTCACTCCTCCCGCTGGGCAATAAAGGGGAGATGAATGATTGTTTCAGTAGTCACGCAAGGTAAAAAAATTGTGTCCAAACCTCAGGCGGGATGTTTTATTTTGACGATAGAAAGCCTTTGGTATTCTCGACCACAGCCTTTGCATTTTATTGGTGTTTTTTCCACCTGCGGGGTGGTTTCTTACATGACAGATGATACAATGTAGGACCTGAGATGATGGATTTATGCTTTATATTTAGCATGGTAAGTCATAACGACGATCTTCACTCCTTCAGACATGTGCAAAAATGTGTCCGTTCCAGTGCCAGGGTTTTTGTCATTGTCACTTGAATTCCAGGATCCACAGAATATTGAGTTTTAGGACTACATAAACATTCAATGCAGCGTAAGAAACCTTAGACAGTCTTCTGTCATCAGAAAAAAAGAGGTATTTCCTAAATTATATGGGTCTGGAGTTATATGAGCTTGAAATGAGGGTGGCTGTCCAACATACAATGCAATACATACATATTGGTTTAACAACAGCTGAAGCGCTAACATGAAAAGTAAAATATTGCCAGAGGTCTGGCCAGGGCTTTATCGGCAACCAAGCAAGAAAAAACAAAACCAAACTAATTCAGGAATGGCGGTGAATGAGTTAGCCATTTAAACGTATTAAATTTATGCTTTAACTGGAAAAAATGTTTTAGATATGAGTACCGCGTGGTGCCGGTGAACTCACCTGAACTCTTTACACAACAAGCATCAATTGGCAGATGGCAAACGAACTCCTCAAAAAAACGGGACTTCTGATTTTTGCCACTCTTCAATGAGATGTCCTGTCAAACATCAAACAAAGAGAATCACATACAATTCAGGCTAATAAAAATTGTGATAGCCTAATGCTAACAGATTGTCTCCGTGTTGTGCTATCAAGACACAATATAAGACTGCTAGTGGGCATATATTCTTTATCCTCTGTGAAAAACAATGAAGCACAGTTATTATACTGCCGCCCGGTGGCCGAGTCGCACACACCAGAATCAATTTAATCGTGACGTACAAACGGGATAATTCTTAAATTTTCTGTAATTGTTACGACTGATTGTTGTCCTGCATTTGCTGTTGTTGATGGCGACGGTTTGAATTTCAGCAACAAGCGAGGCTAAACCTGACCAAAAAAAATACATTAAAAAAAATAAGCCGATACGGTGTTTGCGCCATAACATTAACTGTTTTCCCAGAATATGCCGGCGCATGTGTGATAATTTTCATGCGGTACGGCGAGAGTCAGGGTCTGCGCACGCTGCTAAAAAAAACACATCTTTTACGGCAAAAAGGCCGCCAAGCCACGGTGACTTGATTAAGTCCAGGTCCAAGCTCGCTTTCCACACGTGGCTCGAACATTAGCAACTCAGCTATCCATATTTTTTTCCCTCAACTTTTTCTTGGCACTATCGTGGAGCTTTTAAGAGCACCTTTCCACTCCACCATTTTTTATATTCCAGATGATTAAAGAATATGTGCTTGTGTGAACATAAGCAATTTTTTCGACAAATATATAGAACTGGGTCACTGTTGGCCTGGAAAAAAAGTGAAGACCTCATTGGAGAAAGGTTAAATCATCATCACAGGGAACCTTTTGACAGTGAAAGAAAAATACGGGCAGGAAATATATTTAAGCCCTCCGAGTTGACAAGCGATGTTGTACTTAGAGCTCATGTTCCTTGCTTGACCAAAGTTACCTGTAAAATGTTAGTGCAACTATTTCATTGGACATAATTCTGTTGGAATTGTTCAACAACTTGCCTAGAGAGAGAAATCCATTTTGATTGATGCACCTCAAGTGTGCCTTTATTATATTTTATTCATATTTTTAACAGCATTTTAACTAGCATTATATTTGCATTGTATTTAAACATTTGCTAATTTGACCTGTTTGGAAATAGTGAGAAAAAAAAATTATGTTAAGCTGAATTTATTATTTTACTTTTCTTGCACAGTACTTTCATTCAACCAGTTAAGCCTCTGTTATTATTTGTATTTAATTTGTTTTACTTTGACTAGCAAATTTTTGTAAACAAACAAAATGGCTCCCTCTTACCATTTGTCAGTGTGCCCTTTCACCGTCGGGTTTCTGGCATAAAAAGCCACTGATATCTTTAACTTTTGTAGCCATGACAACGTGAATTGAAAAAGACATCTGGACTCATTTACTTTCATGTTTATTCTTGACCCGACACAAAGGTGGAAACAAGAAGTCGCCGACCAATCAAAAATCACAAATCTGGAAATAATTGCACCAAATGTTTAACAAAAGCAACTCTGATCTCATACTCATAAGAATTAAACATATTTATGTGCCTTGTTTGTAAATCACCCTTTGGGCTGACATCGAAACCCAAGAATGCTTCACAAGTGGAATTTTATTTGTATTTTTTTTTTGGAAAGGCGATTCACGATTTTGCAATAATTATTTACAACTTGCAATGAAAAGGGGAGTCAAAGTCTAAAAATTGCATTTTATGGAATAACTCCTGACTTGCATACCGTGAGGTTAGTTTTTACTAGAAATAGATTTTATGAGGATTTTAAATTTAAAGGAACAGAAAAAAACTTGATAGCACTGCTAAGTGTGGATTTTTGCATCATGTTCCATTGACTGTAGCAAAGCAGAACGTTTTGTGAAGAGAAAATGGTCACATTTGATTGATTGATTCGTTTTTACAATCTTCATTTAAATGATTACAACGGAAGGAAACATTTGAACAGTGTATACAAAAGCGTAGCTGGTTCATTAGTTAGCTGGCAAGCTAAAAACGTCTCCCAGAGTTCAGCGTAAAGGCAATGTGTTACACTCCCAGATTTTGTTTCAAAACGAAAGCCTTTCACTTGCCGTTTGCTTGGGTGTCATGATTCTGTCAACGGGGGTTAATACAAATTTGTCAGCGCTGTCCGAGCCATTTTTCTCAATTTCAGACAAGTTTGATTTGACTCCAAATGTATTCACAGGAGTCAAATACGCCCTACTAATAATAATCCACTACAACGGTGCTGTGCCATCTGTTTCCGAAACGTCGTATGACTTCATTGTTAACAGGTTCAGTGCTGAAAAAGTCCATGGAACTGGGAAGCACCTTCATCGGCTAATCCAAACAAAAGCTTGCCGGCCTTTGTCGAATATATTTTTTTTCATGAAGTGCCAACTTCCCAACGGTGATTTTATCGTGGCCCCCTCATTAGACTGTTTCTGCACAATTGGGCCAACATCAATAACATTTTTGACCGGGCACGACGTCCAACTTGTTCTCATCAAAGCTGAGCAGAATACAATCATACAAAATGACATGGAATGTGAATGCTACAGTATTTTATATTAAACAGTTCATGCATATTAGCAAAAACGTCATATTTCGCCAAAGTAACTTTCACACTTGCTGTCATTTACAAGTTTTATAAGGTTCATTTGAGGTTAAGATCAAAGCCAATTGATCAAGTTAGGACAGTGGAAAAAAATCATTGGCACTTGCACACTGCAAGAATCAAGACAAAAGCGCGGAAAATCCAACTGGACCCTCCGCATCCTGCCCACCACCTTTTCCAGGTACTCCCCTCAGGTAGGCGCTACCAATCCATGCGCACCAAATCCAGTAGACATTTAAATAGCTTCTTCCCCGATCGCTATTAACGCTTTGCTTTTTTTAATGATGATACTAGTGCAGCGCGTTCTACCGTAGACAAATTCCTTGTGTTCTACATACTTAAAGTATAAAGATGAATCTGATTCTGATTAATGCGTATTTTTCTTTCGGGACTTGTGACCCACCTACCGTGCAGAACCTGGAAATGTTGAGCAACAATGACATGTTTCCTGGACAATTATCTCACACATCTGGACAGTAACAAGAAAAAAACAGTGTGTTCCCATCCTGTCAGTAGTGAGACATAATGCTAGTTTACATCCAAATTTGATTTTGCGGTTTTTAATTCCAAGAAAAAAGTGATTCCTCCCGAGAGATAGAACCGGTCCAATCTAATTTAGACAAGAGTTGATTTGTAGTGCTTGTAAGGTTTGATTTTTTAAATATTTTACAGTCTGAGCGACAACGCAATTATCGTATTTTCCGGTGTATAAGGTATACAGAAGTATAAAGCGCAATCCCAATGAATGGTGTATTTTCATTTTTTTTCCATATAAAAAGTTTTCCAAATATCATATATAAATACAAAAAAGATAAGGCACACCACATTATAAGGCGCTATAGTAGAGGCTGGGGTTACGCACGACTTATACGTTGGGGGGAAATGTAGTGTGTGGCTGCCGACAGTAGTTGCGAGAACTGTTGTGGCTCAATATGACTTCACGTATAAGGCGACCTGCATATAAGGCGCAGGGTCATCTTTGGGAGAAAATAAAGGCTTTTGGGTGGGCCTTATACACCGGAAAATACTTTTTTTTTTTATATAACATTGGCACGTAACGCACAATTTAAATCAAAAACGGAAAAAGTGATTTGTCATGCTTAAATGCTTCAGTCAGGAAACTGGCGAAGAAAAGCCAAACAAAATAAAAGTAGCATTCTGGATTTCCAGGGAGGGACTTTGTAGCAAAGACCGTAATCAGCCTTTTTTACGCTTGTGGTTTGCGATGGCAATTTTTTATTTTTTTTTCATTTAAATAGCATTGGAAAATAAGATTTACTTACACACAGCGACATGGTGGGGATGGACAGAAACACGAGCACTTCCTTCTTCGACCGCAAAGCGGCCACCGTATGTCTGTAAATAGAGAATTTATATCGAGCATTTAAGTGCGAGAGGCAAAATGGCGATGTTGTACAAACTCGACATGGAAATCAAATTGATTTGAAGTTTTTACATTTCGTTCACTTTCTGGATGTATTGTAAAAATGGTGCTGTTCGAATCCCTGTAACCAAAACAATTAGACAAATTTGAAACACCTGTGCTTCGCTGTTCTTCTTCTTTCATGTTTACTTGTAAACACAACTGTGTGCTGTCACCTAGTGGTTAACCATTGAATTAAATATTAAAATCAAGAACAAGATTCCTAATTATGGAATCCGGATCCTAAATGTCTGTTGAAAATGATGCTTAACTCATTCACTGACAGACATATAACCCCAGACGCATATCATTTAGGAATTAACTCTTTTTTTCTGATGAAAGAAGAGAGTATAAGGTTTCTCTCACTGCATTGAATGCCTATGTAATCCTAAAACTAAATATTCTGCGGGTCTTGCAATTTGAGTGAATATGACCAAAAAAAAACAACCTGGAGTGGACCTATTTTTGCACATCATCTGGCAGTGAATGAGTTAAGAAAAAACATGACTTTATTGCGATCCTTTTTTTTTTTGTTAAAAGCTCAAATCTCCTCATCTACCACAAGTACCTGAGTAATTGGGCACGTAACCAGCAGGTCTCGTCGTGGCAATTTTTCACATAGACATAACAATAACGCCACCCAAACAGCTCGCTGAGACAATGGAAAAAGAAAGAAACCCATGTGGATGATCTGAACCGAATCCGGAGGACAAAGTGTCGCTGAGAGATCGTGGAAATTAGTGAAGGCAGCATGGAGGCCATCCTTTGATGCTTTTGCTATTGAGACCTAGTAGTCGATATCTCCTGCCAATATGACATCTGTTCTACATGATGGAGTGCGGGGGGGGGGGGGGTACACCCTGGCAGAGCGTGTATCGAGCCCTTTAACAAACACACGCCACATCCACACTTTTGTAGCTTTTTGTTTTCGTGAAAGAAATGATGGACACTTAAAGGACAACCGAGACATTTTTTTTTGTTTCCTAACTGACATCAGAAAAACGTTTTATAGCATCTAAAATACCCAAAACACGCAGGATGATATTTTTAGTCAAATGCAAAACACCAATAAAAATGAGTTAAAATGTCCCAAAACTACTTCAAAATGACCCCGGAATTGGCGAGTTTCAGAAGGTCCCGCCCCCTAGTTCGTGTCGTCACGCCACGACGTCTTCGCCTTGCTCTAGAATCAAAACAATGGCTTCAGATTCGGAGAAGATGCTTTCTTGTGACTCATCCAGTCATGAATATGATTCAAATAGTTCTGAAGAGGAAAGCATAAATGTTTGCAATCGATTAAAGAAGTCCTTCCGTATCAATTCGAGCCGTCAGGACTCCAATGTAGCGTCCCAGAAAATGCACAAGATGGCGCCCAAGCTCTGTTGGAAATGGGTTGATTTGTCTGCTGGGAATTTGTGTCATCTAGTATCAACTAGTAGTCTTGGTGAAACACAACAATTCACCATCGCATTATGTGTTTTCCTTCTAATTTCGCCATCAACACTGATCAACACGAAGTTTTCAGACCAAACAAAGTACCCAAAATGCATTGTGTGTCGCTTTCTCGGTCGGGGGCATTCCTGACATGACATCACGTCAGGAATCATCACTCGAAAACAAGACTTCCTGAATATTCAGCGCGAGTCTTAAAACGTAAAATATAGCTATATGCGGTGGAATCTTTGTAAAATACACTCAGTAGAAGTCATTTCAAGTGATTTTACAAATTATGGACACAACTTGGTTGCCCTTTAAATGAATTGCCCTCTAACTGACTCACATACATGACCCCACAATTATTTTATTTTTTTACTGTGTCCCGCTCATCTTTTCCATGCTGACTACAGCTCCGTTTTTTTCCATGAGGACACGTGTTTAGACGGACAATGAAACGCGGCAAACCGCAGTCGTGAAAGTTTTTTTTTTGTGAAAGATTCCTTATGCCTTTTGGCTCATTCGGTCCGTCAAATGGAAGCCAGCAGAGAGCAAGCTGTTCACGTTTTTTGGATATGAACTTCCTTTGACCAGTGATGACGACCGCGAGCTGTTGATTCGTTTGGCTTTGGTGGTCAAAACTAGTCCAAGATGATGTCTGGTCATCAACTTGCCACTTTAGAAGCAAAAAAATAAATAAAATATTCCGCAAGAGTGACGCGCAGTGACTGAAAACAGAGTGACAATATCCACACTGTTGTCGTTGAAGTCCAAACAACATGTCTGGTCCATATTATCCTTCAAAGATATTTTGTGATTAGTGTTTGTGTCTTACTTTCAAATTTTTGACAGCTCGTGTATCTTCTGTCCCCCCAATCGCGTCATTTTTGGCTAAAATGCAGATGAAGATTCTTTGACCATGACAGAATTACTTTAAAGGGCAAAACGACGGTGAGGAGTCACATGCAAGCAAACTTCAGGATGGGGTCTCAAAATGAGCAGAATTTGTCAGGTCATTCCAAAACAAAAACAAAAAAACTCAATGACCCTGAAGTCAGCAGTGTTTTATTACACCGCTGTCTGGAGGACATCCTTCAGCATTGCATAACTGCAAAGACCTAACCGTCCATGGTTACACCCTTCCTTAAAAATTGCACCCCTTTCTCTTTCGCAAACGATTAAGTATGTGACCTCTCCACCCCTTTCCTTTTGTTTTTAGCATTTTTGTTTCTCCATTAATGATGACATAAGAGGACAACATTATAAATATGTTTAAAAAAATGTATATTTTGAGCAAGGCGCTTATAAATGAAATGTATTATTATTATTATTATTATTATTATTATTATTATTATTACAGTAAAGTCTCGTTATATCGATATCGGATATATCGATAGTCCCGGTTATATCGATACTATTTCTATGCACGCACGGAGAAAATTACATGCAAATAGGGTCGGATATATCGATAGTCCCGGTTATATCGATATTTTTTCAGACTCCCTTGAATATCGATATAACGAGACTTTACTGTATATCCAGCGCGTTTGTTTCCTTGTAATGCCGGCGGTAACCGCTGGAGGGTAGCCGACTATTTTTCTCCCACTGCTTTTTTATTATTATTGTGCAATATTAACGGTCACGTGATCTTTGTTTACATTGTACCGTAATTGAAACTACCGGAAATTCAAAATCTGCACCGGATCTGTAACTATCGTGTGCTAAATACATTTGTGTTATGTATATATCAAATAAATATATTTATTAATGCATTATCTCTTATTCATAATACAGTGTGAACCATTTAGCAACTGCCATAAATAAATATGGATTTGTTAATAAACAATGGCCGTTGTTTTGTTTGCTTTAAAAACGTATTTGTTACATTTCTTTAAATCATACATAACACAACATCCCAATAAAAAAAATCAGGGCATGATCTCAATCATTATCAATGCAAAAGATACGTTACTGCCATCTACTGGTCATTTTTAGATAATCGGTATCATGTTGGATTTGTGGTTAAGATAAACACAAACACACATGTACTCACGCATATATATACTGTGTGTATACATCCTGGCAAAAGTGGATGGCGAGACGATGCTTCACGACATCTCCAGCCACCAGTGAATGACGTCAGTCAACGGAAGTTAGTTAGAGGAAATTGCATGCAACAGCCGGAAGTATGCCTGAATGACTTTGGTGAGAATTTTGACACTTTTGCACACACTCACGATGCTGGAGTGCTTCTTCCTGAGGTTGTTTGTGCTTCCTCTCGTCATTAAAGGTAAGAAGTATTTATTTGTAAATTATTTTCATTGTTCAACAATGTTTGTCACACAAAGATATAGAACTGAAACGGGCTCCAGTAGAGACCTGGAGAACCATTTGAGATGTTTTCTTTCTTTAATAAATACATCTATTTTTATTTTTAGGATTTTTTTCAATATAATTTCTAATGATCTGCACTTGACCTCCATGCACGCAACTTTTCTCTGACAGGCATCACTGGTGACAGTGACACGGTCAGCTTGGAATTGACGTTTCCATGCGCCAACTCAGTGTGTTATCACATTTGGAGATTTACCCGGAGAACGCAGAACATCGACGTTGTGCTAGCAAGTAACGGGGAGATGATGCAACCTGCAGGGTTTGAATCCCAGGACCGACAATGCACAGAAAAGCTTCGACGTCTGACGGAAGACAACATTGGACTTCATTACTGCAAGATCACAGATGATGCCTTCACACCTCAAAACGGTCAGAAAAACGCAATGCTGTAATGAAGAAATGAGTTCCCCTAAACCTCCTTTCTGAGTTGCAGATTTTTTTTAGAAATGTATGTGATAACGTGCAAAAAAAATGTCATTTGTACAACTAAATGACAACATTTTGTCAGCCAAATACAATTTTAATTCATTCACTGCCAAACGATGTGCAAATGTGTCCATTTCAGTGCCAGGGTTTTTGTCATTTTCACTCAAATTGCAGGACCCTCAGAATATTGAGTTTTAGGACTACATAAACATTCAATGCTGTGTAAAAAAAACCATAGACACTCTTATTTCATTAGAAAAAAAGTTAATTCCTAAGTTATATGCGTCCGGAGTTATCTGAGCTTGAAATGGGGGTCTCCGTACAAAATACAATACATATTTATTTATATAGTGCCTTAAGGCAAATGCTTGTGGGAGGGAAAAACATTGCCAGAGGTCTGACCGGAGCTTGATCCAACCCCCCCTCAAGAAAAACCAAAACCCGAACAAATTCGGGAATGGCTTTTCAATTCAGTGAATAAGTGAAGCAGCGATGCTATCAGCCTTTTTCACAATCGCTACCTGAACATGAAATGGTGGTGCACTACATGTAGACAGACAATATCCACTGAACTGAAATATCTAATGTGGGAAAGTGTTTGATGTAAATGTAATGATATTGTACGGGGGTGAAAAAATGGGTAGTCGAGCCAACAAGCTTGGAAATTTAAGAGTAAATTTGTTTAAATCTGTTTTAAATTGTGTTGAAAGAAAATGTGTCTAAGTAAAGTTCTTCACTTATGAATGAAAAAGTTCCAGATCAGATCAACTGCATTTTGATCAAATTGGATCGCCACATGAATCCATCCACATGAAGAGCAACGGAATGGTCTTCCTTTGTGCTCCCTTCAGAACCTCCAGTGTTCAAAGTGGCACCGGGCTTAGAGGTATCTTTCCAATGCACCCTGTTGTCCTTCTTAACGCTGGGCCGTTGCTCCAGAAGTCAAAGGTACGAAGTCTATTTGAGGTGGGTGAACCGAACCGGCCATGAGGTCATCGACAATTTTCAACAATTCCGCATATTGCGGAAGTCATTGTGCGACGTCACCTTGACCGTCACCTTGCAAGCTCCTGAGAGTGAGGAGTTCAGGTGCCAGGCGATCGTGGGACAAAAATCCTGGACATCGGTGGAGATGAGAGTCCAAGTACCAGGTCTGCACCGACTACCAACAGACCTTTCATGTACTGTATTTTTAAGCTAAAAACATTTTTTTCCATTTTGTTTAGTTCCCAAAGGGAAGGGGAAGGGAAGAGGAAACTTCAATTTAAACGAAGGAAAACCTCAGGGTACTGGATTAAGTCCATGCGGCTTTCATAATACCAAATATGCCCCAGAAGTAATTTGTGTCCTTTTCTCCAGTAGACAGTCACTACCAAGTCGGCGTGGTGGTGGCGGTATTGGCGTGTGCCACGTTGACCGCCTTGGCTGCCATGTTTGTCGTGGTCAGGCGACGAAAGGCAGCAAGTAAGTCATTACTTTTAACTCATTCACTGCCGGGTGACATACAAAAATGTGTCCACTGCAGTGCCATGGTTTTTGTCATTTTTACTTAAATTGCAGGACCCACAGAATATTGACTTTTAGGACTACATCATCATTAAATGCAGCGTTAGAAACCTGTTAATTAACCAGTTAATTCTGAAGTTATATGGGACTGGAGTTATATGAGCTTGAAATGAGGGTGGCTGTCCAAAATACAATGCAATACGTACATATTGATTTATACAGCGCTTTAACAACAGCTGAAGCTGTAACAAAGCGCTTACATGGAATAAATGGAAATTCTTCCCCATTATAGAAAAGACAAAATATTGCCAGAGGCCACGGCCAGCGCTTTATCGACACCCAAGCAAGAAAAAACAAAACCCAAACAAATTCGGGAACAGCGCTCTCCATAAAAAAAAACAAATCTCAATTACATCATGTTTTATTTATCCTTTGTTAATTAGCAATGTGGCTCATGTCATTTTTTAACACAATATAGTGGTCTCCAAACTATGGGCCGCAGGCTGCCTAAAAAAAAAGAGTTAATTCCTAAGTTATATGGGTCTGGAGTTATCTGAGTTTGAAATGAGGGCAGCTGTCCAAAATACAATACAATACATACATATTGATTTATATAGCGCTTTAACAACCGATGAAGCTGTAACAAGGGAAGGGAAAAACATTGCCAGAGGTCTGGCCAGCGCTTTATCGGCAGCAAGAAAAACCAAAACCCGAACAAATTCGGGAATGTGATTACTTTTTTTTCTCGCAAATTTGCTATTCGTTATTATTATTTTTTTTTTAATTGATTGGTCTGACAACAAATATTTCTTTTCCACAATATTATCAAAATACTCCTTTCAGACCTTCCTGAAGCCCCCCGTCCCGCAGCCATTCACGACCACGTAAGCCAAACTTGAGTATGTGCACTTTGATGTGATTTGTGGGAGCATTGTGATCATGTTTTGCGTCTTCGCAGGTGGCGGATGACGTCGTTTACGCGGATGTCGTCCTCCCCGTTGGTCCGGATAGAGTGTCTTTCTCCCAAGGGCAAAATACGGATTATGCGTGCATTCGCTACCAGTAGACTTTCGTGTGTGTGTGTGTACATGTCAGCATTTCTTTTAATAATGCTATTTTGTATGTGTTGGTTACATATGTGACAGCTAAGCTCGACTATTTTTTCATGTTATGCATTTGAATCGTCTACCTCAGGAAATACTAATTCCCCATTTTTTGGGGGGTCATGTGACCAGAAAAGAATGAGTTTCTTATTTCCTCTTTTGTTCCCCCCGAAGAGTATTGTGAACATTCTGTTCTTGATTTTTTTTTTTTTTTTACTCTTATTATTTTGCTTTTTTTACTCTTACTTTTTCTGTTATGCATTTATTCTTTTATTTTTTTATTATTTTATTCTTTTATTTTGTTTTATTCCTTCATTCTTTTTTCTTTTATTTTTTTTTCTTTTATTATTTGATTCTTTTTACTTGTAGTCTTTTTTTCTTTTATTCTTTATTTCTTGTATTATTTTTTTCTTTTTCTTTTATTCTTTTATTCTTTTTTCTTTTATTCTTTTTTTATTTTATTCTTTTTTATTTTATTATTTTTACTTGTATTCTTTGTTCTTGTATTCTTTATTTTTTGTATTATTTTTTTCTTTTTCTTTTACTCTTTTATTGTCATAAGTGTTCTTGAGAGCTTTGAAAGGCGCTTAAAATAAATTGTATTATTATTATTATTTATTATTATTATTAGTTTTTTCCTTTTTCTTTTTTCATTCTTTTTCTTTGATTTTTCTTTTTTCTTTTGTTCCTTTTATTCTTTTTTCCTTATTTCCTCACTTTATTTTTTTTCTTATTTTTTTCTTTCTTTTTTTTTCTTCCTGTCTTTCTTTCTTTGTTCATTTTTCCCCTTTCTTTCTTTCATATAGTATCTTATTTTTTCCAGAGATTTTTTTTTCATTGTAAAATGTAATGCTTTTTTTTTGTTACCTTTCTTGACTTTTAACTTGAGCTTGCGTTTGCGTACACACATACAAACAAACACAAAGTCACACCTACACTGCCATACGCGCATACACTGTCACACACAGTCTCCGCAGGCAAGAGACCGCCGGAGCCGCTCCCAGCATTGCTGGATTTGCATTTTAAATGCTTTTTAGTCAGCCCACTCCTGTGCTGTTCACAGTGCAGTGCCACACCTCAGTGAAGTGTGTGCGTGTGTGTGTGTTTGTGCGTGTGACAAAGGGATAGAGGTGAGTGGATGAGTTGAACAGATAAATGAAGTTAGAAATGTTTGTGAAAGGATACACTCGTAGAATATTAAGTTGACTGTCTCATTTCTTTTAAAATCAGCGCCATATTGTACTATTTTACATTTGTTGTACTTCATGAAATTTTCAGCGTCGAATATGTGAAAGTGTCCCTTTTCAGGAAAATTAAAAGATTTGACTCACCCGACATTGACGAGCACTTTTGACAGATCGTGACAAAAGTCTCCAAGGCAATTTTTTTCCACTCCGAGTTGGCAGTTTACTGTCAAGCGAAACACAAAGCAAAGAGAGTTCCACCACCTGTACTTAAAACTAGAACGCAACTCTGCGTTTCATTAGCTTCATGCTAACAAGCGACACAAAATACCCCAGATTGGCTAACGTAACGCATTTAAGCAGCGATGCCATCAGCCTTTCTCGCAACAGCTACATGAACATTAAATGGTGGCGCAATACAAGAAGACAGACAATGTCCACTGAATTGAAGCAACTAATGTGGAGAAGTGTTCAATGAGAATGTATGGGGGGAAACGGTTAGTCATGCCAAAGTCAATTTAAGAGTAAATTTGTTCAAATCTGGGTTAAAAAAATGCCCCCCCCCAAAAAAAAATATTATTCCTGTGCTGATGCTGCTTTTAGTGCATTCAATAATCTACTTTATATCTATTTTAATTCCCTTTTAACTCATTCAATACCAGATGTGTGCAAAAATGTGTACACTCCAGTGCCAGGGTTTTTGTCATTGACACTTGAATTCCAGGACACACAGAATATTGCGTTTTAGGACTATATAAACATTCAATTCAGTGTAAGAAACCTTAGACTCTCTTCTTTCATAAAAAAAAAAGAGTTAATTGCTAAATTATATGGGTCTGGAGTTATATGAGCTTGAAATGCGGGTGGTTGTCCAAAATACAATGCAATGCATGCATATTGGTTTATATAGCGCTTTAACAACAGCTGAAGCTGGAACAACACGCTAATGTGGGAAAAAAGGGAAATGCTTCCACTTTGTGGAAGGGACAAAAACATTGGCAGAGGTTTGACCGGCACTTTATCGGCATCCAAGCGGAAAAAAAACCCAAAATCGAACTAATTCGGAAATGGCGCTTTACATCATATTTTCAATTCCCGACTACATTTTTTGAATAGCAGTGAATGAGTTCAATGTGACTTATTTTGCTTGGGGATACTTTGATAGTTTTTTTAAACTGTTTGTCCAACATTTTGATACTATCCGTTGGTTTCTCAGTGTGTTGACATTGTTGTAAATTGTGTTGAAAACCTTAAAAAAAAAAGTTTTGAGTTCAGTCAATGCTATAAAAAATATATTGGGTGTTTTTGGTGTATAAAGAAAACAAAAACAACACCAAAAAATGGCTGAATTTATGAAGAAGCGCTTAAAGGGGAACTCCGGTGACTTTCAAAAGCTCCAATTGATGCACTCCTCGCATGTCCTTTTGCCTTACGCAAGCATTTCACCATTGTCATTTCAAAACCTTGACCGGGTGCCGCGTCAGAAAATGCACCGCTGCTTTCAACACATTCCGCCATGAAAATTCTTGCATGTATTTACTCACTGCTTGCACTGTGCGTGTTAAGGTGTGTCACACGATCAGCTGATAAGGTCAAAGCCGCAAAGCCCATCCGAGTCAGGCACCAGCTTGTCTGACGGGTAAACGGGGGGCCAAATGCCGCTGTCCCCCTGCTGTGTGTGCGCGTGTGAGTGAACCTGGGGGGTGAGTGGAACAAAAGGGCCTTGATGACTGAAATCCTGCAAAAGACAGTAGAGAGAGAAAGAGAGAAGAGCGGAGAGGTGTTAGAAAACATGGAGGCCGAGCTCCACGCCCAGTCTGAACACTTTCTCCAATCCACAAACGGGACTCGCACTCCACTGTGTGCACGCACGAGAAAGCCGAATTAAGCTTATTTGGATAAGCGCAATGTAAGTTCGCGGATCTGTGGTTCCTTTTGTACTATTTTAAAGTGATCTGAGGGGGATTGCTACACTTTTGGTACCACTTAGCAACATGTGAAACCTTATGGAAGCATCTGTCATAAGTCATGACTTTCAATGACAAACTCAGGGCGTATTTAGGACGTTTAGTACAATATAAATACCAACAAAGAGGTAAAAAGTTTGCTTTGACTTGCTTACTTGATTGCCACACTGCCCCTCTGTGGCCAAAGACGTCACTGCAGCATACATTCGAATCATTTACAACAAATTTATAGATGCGATTACATGTGCACTTTTTTTTAAAATGACGTTAAAATTTATGTGGCCTTTTTCTTGTCAACTGCAAAACAGTTTTTGTTTTGCTGATGTTTTTTGTGAAGTTAAATGAATACAATGTAGGATAAAAAATGAATTGTGAAATTAAATGAATACAGTGTATTCTGAAACTGCCAAATGTTCTGCTTTTAATTCATAAAATTAGCATCGGAAGCATTAATGGGCAACAAAAACAAATTAATTTTATATTCATCACGCGATTAATCTGTGAAAAAAAAATGTGGAATGGGGTTTCATAAAAACAGTTGGCTGATTAAGGTCAGCTCAATAAAACCAATACAATACAAATAACAAATTAAGTTAGCAAGAAATTAGCATATGATAACATGCTGAGGCATAAAAATACAATTGGGATAATCTACAGTAATTAAGATAAATACAATTTAGATCACAAATGAATTAAACTATTTGAAGATTTGAAATGTTAACCGGAGTGCGGGATAATTTCAAATGAAACGTTGTATTTAATGACAGCACACATCTCAACTACAACAACGAATTTTAATACCCCCCCCCCCCCTCCATATTGAAATTTGTACTGAGTGCGAGGAGCAAACTGTACCTTAATTCCGGGCACAGGTGACAAATAACCTTGAACTGTTGACAAAATAACATGTTCCTCAAACTCAAAGCCCCCCACTGGGGCTGCCCTTTTGTTAACACTTCACATTGAAGTTGACCCTGACTGCACCACCGCGGTGGCGGCGGCGGCTGCAGAAACAGTCGAGGGAGGGTGGGAGGAACACAAAAAAAAAGGAAGGAGGAGCACTTTTTTTCCCCCGATGGACAATTTCCTGAGAATCTTTCTTGCCTGCGCGTCATTGTCACCTTCGATGCAAAGCGATGGAGTGAGGACGAAGGCAACGGGAACAGATTTGGTGGAAGCCCCCCACGGGAGAAGCCGAGCAACTTTGAGACAACAAGACTGCGTATTTGTAATTATTTTTTTTGGGGGGGGTTTCCATCACTCTGAGACGTCAACTCATCATCACATTACCGCAGGTTAGTTGTTGCGCTCAATGTTTTATTTATCTATTTATGTCTTTTTTTTAAAAAGCCTTTTATTTGTTTTTAAGTTCGTCAGAGTTTGTGAAACGAGCTAAGATTTGGAATAACGTTTTACAGATTCGGGGGAGGTGGATTTGAAGAAAAAAAAACACATTAAAACACAATTATAATTATTGCGATTACAATTATTTTACAATGGGACTATTCCAGCGTATATATGTAAATTAGCTGTATGCTATTTTTCTAAAGAGGCTTTTATTTGTTTGTAAGTTCGTCAGAGTTTGTGAAACGAGCCAAGTATTTGGAATAACGTTTTACAGATTTGGGCGAGGTTGATTTGAAATAAAAAAAAACACACATTAAAACACAATTATTATTATTATTATTATTATTATTATTATCACTATTACAATTATTTTAGTTAGTAAGTTAGCGGTATGCTTTTTTTTCTATTCATTGGCTGTATGGACCTGTAAAAGCAGAGTACACTGTAAATTGCAAAAACACAATTTTTCATGCAATTTTTATATATCAGATTTGTTTTCATAGCATAGAACTAATGGGAAAATTCCCTATTCTACGTGCAGCATATTTTGAATGCGGGATAACTCGATAAGTAATAAATTGACCCCTATTTATTGATGTATTTATGTATGTACTTGTGCAGTTATTTGTTTGGCTTTTATTTATTCATGTAGTTATTTATGTATTTATTTATTTAGTTAGTTAGTTATTTTATTTAGTTAGTTTATATTTAGTTAGTTAGTTTATATTTAGTTAGTTTATTTACTTATGTATGTATTTTTGTACGTATGTGTGTATTTATTGGTTTGTTTGGTTTGTATTTATTTATGTGCTTATTTAGTGATTATTTTTATTGTATTTTATTTTTATTTTTTTTGACAGAGACTATTAAGAGTCTTATGTTTCTTATGGCTGTGTGCGGTTCCTATTTTGAATGGTGACTTCAAAAATCTGGGTACATCATCTTGATTGGATTATGTTGGATTGGATTAGCCTCTATTAGTCTCACAATGTAGAAATTTACATTTTACAGCAGTAAAGCTATGGAAGGAAGAGGAAAGGAATGTGTTCTTCCTGAATTGTGTGAAAGATGTCAATTATAAAAAAAAAAAAAAAAAAAGACTTCACCAAATTGTTGATGAACACGCTGGGATTTCGCTCTTGGCTGGCCCGGCGCCTCTTGTGACTTTTGACGCCTGTTAATCAAAATGATTAATGTATTTAGAGTGTCATTATGTGTGTGCGTGTGTGTGAGCGCGCGTGTGTGTCTGTGTGTGTTTGTTTAAAGAAGTGAGTTGCTTGTACTGCCTTATATAAAGCGTGCAAGGTTCACTTTGAATACCGACTTTACTAAGAGTGTATAGTTAGCAGCTGGACTAAAGAAACATATTTACTACTACTACTACTACTACTACTACTACTACTACTAGTACTACTATTACTACTAATGATAATAATAATAATATAATAATATTAAATAAAAAATATTAGATAGCAGGGATGCAAACGCTGAACATCAATCGACCCATTTGAACATTTCCCTGCTTCCGTGATGTCCCACAGTCATGATTCAGAGGAACGAAGCGGTGCTGTCCATCCTGAGGGAGCTCCAGGAGGCCACGGAGAGCTCGGGCCTGGACGCGCTCATCTCAAAAGCCCGGGAGGCGGACCGGCTCCTGGCTCCCTTCCCGCTCCCCCGTTTGCCCTGTCAGAACTTCCCCGAATGGATCGGGGTGGACATCGTCGCCCAAGGCCTGTACCCGAGGGACGCTCCTGCGGATCTCCTGCCGCTTCGCTGCAACGGAAAGGGCAACCGGCTATTTGATGCGGCTAGCATGTTGCTCGTGGGCAACAGTGGTCTGAGTTTGGAGCTACAGGTGGGTGCTCACTACTAACTTTAGCACCAGGTTTGAAGTAAGCTAGACTGCTTTTCTGTGAAAGGTTTTATGGGTATGGAGCCAAAATCTTCCGCAAGGGTTCAGGAGAGGGACAAAGGCAGTCGTGTTTGATTTCCAACATCTTGGTAGAATGATTCAAATGTTTATTTGTTTTGTTTTGAACACACCCAGGTAAGGACAGTTGTAGAAATGGTCCTTTGGAAGAGGTACTACTTGTCCGGGATGATCGATTCCAAGATGATGCTCCAGGCGGTCCGCTTCAGCCTCTGCGGCAAGGAGTCCGAAGCCATGCTCAACCTATCCACAGACATCTTGGAGGCCATATTCGACGCCGACGTCAAAGCCTCGTGCTTTCCAGACTCGTACGCCAACATGTGGCACGTGTACGCGCTGGCGTCTGTGCTTCAGGTGAACATCTACTCCGTCTACCCCATGTTCAATCACAAGATCCGGTCCTACTTCAACCGAGTCATCCGGCCCAGGACTTGGCCCAAAGAGTGCGAGCCTCAAACCATCCACATCATGTGGTCCGGCGAATTACAATCGGAGACTTTGTTCCGACCTGATCACTTTGTGGCGTTGGTCCATGAGAGCAATTTTGCTTCGAGTAGTCCCAAGAGCGAGGAGCTCCTCAACCAAGAGTCAAACTTCTCGTACCGGACTCTGAAGGACAAGTACAACATCACCAAGAGGACCTTTTACCGCTGGAAGCGGCAGTCTCAAGAACACTGTAAGAAGTCCACAGCTCGCTACGAGGCCAAGTACTTCCTGCAGGCGTCTTACTTGGAAGGGAAGCTCATCCCGCTGCACCAGTTCAAGGAGTTCTTCCCGGAAATCTCCAGGTCATCTTACTACAACTGGAAGCAGGAGCTCCTCAAGTCGGGCGGAACCTTCTCCACATCGTCATCCACGGGGGAGATAAGTCCCAGCGAGAGCACAGAGCAGGAAGTGTGGTCCTCTCCTGAGCTCAGGCAAGACGAGTCGGACCATCAAGAAAGCGTAGCCGGCATGTTCGGTCTCAGCATGGGGGCCCTGAATCTAGAACGGGCTCAGAGTGCGGCCGACATGCAGCAAGCCAAACGCTGCTTGCAAAACTGCATCGCCGCCAACGCTTCGTTTCCCTTCAAGCTCTTCAAGCGCAACTTCCCGGGCATCTCCAGGTCCACCTACTACAACTGGAGAAGGGAGGCCATGTTGTTCATTGGAGGCTACAAAGCCAGCAGCTCAGATAGCTCTGACGCGGACAAGAGCCAAAGTCCTCAAAGCATCTCTCCTGTACTGCAAAACATGAACGAAGCGGCTCCACGGTCAAAAACCTTCAGACGTCGGCACAGAAGTTTCAGGCTGGCGTACATGAGTAAGAAACAACTTCGTGATGTGGCCAAGATGCTTGTCCAAAAGTCCAAATTGTCCCTCAGTAAATTCAAGCTCAGGTTTCCTACCTTGTCCCTCTGCTTCTTTTGGCTGTGGGCGAGTGGCAACACCAAGAGGATGGTGAGCGAAATCAATGCTACCAAAATTGGGGAAACGCCGGTGGCCTTCTTCAACGTAGCAAACCACCACAAGGCGCTCCCGTTACCGGAGATCACCCCGTATGTCGGCGGATCCCGTAGCGCTCCTCTGGACGCCTCGCAAGCCAATCATGACCACCCGGGATGCTCCCTGCCGGACCAGCAGAGGCTGGCCGTGGACGTGGTGGCTCTGGCCAACTTTAAAGCCAAGGCCAAGTTGTTTTTGCAGACGCGCTTTGAGGAAAGGTCTTTCCCAACATTCAAGGAGTTCCGCTCACACTTTCCCTTCACCCCCCGTTCCACCTACTACATGTGGAAGCGAGCTTTACACCATGGGGTGTCGCTGGTTCACGGCTAAAGACCCACCCCTCCCCCCGAATTTGGAAAATGTGGACACCAGTTGACAATGTGACTGAAGTCTTGCAATGCAAAAAGGTCGTTCAAAGATTGGACTCTCCGCTAAGCACCGTACCCGGCACCTTTTACCTTTAATTGCTGTATGCTTTTTCACATTGTCTGTATGAGCCAGGGTTCTTCTTTTTACCTTTAGTTTGTGTATTTTTAATTTACTTAATGTGTATGTCTTTTTTTTTCTTCATACCAACACCAATATTCAATTGCACCAAAGAACAAACTGTGAATCAAATGCACCTTTGTGGTTATTTTGAAGACGCTTGAATGTAACTCTTGTTTTCTTCTACTGCTCATTTTAATACTACTAACAGTGTTAAATTTGTACCCAACTTTTGTAAAAATAAAAAGTGCCGCAGAATTTGTTGTACGTACGTATTTCCTCTTTAGTGGGCGAGGCAAACTCTGCTGTAAGCTTGTCAAATAAATAACTTCACCAGCATTCACAATTTGATGTCATTTTGGTTGGTTGGCTACTTAATTTTTTTTTCCACGTCAAACCGGACTTGACGGTATCAATGTCTCTGTGCAAGCAATTCATTTTTAACAATAGCTGGTCAGGGGTTTGGTGTATTGCTCCTCTTCTGTGCAGCTTATTGTGATCATGCTAATGAAGGTAATGGTCAAGGGTGGGGACGAGGAGCGTCTTAATTGTATGCAAGAAGAGGGTGAGGGGGATCAAGGTGACTGAGATAAAATTCCACAGGCTGTGTTTTTCTTGTGACGGGGGTTTGAAAAGTTTGGAGAGGGGGCGGGCGGTTGTTCCCAGACACTTTGATCAAGTGATATCGCCACTCACTTGCAAAGTGTCAAAGTGAAGTTCTTTATAGGTGGAAGTTAAAACTAACATCTATCTGAGCGCATTTATTTCAGGGTCAAATTGTAAGAGATCGAAGATACATTAAACATACTGTTAATAATACTGTGCATGCAAAACATGTTTATTAAATGTATATTTTGGCTACCATGGAAACATACACACAAACACACACACGATAAAGGGTCAACAAATAAGTTAATGGGAATTTAATGGCAATTGTTTTGGAAATTTGTCCTGACTTAAAATCTAAAAAACAATATCTACCTAACTACCTATCTATTTATCTAGCAATCTAGCTAGCTTTCTAACCTGTAATCTAGCTAGCTTTCTAGCTAGCTAACCAGCCATCTAGCTAGCTTTCTAGCTAGCTAACCAGCCATCTAGCTAGCTTTCTAGCTATCTGTCTCATGCATGCAAAACATGTTTCTTCTTTTTCTTCATCTTCTTCCTATTATTATTATTATTGTTATTATTATTATTTATTTATTTTTACATGTGCAGTAACGCAGCTCTTCATGCAACAATATATTGAGGACAAAAAAATTTTTATGACGTTCAAACTTATTCAGAATCAGAATCGGTAAATCTTTATTCGTCCCACAATGGGGAAATTTGCAATTATTATTTTTTGTTTGTTTTTAGATTTTTGAAAGTCAGGTGTGGGGGTAGGGGGGCAGTGCTCCGAATTAAAGTCTTGATTAGAAAGACTAGTGTAAACAAAAGAACAGCTTTTGGGGTTTGGTGGTCATCCTGAGTCGTTAATCATCTTTCAATCGGTGCCGCGTTGACGATGGTTAAGATTTAATGACGTGCTACAAACACACGTGTAGTTACACTTTATGTCCAGTAGATATCAGTAATGTGCTGTCCATAAAATGGCGTTCGTAGGAAAAGGCTGCAGATCTGTTCAAATGAATTAAACAAGACCATAAAAGTGTTTCTGGACAATCTGTTGTGTTTTTAAAACATTGTAATGCTCATGAGGCAAATGGGTTATATTTTGTACATAATGACGGGTTATAAAACACACATTTGGGGCAATATTGAACCGGGAGATATCTTTATTTCAAGCTGACACATAGCTGTTAAAATGTAAAATGGGTAGTGGATTGGGTGAGACAATAAAGCACTTTTCTGTGTTGTTTCCCATTTCACATTGGCTACATTCATGTGTCAAGTCTTAAAATAAAAGTAATATTGTGCTCGAATGAGACTTTGGAGGTTAGCATTCTATCATTAGCCGTCATGGGCACGGCGGGGGGGCACGTTTGAGCTCTAATTGCATCATTCGGGACCCACGCTGGGCTGCAAAATCAGCGGGAGAAGACGGTTGTAGTTAATAACTGCCTGTCTGGTTCTGCCTTGACAACACTTCAACCACTAAAAGGCTTTCGGATAAAGAGTAGTTGCTGTTGCACTTATGTCATTTCTGGTCCAAAAACAAATTATATCCGAACAAGATTATGCGTTAGCATGTCGAAGTTTAACGTGCGGGCCGCAAAGCAAGATTCGGACAGCCATCTGTTGCGTAGCCCCTGCGCTTTATCTACGGAGCTAATAAATCAAAGTGGAGCGAAGTTGCGGCCTGCCTGAGAGGGGAAAAATACATATATTTTATTTACACTGAATGAAAAATAATGCAGATTGTCCACCAAGAACTGCACGCACGTTCTTGGTGTCCTCTCTCTCAACTCAAAAACCAGTTTGTCGAAATGTAAGGGATGAATTGCTTCAACAGCTGCGCGCATGCAGTTTGGTAAGTGTACGAGGCCCCGCACACACATACCCACCCTCGAGGCCCCCCCGCAGCTCACTAATTGCACATTTCATATTCAAGCAACGCTAAATGCGGAAGCACGCTCCGGCTAAAGACAAGCGTTCTGTAAAACGCAGTTCATAAAAGATCAAGAAATCCACTTGAATATTTCATATGCTACTTCTTCACTTCAGCCGGCGGAAAAGTGACTCAGCACAGCTAGCTCGTCTTTTCAACGCGGGGCTGCAAACTAACGGGACGTTCTGAGAAGCCACCCGAGAGTGCTAAAACTTCGCAAAAACCTGAAACACGATGACACTTCAGGCTGCTTTAATTGACAATCAACGCGCGTGCATGGAATAGCTTTTTCGCTTCTTTGTTTTTTGCTAGTGGGGCATAACGACAGATGAGCTTGTGACCCAAGTGTCAGAAGGCAAAAAATAATAATAATTATTATCGCCACGCTGGTTTGACACAAAGACAAACGGATGGAGCTGTGCAGTTTACTCTCGGGCTAGGCTATGCGGTGTGTGATTCCATTTTTGGCCACAAGAGGCCGGCATTTTGCGTGTTGTGAAAGAGTGTGAGGTAAAGAAGAGCGGTTAGGTAAGTCGTCAGCACGGCCTATTTTATTTTATTGTTGTATTTTATTTTATTGTATCTTGTGTGATTTTATTTTATTTTGTTGGATTTTATTTCATTTGGTTTAATTTAATTTTGTTATTTTATTTTATTAGATGTTTTATTTTATTTATTTTATTTATTTTATTGTATTTTATTATATTGTATTTTATTGTGTTTTATTAATATTTTCTGTGTCATACCGTCCGTTAGTGTGACCGCGGTCATCTGACTCGAGGACAGGTGAACGCTGTGTTGGGAGTCTGGTCGGCCAATCACACTGCAATAAATAAAGAAATACATTGATAATAGATAAATAAATAAGGTTACTTTACAGTAACATGATACGTTTCTCTGTGGGTGAGCATCGGCAGCCATATGCGCCAGGGTTCACTCAACCCGGAAGTAACTCAAATACAGTAGATAGGAAGCTAGCTAGCTAATAGCTAGCTAACTGGATAGCCATATAGTGAATAGATCACTAGGTAAATAGCCAGCTAGCAAGCCAGATAGCTAGCTAACCAGCTCGATAGCTAATATAGACCAATATAGATAGCAACTAGCTAGCTAGATTTGAAAAGGGCTTACAAATGAAATGTATTATCCTTTTAAATAAACAGATAAATACTTTACAGTCAAAGGACAAGTTTTTCTGTGGGTGAGCAGCGGCAGCCACAGGCGCCAGCGTTCACTAAACCCGAAAGTAACTCAAATACAGCAGATAGGAAGCTAGCTAGCTAGCTAATAGATAGTTAATAGCTATTAGAGAGCTAATAGATATCAAATAGCTAGCTCAGTTTGAAATAACGAATAGATAAGTAGTTAAATAGCCAGCTAGCCAGCCAGATAGTTAGCTAGATGGCTCGATAGCTAATAGAGAGCAAATAGATAGCAAATCACTAGCTCGGTTTGAAAGGGGCTTATAAATGAAATGTGTTATTTTAAATAAATAGATCAATAAATCCATTAATCAAAGAAAAAAAATGATTGGGGTGAACACAAAATAAAATTTAGAATTGTTCAACTCAACAATTTCATGCTGACAGCCGCACAAAGAGAGCACAAGGAGACTTATCATGATGCGAGATAAATGGCATCTCTGGGATGAAGAGGCGCTGTTTACCTATTAAGTAGCTCTTTTGGAGTCCGCCGCGTGACATTTGCCGTTCCATTTGATGCAAACATAAAAGTGAACCGCGGGGGGTTATTTATAAGGCACGCCGGCGAGGTTAATTGTCTCTCTTTCAAACAAAATGTTTTCAGGAATCACACTGTATAATTGAAGAAGCCCTTTAACCCTAAATCTGCATTTCTTGGCCGAGTTAAAATTTGACCTGTGTTCAATTTTAACATCGGTAAAAAGAGGTTAACCTACAATTCTGTTTCCTCCAGAAATTTCATTTCTTTTTGGGTGAATTGTTGTTTGTTTTGTGTTGTTTGGCACGACAAAAATGAAAAGCGTGACAACACACGACTCGATCGTGTCCCGCAGGCCCACCGCTAAGCGCGGCGGCGCACGTCGCGCGTGTTTTGAAAACAGAAAGCGAGTCTGACATGGTTTAAGGTGTGAGCCGGTCCCCGGCGATCGAATGCTAATTGCGGGCGCAGACCGCAAGTGGAAAACACAAACAGCAGATGGCTCACGCTGGGAGATTATTTATAACGCCGTTGTTTACAAAAGCGGATGACATGGCATCTGCGTGCGCAACGACGTTCCACTTTAAAACTTCAAATGCTTCACTTTGGGAACTAATCAACTTCGATCTCATATTCTGATATGTTAGCTAACGTTTTCGTTTGAAATGGCTCATCGGGCGCCGAGTGATGACGACAAAGGGATTCTTACGTTAAGTGGTGGCCTGCGCAGCGGCGTTGCGTATTCACTTCTGCAAAGAGCTCGATACATTGATTGTGAAGCTGCCACATGCTTGGCGGGCACTCTGTGAACCTTTCTCCAGCAGCCAAAACAGCTTCAGGCCTCATTGCGGAAAAAAACTCAAGATGGATTCCCGACAGAGCGCCCGAATCAATTCTTGCCCATTTTAAACTGTGCGTTTCTTTTGGTTTTTCATCCATTTTTGCTCAAAGCAGCACAAAAAAATATTTCCACTTTGCCGCTATTGTTCATTCTGCTAAATTGAAATAGTCAAGCACCCGGTAATCAACATCTTTTGTGTGGCTTTAACGTATTTTAAAATGTTTTCCCGATGTTGTGGCAGAGTCGAAAACATAATACAAGAGAACGTAAAAAAAAAAAGAAAGGCCAATGCGTATGTGGAACTGCCGCGGCTTGGAATTGAAGCGGATTTACGTGGGAGAGGAGATATGAGACAGTCTATTTTCATCAATGGATGCTACAGCTTTGTGCTTGCTTTCAACATTTAGCTCATAGCAGATGTGCACATTTCACAATGACATCCCTGGTACACTGGTGAAAAGGACGCTTTGATGCTCTCCTCTTTCATCTAGAACTGCTTCATACAACAAAGAGGGTGAAGAAAGTGCTTAAGATTGAATGACTGTCTTTTTGTTGTCATATTATTTTGTTCTTTGGACTTCAAGATGGCGCCGCGAGAGTGGCTCCCTTTTCCAGCAGCTCCTGTATTTTGTTTTTCGACTTCTTCCTTTCCGTTCCTCTTCCGTCCATAACTATGCTGCTGTGAAATGTAACTTTCTCCACTGCAAGACTAATAAAGGCGAATCCAATCCAATCCAATCCAAAACATCGCTGCTGTTGTGCGACAATCAAAAGCTAAAAACCGCGATGACTCATACAACTGTTGTGATTTAGCCGCGGTGTATTTATGTTTAGCGTCATGCGCAAACAGGCGCAACTGCCGCCGCCGCGAGGATGAAAGCGGCTACATTTCCCACCCCTCACCCCCCCATCTAAGTTGCGATGAAAAACAAAAATACAAGCCCATGTTTGCAGTTGCTTCTGTGATGCTAGCAGTAGCTAGCGGTGGCACTATTTACGGGCAGAAATCTATTTTTTTAAAGGGAGATAAGTGATTGGGAGTAAAATTAACATAACGCCACCTCCCTAATAAAAGCAAACGTTGAAATAGCAGCATTCGAGAGATAACACTTTCTTGACAGCCAATGTGCATTTTTTGGGGGTGAGAGTGCTATTTTTTTTGGTCATTATTTATTATAATAATAATAACAATAAATTTCATTTATCAACGCCTTTCAAAACTCTCAAGATCACTTTACAGTCACAGGATAAGTGTTTCTGTGAGCGAGCAGCGGCAGCCACACGCGCCAGCATTCACTCAACCCAGAAGTAACTCGGATAGAAAGCGAGCTAGCTAATAGTTAGCTAACAGATAGCTTGCTAGGTCTTCACTCAACCCGGACGTAACTAAGATAAAAGGCTAGCTAACTAATAGACAGCTAACAGATAGCTAAGTAACTCGGATAGAAAACTAGCTAGCTAATAGACAGATTTTAGCTGCTTTAGCAGCTTTTAAATAGCTAAATAACTCGGTTATTTCCGCATAAGAGCAGCTTCAAAGCCATTTGGCTTCAAATATCCACAGTGTTTCACTTTTATTCTATTTCTTTTATCAAGTCCAAGATGTAATGTCAGAAATCTTGACGACATCGTACTTCACTGACAACATGAAGCCGACCGGCATCGCCTCGTCAAACAATGCCTTCCTGGTGGAGATGAAGACTGAAAAGAAATGCCAAGAGGGAGTTTTCACTTTTTTTCCCCACCGCTTGCCACTGGGTACGAATCTTTTTAGGCTAATGGCGATCGGAATAGCTAGCTGAGCTAACGCTTCGTCCTATCTACCGCCATTTTATGTTCATGTTGACTTTACGTTTCACCAGTATGGATTACTATTATCATTATTATTTTTTTAAGTAATTGGATTCACCCAAAATGTACACGCGTGTTTGGGTTCAGAGCGGCGTCATAATCGACTTTCAATTAGCGCCGTAACATTCTGAATAAATGAGGTGCCAGCACTTGTGTAATGAAGCGCGAAGGTGTTATATCAGTCTTACAATGTCATGAGGGGGGCGCGCGTTGAAAAAAAATAATAAAAAAGCACTTTATATCCTCATTTTCAAGCTCCTTCTTAGCTGCGATCACCTCCACTTGGCATCCGTTGACATCCAGGCCTTTTCCCATTCACCGGCGTTCCCTTTGCACTTCCCGTTTTCCGCCACGTTCTGTTTTGCTCTTCCTTTGACGCCCGCTGCTTTTTTTTTTGCGTGTAACCATAGCGACTGGCGAACCGCACAGGAAGCAGTCTTGCTCCCTCCCCTTAAGGTGCTTATGTTTTCACCGTAGCTGAGGGAAATGGTAAATTACAAGACAGATGTCTTCTTCAAAGTGAAATGAAACAACACTGATGTTTGATCTGTTTTGATCTGAATTTTTTGATTAATGCACAGTGACAGCAAATTATGCTTTTACTATGTGTTTGGGTTGAGACAAAAAAAAGGTGCTGCAAAAAAAAACGTCAGAATGTCAACAAAAAACTAGAACCGTCCAGAAAGGCTGTCAAAACCTGGGCATTGTTTTCACTCGGTGTGGCAGCACTTCCTTCCGGGAGAGTGAACGCTGGCGCGAATGGCTGCCGCTGCTCACTCGCACAAAACAAAAAAAAATCCCGTGACTGTAAGGTGTCCTTGAGAGTTTTGAAATGCGCTTAGAAATTAAATGTATTATTATTATTATTATTATTATTATTATTATTATTATTATTATTATTATTATTATTATTATTATTACTACTATTCATCGCCGAGCCAACAAATAATTGTTGTGAACAATGCCTATATATTTATTTATGTATCTATCTATTATTTATGTATTCATGTCTTCATTCATTTATGTGTATTTATTTACTAACTTGTTTTTTAATTATTTGTTTGTTTTTGGCATGTCTATTTATGTATAAACAGCATTTATGTATTAATTTTTTTATCTATGCATTTATTGTTGTTGATATATGTATTTATTTATATACTTATTTTTCATTTATTTGTCTGTTTTTGTTGTCTATTTATGAATGTCATATGCATTTATTTATTCATTTATCTATTTATTTATTTATGTATTTGTTTATTTATGTATTCATGATCTCATGTATTTATTTATTTATTTATTTGTGTATTTATTTATTCGTGTATATATCTATTTATATGTTTGCTTATTTATTTACTTAAAAAAAATATGTGTCTGATTTTGGTACGTCTATGTATGTCTATATGTATGTATGTATGCATTTATTAATTTATGTATGTATATATGTATTCATGGATTTATGTATGTATTAATGTATTGATGTATGTATGTGTGTATTCATTTATGTACTTATTCGCGTATCTATTGATTGATTGATTGGTTTGTTTGTCCTTTGTCTATTTATTTAATATTTTTTTGGGTGTGTATTTTGTTGTTATTCATTTACTGTATTTGTTATTTGGGCAGAAAAGCTTTGGGGGTGGTCATCACTACACCACAATTTATGAACCAGGTGGCTCATAAAATATGGATTTCATTGTATCATTTCACTTTTGGTGAATCGAGCGGGTAGCCCGAGAACATTTGCAAAACAGTACGTTCACTTGAAGGTTGTCTTTTTTTGTGTTTGGGGAACGTATAACCTGCTCATCATCATCTCGGGGGGTGTATGAATGAACATACGTTTATCCTGGAGGGACGCAAATGGCTTTTTGCTGCAATCCTGTCGCTGACACCATTAAGATGGAGAAAGGCACTTCCAAGCAAGCGTTTGCTCCTGCGTTACGTCTCCCTTTATAATTAATTCCTCCCGCTAAACTTTCCTTCCTTCGCTGTCCTTTCACTCGTCGCACGGAATGGCTTTAAAGGCGCTCTCGCTTTTAATTGTTTTCTGTTTGACGGCAACCAAATTGCGGACGGTAATTAAAAGAGAAGCCCGCAGAGGGAAGATAAATGAACTGAGAGTGGAGGTAGAAGGCATAAAATGAAATTGAGATGATGGGGGAGTAAAAGGGAGTGAATTTGCCTCACCCCCAACATGGCTCCAAGATACTTTATGGATCTGAATATCATAAGCATAGAAGAAATTTGCTTCCAAATTATTGTCCATCCACCAAGCCAAAACACTTTGTTTGATTAGAGTTGTGGCTATCTTGTCATAAAAACGGATCAAAAATAAAAAGGACGGCAACACAGTGCCTGACATCCTCGAGCAATAAAACCTTTCCACTTTCTCAACCCGAACATGATGATAACTAATTAAAAGATAATACCGCACGTCCCGAAGGTCACCCCTAATCTTGGGCCATGAATAGCCGAGGCTCTTTTTCATAACCGCCCGTGTATAATAATCATTTGTCATCACTCTGACACACGTGGGCACGTAAACACAATGCTTATTTATCCGAAATTATTTTATCCGAAATTATTTGCTCCGCTTTTCTCCATTTGTCTATTGTGCCGTTATTTTTTTTAAACTCATTCTCGTGCAAAAATGTGTCCACTCCTGTGCCAGGGTTTTTGTCATTTTCACTCAAATTTCACAACCCACAGTTTTAGGACAACATAAACATTCAATGCAGCGTAAGAAACATTAGACTAGCTTCTTTCATCATAAAAAAAAAGAGTTAATTCCTAAATTATATGGGTTTGGAGTTATCTGAGTTTGAAATGGGGGCGCCTGGACAAAATACATGACATACATATTGGTTTATATAGCGCTTTAACAACAGCTGAAACTAGAACAAAGCGCTAATATGGACAAAAGGCAAATGCTGCCCCCTTGCGGAAGGGAAAAACATTGTCAGAGGTCTGACTAGCGCTTTATCGGCACCCAAGTATGAAAAAACCAAAACCCGACCAAATTCGAGAATGGCGCTCTACGTCATATTTTCATTTCCAGAATAAATTCGGGAATGAAATGAGTTAATTTTTCTCTCTCAATACAGTACTTTTACTTCATCCACCCGCTTGACGACAATATCCTACGCACATTTGCACCGCCCCCTTTTCCCAATCAAAAGCAGCATTATCTCTTCGCTGACCTCACAGGCTGACCCCGTTCCCTTTAGCGGCTCTCTGTCGCAAAAAGCGCTGACGCTAACGTTTATTCCTAATGGGATTTCCTTATCTGCGCGTTGTAGTTTGTCGGATTCCATCATGATGGATGGCGCCGTTTTGCCTCTCCAATTCATTTTGTGGGCACGGGGCTCGCACGTGCTCCAACATTTAGCATTAGCATGCTAACATGTTTTTTTAAAAAGAGCGTTTTATGAGTTGAAGAAGATGATAAAAAGGTTCGGAGGAGGAAGAGGAGGCGTTCATGGATGAGCAAAGCACCCCCCTTCCGCTCCCCCTTACCCACCCACAGTTCGTCACGCTGACACGCCGCCAACGAAGCAGCCCGACAACATCCTTCTTTTGCTTAAGTTTCCCTTCAAGGTCGTTATTGCGTCATTAGCGCCTTTTCCGCGGTGCATTCTTCAACTTTAACAACGCGCGCGCGCTCGTCCGGTGAAGCGAGAGGGAAAATCGTCCGCTCTCATTTGGGAGAGTGACCTCCAATACGTGCACTTCTCCAACCCCCCCCCCCCCCCCGCGTCTTTGCCAATCCATTACTGGCCGACCGCGTTGACAGCGAGCAATGGCGTCTCTACTCTCCTTGACATTGATTCCGGTGATTTAAGTCCTCTAAGTCGTGACACAAATGACTGGTAATTTACAGCGACTCCTCCATCCGCCCCCCCTCATAAAACGCTCGGCGGAATATTCCAATGTTCACTCCTTGTTGTTGTTCTCGCGTGGGTAACACTTTCGTTCCGAGGCCGGAAGATAGTTAGTGAGCCATAGCGCAAGGTCACGTCGAGGCCTTTTCCGAATGGTCGCCGGGTTGACGGAAATCAAACGTCAGCTTGTGGAGAATTTGGGCTCAGCAGCCAATTGCAAGGCGCATGTCGACAAACAAGCATTCGCACTCACTTTAACACCCGCGGACTATTTTTCAACCATCTTAACACTCAGCAAAGTGATGAAAGTAAGAGGAAAGGAAAGGAAGAAGTAGAAAAACAAAATGCAGGAGCTGATGTAAAGGCAGCCACTCTTGCTGTGCTATCTTGAAGTCTAAAGAACAAAAAAAAACAACAACAAAGACAGTTATTCAATCTTAAGCATTTTCTTAAGCACCCTATTTGTCATATGAAGCAGTTCCAGATGAAAGACGATAGGATCCAAGCATCCTCTTCACCAATGGATCAGGGACGTCATGGTGAAATGTGCGTGTCTGCTACAAGCTAAGTTTTGAAAGCAAAGACGAAGCTGTAGCATCTATTGACGAAAAGAAATTGTCTCACATCTCCTGTCCCATTAAATTCCGCTTCAATTCCAAGCCGCGACAATTACACATTCTTCTCATCTTATTTTGGGATGCAAGCTGAGAAAATTCAGAGCTGTGTATGCGCAAAAACGCCATGGAAACAATCAAATGCGTTTCATTGGCGATAAATGTCATTTGTCACCTTTCGAGGACCCTCAGAGAGAAAATAAAGAGGGGGGGGGGATGTCCTTTTGTCACTTTAATGTCTTTTCCTGCAGTTATGGACGCCTTGCGGACGAGCCACTCCAGTAAGTTCGCAAATGGAATTACGAAGCTTTTCACAGCTCGGTGGCATTTCAAGACTTTCTGGAGTAGATGGTGCAGAAAAAAATAAAATCACCCCCTCCCCCATCAGTACTTTTTCTGGCGGCAGGTAACAACAAGGTAAAGGTCCCATCGAAAGGACAGATAAAGTCAATGTAAGCGTCTGGTACGCACAGAGCCATCTCATTTAAATGATAATGAAATTGGGCAAACGTAAAAAAGTCCGAGGGGGGTGGATGGTTGGGGGGGGGGGGGCAATCCTATTCCGCCCGGCGACTCTGAAAAAGCACTTGACATTTCTATTTTCCTTCCACGCGGAGCAACGTGGAGAAGATAGCCAAACAATGGCCACATCCGTGGCGGAGACCACAACAGCTTTGCCTACTTGTTGATTAATATTTCGCCTCCGCCGCCGCACGCGGGGCCAATCGTTAATGCCGTTTTTTTTTCCTTGCGTCGTTTACTCGGAATTTTAACGTCAGGCTAACACGACACAATATTGTTCGACTTTACAAGCGGAAATCAATCAGAGTTGGAACGGTTTTAAAAGGGATTAAAAGGACAAGCCGGCATTAAAGTTTTAGTATTCCACCGTTATAATAACCCTGGCTTTTTTCCCCACCCTTCCAGCATCTATTTGTGAGCTGTCATGTTTTGTGTCGTAAAAACATGAACGGATTTGACTTTATATATTTACAAATAAAATGTGAGTTTTTTTAAGGCAGATAACACAACATCATCAAAATGAATGGTGGTAACGACGAAAAAGAAAAAAAACATAAAAAAAAACAGAAAATAACCATTCATAGATATTTTTTTTTTAGATTGGATGATTCCATTCATGAGTGGGACACTTTCCAAAGGGAAATTTTAACTCATTCACTGCCAAACGGTGTGCAAAAAATGTGTTCACTCCAGTGCCAGGGTTTTATTCATTTTCACTCCAATTGCAGAACCCACAGAATATTTTCGTGAATGGCAATGAATGAGTTAATAACATTGATGTTATGGTGCTGTAACCCTTGTATGTGAACACCATCGGTGAAGCAACCATGTATAGACAGTAAATTGAGGTCATTTTTTGGTAGTTGACGGGGACACCCTGAACCAGTTGCAAGCCAATAGCAGGTCACAGAGAGGAACAACCAATCACCCTCAAACCACAGGGGACAATTTTGAGTGTTATATCAGCCTGCCATGCATGTTTTGGCAATGTGGGAGGAAACCGGAGTACCCGCAGGAAACCCACGCGGGCATAGACAGCGCATGCCGCACTCCACACAGAAGGTCAGAATCAAACCTTGCACCTTTGCACTGTGACGCTGATGCTCTAAGCCACAGGTGTCAAAGTCAAGGCCCGGGGGCCTAATCTGGCCCACCCCTTCATATTATTCGGCCCGCGAAAGCAAATCAAGCATGTCAACTGCCATGATGCTTGCTAAAATTGTCACATGTAAACCACAAAAAAAGTCATTATTCTTGACTTCAGATTTGAAAACTAGCTATTCGTTCATTTGTTGTGTGTATGTAAGATGTGCAGGACGTGAAACATTATAAAGGTTTTCCCAAATTAACAACGGCCCTCGAGAGCAAATTGTAACTACAATGTGGCCTGCGGCAAAAAAAATGAGTTTGACGCCCTAAACCAGGGGTGTCAAAGTCATTTTTTGCCGCGGGCCATATTGTAGTTATGGTTTCCTCTCGAGGGCCGTTATGAATTTGGGGAACCCATTAGAATGTTTAAATCCCTTCAAATATTACATATAGAGCACACGGCAAATTAATGAATAACTTGTTTTCAAATCTGAAGTCAAGAATAATGACTTTTATTGTGGTTGACATCCAAAAATATGAAATTTTGGCTCAGATTTTAGCAATCAACATAGAATTTAACAAGTTTGATTTGCTTTCGCGGGCCGAAAAAAATGATGTGGCGGGCCAGATTTGGCCCGCGGGCCTTGACTTTGACACCTGTGCCCTAAACGCTTAACCAGTGGGTCAAAATAATCGGAATAATTTTGCACAAGGTACTCATGAAAATACTGCTACACAATCACAGTCCATGTTGACAAAAAGTGGCAAACTAAACAATGTCCACACTGCTAAGAAAGGGAATACTGGGAGGGGGCCCCACAAGTCCCAGAAGAAGGACCACAGGGGACAAATGTCCAAATCCAATAGCAGAAATTGCTCTTGTGCCCCACTCACTTCCCATCCTGTGGGATTTTGTGGCGGTGTTCACTTTCACGTCTTGTTCAGAGTAAAGAAAAAAGAAGCTCAACGCGCTCCACTTCTATCAGTGAGGGGGACTCGACTAGGACATGATATCAGGCTTCTTTTTCCTCACTCTCTATTTCGCTTTCATTTCACAACCGCTCGCTTTTTTTTCTCCCTACCCACCCGCACATTCCGAGAGAAGACCGTTTATCTCTGGGAGGGCAGCTTCACACATCAATTGTTCATAAAAGCAAAAGTGTGTTGCCGCCGTGGTCAATGTGGGCCTTTTATGGGAAGCCTTTAAGCCAATTTGCCTCATCGAGTAACAGCCAGCCAGCATCTGTTCTCCCGATGAAAATCCTTGTCATTTTTTTTTCTTTTACCCCGCACCAAAACCTCGCCGTTGATCTCGGCGCCGTTTTGCTTTTAATGAAGAGAAATTGCGACTGTCGTCTAGCGTTAGCGGCACCCCGTTGTGAAATCCATCATATTGCGTGGAGGTAATTATGCAGAGATAATTGCAGTGTGGACAAAGCGGCTTGGACAAAAAAAATAAATGAATTAAAAAAAAGATGGAGATGTATTTGTGTTTCTTATACGGGCGGAAATACCTTTATGTTTGACATATACAGTGAGACCTCAACATACAAACACCTCAGCTTACTAACTTTTCGTCTTACAAAAGTCAAATTTATGAAAATTAAACCTTATAATAAGCACTATTTTCATAATACACACCCACCACGGCTGGCGGAGTGATCTTCGGCGGAAGCACATGACCGAACAGCACCAGAGGTTAAGTTACCAACAGTCCTTATGGAAGGTGACTCTCCTTCCATTACAGTCCTCATGTAATGCGCCTCTCTTTCTAAACAGCAATTCCCTTTGACCTTCGACCTCCAACGCCATTCCATCAAGCCATAAATGACCATCACAAATGTAAATAAAGTAACTTTATGATACAATGCAGTGTAAAAGTTGAAAAGTATATTTTATGGAAACCCGGGAACGGATTATTTCCATTTTAATGGTTTCCTATGGGAAAATGTTTTTTGAGATACACACTTTTCGCCTTACACATTCTCTCTGGGAACCAATTAAATTCGTAAGTTGAGGTCTCAAGTCAACAAAGAAGGTTTAAAAAAACAATAAAATAGAAGCGTATTGTGCGTACTTCAATATGTTTACTTTCAAAACAAATTATTTCATTCCTTTCTTGAATGTGAATGCAGATTTCACCAAAATCAGACTTTGAAAGTTGGCGGGTTGGTCTGTCCCGAATTTGTTCAGGTTTTGTTTTTACATGCTTGGTTGCCGATAAAGCAGTGGCCATGGTCTCTGGCAATGTTTTTTTCCCTTCCATAAGGCGGTAGCATTTCCATTTTTAGCATTTTATACCAGCTTCAACTGTTGTTAAAGCGCTATATAAACCAGTATGTATGTATTGTTTTGCATTTTGGACAGCTGCCCTCATTTCAATCTCATATAACTCCAGACCCATATAATTTAGGAATTAACTGATGAAAATTTAAGGTTTTCTTAACGCTGCATTGAATGTTTATCTAGTCCTGAAACTCAATATTCTGTTGGTCTTGGAATTCAAGTGACAATGACAAAAACCCTTGGCACTGGAGCGGACAGATTTTTGCTCATGTCTGGCAGTGAATGAGTTAAATAGCCCATCTATGGCATTTTAAACTCAAAACTATCACACGTGTAGATGCTCAACTTCCGCAAAGAAAAGGAAGAAAAACTTTAAAACAAATGATCATCACAGCAACTCCAACAAAAGCGGTAATTTGTTCGCACCGGGTCGCTGGAAGGTGTGACTAAACGTCTCCCCCGTGAGATGCGACGGGAGGGAAGAACCAACATGGTCCGCGCCGTGGAATAAATGGCGCGCTTGATTGGGGTACCGATTCCACAATTGTATTTGGACATTGTGATGAATCGAGGACTGAAAATTAGCATAACCGCCAGTGTTAAGGGAGACGAAGATAAAAGCAGGCGAAATAAAAAAGCGCCTGTTAAATTTAGGAAGACGGGAACATTTATCTGAAAGGGAGCAAATTCAATTTCACTAGTTTGTGCAGTCTGGATGACTACATTTATTTCAGAATAAAACGAAAGAAGAGGCAGAGCACTAATGAAGTGTAACAACAAAAAAAAAAGAAGCAATGATCTCTACTATCACGTCGCGACCCACTTACTTGCATCTGCAGAAAAAAAATCATTTTTATTTGCATTAGCGTGACATAAAACCGGCTTTTTATGGAAACGTAGAAAAGTAGCAGAGGCCCTTTTTATTCTGGAAGTAATCTATCCAATATCCAACATCTGCGCACCCACGAGCATGCCGCCATGCTAATGACTAGCAGCTACGATTTGTCCAAACTGGCGTCCGCTCGCTGGAATGACCAAAAAATGGACGCCGCGCTCGACCCGTAAAGCGTCGGCCAACCGTGAAAGCTGAAAACACACCAGAGTGGAAAAATAGTGCGCAGATACACACACGCGCGCACACAGAGAGTAGTTTTCTTTGTCTAAGAAGCTCACCGGAGCCAAATGTGCAAAGTGATCGTTCCATATTTCATCAAATGCGTTTAGAAAATAAAGCTGATCCATTTTGAGTAAAGATAGGGAGGTTCTTAGAAGATGCCAGCTGGTGGCTTCTGTGAGATTTGCATTCTTTGTCTTGATAAGAAGCCTTTAAATCGTTCTGCAAATTGTCATTTACACGTGGTGGCAAAGCTAAGCAGCGACCCTAGTGAGGATGAGGGGATTAGAACATGGATGGATGGATGGATTTGAATGGATTTGGTTGGATGGATGGATGCATGGATAAATGCGTGGGTGGATGGATTAGTTTGAGAGTGATGAATTGATGGATGGATGAGGGATGGATGGATGGAGTGAGGGATGGATGGATTTAATTGGGTGGATGTATGTATGTATTTCTGGATGGATAAATGGTTGGGTACATGGATGCATTTGGATGGATTGATGGTGGATGGATGAATTTGCATGGATGAATTTGGATGGATGGTATAATGGACGGATGGATTTGGATGGATGGTGGATGGATGGATGACTTTAGATGGATGATTTGGATGTATGGATGAAATTGGATAGATGGATAGATTTGAATAATTCGGTTGGTTGGATGGATGGATGGATGGCGGATGGATGGATGACATTGGATGGATGATTTGGATGTATGGATGGATTTGGATAGATGGATGGATTTGCATGATTTGGTTGGATGGATGGATAAATGGTTGAGTGAGTGGATGGATGCATTTGGATGGATGGATGGATGATTTGGATGGATGGATGGATGGATAGATGGATAGATGGATGATGGATGATGAATGGATGAGGGAAGAATGGGTGGATGGATTTGATTGGATGGATGTGTGTATGGATGGATAGATGGATAAATGGGTGGGTGGATGGATGGATGCATGGATGCATATGGGTGGATGGTGGATGGATGGATGAATTTGGATGGTTGGGTGGATGGTGGATGGATGGATGAATTTGGATGGATAATTTGGACGTATGGATGGTTTAATGGATGGATGGATGAATTTGGATGGATGATTTGGACGTATGGATGGATTTGAATGGATTTGGTTGGTTGGATGGATGGATTAATGGGTGGGTGGGTGATTGTATGCATTTGGATGGATGAATTTGGATGGATGATTTGAATGGATGGATGGAGTGAGGGATGGATGGATGTGATTGGATGGATGTATGCCTGTATGGATGGATGGATGGATAAATGGGTGGGTGGATGGATGGATGCATTTGGATGGATTGATGAATTTGAATGGATGAGTGGATGGATGAATTTGCATCGATGTTTTAATGGGTGGATGGATTTGGATGGCTGGATTATGAATGGACGATTTGGATGTATGGATAGATTTGGATGAATTGATTTGAATGGATTTGGTTGGATGGATGGATGGATGGATGGACAGACTCTGGGATGGGTTTGCAATAATTATATATATTAAATAAATCATGTCTTTCACCGGCCCAATGAATGGGAGTTGCGTCAGCGTCAAGTGGGGTCAAAGCGAGTATCTGATAGACGAACAAAAGAATCACGACAGGCGGATTTGCTTTGACAGAGAACACCAGATACACAAACCGCTACCTCCGCCCACTTATTTCCTCCGCGTTTAATGAACACAAACACGCTTCGGCTCTCCCCCTTCCAATCCCCCCCAACAATTCATCACGAGCGGCTTCACGCACCCCGCCGGCCGCTTACTGTTGTGGAAAATTCCTATTAGGAATATGACATGCGAGAACTGCCATTTGAATAGCAAATGTAAAACTTGAGTGTGGAAGAATTAATTAATGTTTTTTTAAAGCATCTCTTCATTCAAACATCCATTGATTAGTGCACTCGCTGAATTATTGGATACAATTGAATTAAATTAAACAAGGGAAAAAGTCACCAAAACTTAAATTGCTGTTTTTAAGAACCACAACATTGTTGGGGATTTTTTTTAAGTGAATTTTGAGCCGGCGCGGAAAATGCTGACAACAAGCGGGGCAAGTGCAAAGCGAAAAAGTAGAAAAACATGTCACCCTGCTTCAAAAGAATAAAAAACCTTCATGATTGTTCAGTCAAAGCTGACAGAATCGTTTTTTTTTTTCTCCTCCTTTGAGCATTTCATTTGCTCTGAATGTGCCGCAAAAAAAAATAATGGAGGGCTCCTGCACACAATGTCTTTCCGCCCGGAAGCTTTTACCATTTGCCTAAGTTCCATTGTGAAATGTCTTTTTTTTTTGGGGATGAACAGAGTGAAGCCCCCGTGGAGGCGGTGGGTGGGTGGGGGGGTCACGGTGTTCAGATTAAGTCTTTGAAGGCGCCGCAATACTTTCTCCAGAGAAGCTGTCAATTTGAAAGGCTTCTGTGTTGAAAAAAAGAGTGGACTTTCTCTCGGTTGGCGGCTTATCGCTAAAAGAGCAGATAGTTAGAACCTCATAAAAGACTGATAGAGCGCTGACGAATGGGATAGGAGGGGCAAGGGCTATTTTAAATTGAAATCGGAGCTCCGGTGAAAGGCTGAAAGCTCATCACACAAGTTACTGTCAAAACTTCTCGAACATCATTCACGGGAGTCCTTCTCTGAGTTACCATTTCCATTTTATTGAACGTGATAAATGATAACATGATGTGATTCCATCATTGACCATGAGATGGAACACTTTAGTTTGACACCTACTGGACCCTCCACACCCTGCCCACCACCTTTTCCAGTTATTTCCCACAGTGATCCCCTACTTTGCGGTTCACTTATCTCGGAGTCAGTGCCTTGTGGGTTTTTTTTAAAAAACGTTCAGGAAAAAAATGGCAAATGACAAGGGGTCAAGAGGTTTTGTACATTGCTGGAGCTTGTTTGATTCCCACCGCTGACGGCGACCAATGACAGCATGATATCCAATGATTTACAGCCATGTGGATAGGCTGTGCATCTTCTCCGCCACGGCCCTCAATGCTTTCCTGTATGTGTCTGGGGGAAGTGTGCGTTCAAGAAAGAGAGTGAGAGAGCGAGAAAGAGAGAAAGCGAAGGAGATATTTTCACCTGTTGCGGGGACTCTGGTCCCCATTAACCTTATAAACGGGGAAGTGTGAATTCACGAGAGAGAGAGAGAGAGAGAGAGAGAGAGAGAGAGAGAGAGAGAGAGAGAGAGAGAGAGAGAGAAAGTAAGAGAGAAATTTTCAACTATTGCGGGGACTCTGGTCCCCATTAACCCTGATTAATGGAATGGAACTGTATAGTGCCACTTAGCAGTTTTTTTGACAACGATACTAGTGCAGCGTGTACTACCGGAAACAAATTCCTTGTGTGTTCTACATACTTGGCAATAAAGATGATTCTGATGAATCGGGAAGTGTGCGTTCATGAGAGAGAGATTTTCACCTATTGCGGGGACTCTGGTCCCCATTAATCTATAAAACGGGGAAGTGTGAATTCACGCGAGAGAGAGAGAGAGAGAGAGAGAGAGAGAGAGAGAGAGAGAGAGAGAGAGAGAGAGAGAGAGAGAGAGAGAGAGAGAGAGAGAGAGAGATTTTCACCAATTGCGGGGCCTCTGGTCCCCATTAACCATTATAAATGGGGATAAGTGTGTGTTGAGCTTCATTTTTAAATATGGAATGCAGCTTTTTTTCCCCAATCCTGCTTTCTAATTTCTAATTTTATAATGCTGTTTTTTTTAGATAGCTGACTTACAGACACAAAAAAAAAAACGGTTTGATAAAATCAGAAAATTATATACACCCCTGGGTCAAAGTGACCCGTGGTTATTCTGCCCATTTCAGAGAATCAATCATAACAGACGGGTTGAAAATTGACTATTTCCTAGTGAGTAGGTTTTCATGCCCAAAAATTTCAGACAATTTTGGATGTGGAAAAACGTACGCCGGGTCTAAGTGACCCCGGGACATTACCGTTGTTTGTTTCTGTCAAACATAACGGTAACCTTAAGAGTACATTCATCAAAATAAGAGCTGCTATTTGCCTTTCAGTGGATGCGGCACCAAAACAGATTTGCTTTTGAATCATGCAAATAATGCAGAGGCAAACAAATGTCAATCTTTCTTACCGCATTCAGACAAATACATATTTAAATTAGCACTATCACCTGCTCCATTGCGTCTTTCTGTAATGCGCCGTTCCATTGTTCTATTCTATTATTTTCGACACAGAAGGTACGCGAGTGGGAAAAATGGAGGTTTGTGGATGTGTTTACGTTGCGAGCGACCGATTATGGCGAGATGGCCTGATTTCGATAATTTGAGATGTGAAGTTTTTCAGAAAGGTTTGAAAAGAACATTTGCAAAAAATCGCTCATAGCAAGCATGTGGACAGAGCCTAGACATGGTTTGCCCAGATTTAGAGTGCCTCGTTGTACTCCATGTTTTTTTTGGGGGGTTGGGGGGGGGGAATTTCTATTTGACGACCAAGAGGCAAAATCCACCCCAAAGCGAGCGTCTACCCAGGTGGAGATGCTTTTGATTCTATTTGTTTGCGCTTTAAAATGACAACCGACTCCTAAAGCTAGCAACGTAATCTGTTGCTAGGCCACAATGGCAAGCACCAGATTATCCACCCACCACCACCACCGCCCCGCCCCCCCGTTTCCTGCATACTAATGTCGTCGTGCAGCTGAGACTTTCTCAAGATGGATTTTGAAATGTATAATAGGAACCTGGAGAAGGGTATAATAGCTATCAACTGCTGGAGAGCCGCGTCGCTAGCAACATTATCACGAGTCGCAGCCCTTCAGGAAATGTGCCGGTGGTCTTTCAAGATGGCTCTCGCTGGAGATTCAAAAAGGGAACAATCACCCGCCGCTTCAGACAAGCTTTTTCGTCGTCTGTGGTTTGACTTCAGTCGATATTTTAAAGGCTCACCACCGCATATCTTGGGGGCGGGAGGGGGGGGGGGAGTGACACTCCCAACCCTTTCAAAAAAGTTGAGATGTGTCTTTCAGAATGTTTCGACAGACAGAACTGTCGCACCGGGTGTCTCTGCTTTCACCTTTTAGCGGTTGGATTTTCTCTTCCGACCTGTAACGTTTCCGTTTGGCACCAACTGGTGGCACTGTAGGGCACCACCTGCAGCTGCAAAGGTGTTGTTCAACCATTCCGGGTCGGGTCATTGTTTGTTTACACCCTGTCAGGTTTGTTTCGTCTTCTCATGTTTTCGTCACGGTTTTGTTTGCTACTTTGGACTTTTTTGTTATTGTTTGAGATTTTTGTTCCAGGTGACTTTATTTAATATAATTTGTCAAATACACCCTTGATCCTCCCCTCCTGCCTGCTTTTTTTGGGGTCCACCACCACCTTGCAAGACCTAAACAAGCTGTTGTTAAAAATCTGTATCTTACTTATCCTGATGGGAATATCAAAATAAAAGAAAAAAATCAAATATCAAAATAAAATAAAATAAAGCTTAAAACTTTCAGATTGCTTGGGCCAAAAAGCAATGGCGTGGAGAATTAACTCGACCCCAGTATGGCGTCGTGGAGTTAGATATCGTTCAAAATCAATCAGGTTCCTGTCCAGACCTGTCAAAGCCAGACGGCCAGACAGATAAATGCTGCTCTAAGGAACTCAATTCCATCCTGTGACTTCTTCTGCAAGGACGAAAAAAATTACAAAATCTATTTAGAAAACATCTGGCTGATAATTAATTGTGGCTGGAAGAGCAGATCCATAAACATGACATGCTCGATCCAACATTGTACCCTAAATCCATCACATTTTGTCACGTCAGATTAATTTCCACATGAAATGGTCATTTAATAACCCAAAATATACACCACACCTGTCTTCCCTGTCATACATCTTGTATATTTTATGCGGGAGGGAGGGAGATCGTTTCGGTCCAAACAGCGCTCGGCATCCAAACTTCACATTTCAGCGGTGGTGACCTGCCAAGGGAGGGCTATAAAAAGACTTCAAATGGAGCAACGTGAGTAGAGATGATGACGACGGGAAGGGTGAGGGTAGGAGGTAGGGGTGGGGTGGGGGGTGTCGGGGTGGAGGCGCAGGGTTAACCTGGGTGCCCTGAATCTACTGACGAGGTCAGGCAGAATCCATTGAGTCCATTAGCACATAAGGTAGTGCTCTGGGGCAGAAGGAAAAAAAAATAAAAATGGTGGAATGGGGCGGGGGACGGCGGGGGGGCATATTCTCATTCTATCCTCCTGCCAGTTCCGAAATGGAACTGCAATGGCGTATACGACCAGGCGGGCTGACTTTAAGGAAGAAATATGAAGGAGCAAATGAAATGGGCGCCACTGATGCTCATTTTGCTTGATAGGAGGGGGGGTGTTGGCAAAGCATTATTAGAGACTGGGAAGGATGTGCAATATGCCGCAGTAAAAATCAAGATACAAAAAGACCAAAAGTCTCTCAGATTTGAATCAATATGTGATTCCGTTCTGGTTTGACAGATTTTGTGGCGTTTTAGTTCGATCCTGCTATCAAAACATTCGGTTTTGTGCTCGCTGGTTGTCTTGTCCCCTCACGCGTGACGCCAATGCTAATGAGCACGAGGAGTTAGTGGGGGGGGGAAGAACCACGACGCAGTCCCACGGGCTTCAAACGCATCCCGGTGAACTTTCAGTTTCGCTCCGGAGGGGTTTCGGGCACGTTGTGGACTGCGTATACAGATTTTTTTTCATGTATGATAAATTGCCTCACATCCCCTGCTGCTAGAAAGACAGAAATAAAATAAATTAAAAACAAACCATGCCCACAGGGACAGCTTTTCTCTTCACATTCTATCTGGTGCGCACTTCATGTTCAATCAATTCAGATCGCAGCCGCTCGCTTAATATCATCGCTGCGCCATTTACCTCGTGGCAGCGAAAAAGGAGCCAAAAAATTATAGCCTGAGCTGACACGGAGGCTAATAAGCGCTCAATAAACCGCCAACAAAGACGATTTAACTGTGTCATAAACACTCGAGTGTCTGCTGTAGAATCTAATGAACGGTCATTAGAAGCGGATCGGACGCTGCTGTTAAATCATCGAAATAAAGACTTGGTTTAAGGTTACAGTATGCAACATCGGTAAATAACAATTCAAAGGACTGTCAATGTTTTTTTTGTTGTTGTTAAGAATAAAGATTATATACCTGTGAGTATTATTTTATTGACTGTTTACATTTAAACATGTTGTTTTACTCACATCTACACATCACAGACGTTAGCTTTAGCGCTGTTGCTAACAATGAGGAATCCAACCACAAAAGTGCAAGACTTCTCGATTAAACTATGGCTTCGAACATTTTTTTCCTTCTGAGAATAAAGGATATATGCCTGTGAGTATTATTTTATTGGCTGTCTACATCTAGAAAAGTTGTTTTACTCACATCTACACACCTCACCCGTTAGCTTTAGCGCTGTTGCTAACAACGAGGAATCTAACCAGAAAAGTGCGAAAGTTCTCCACTAAACAATGCTTCCCTTTATTAAAATCATTTTTTCTTCTGAGAAGAAAGAATATATGCCTGTGAGTATTATTTTATTGACTGTCTACGTCTAAACAAATTGTTTTACTTACATCTATACACCACACACGTTGGCTTTAGCGCTGTTGCTAACAATGAGAAATCTGACCACAAAAGTGCAAAGGTTCTCCACTAAACAATGGTTCCCTTTATTGAAAAACATTTTGTTCTTCTGAAAACAAGGAATACATGGTAGTGAGTATTATTTTGACTATCTACATCTCGACAAGTAGTTTTCCGCACATCCACACACCACACATTCGCTTTAGCGCTGTTGCTAACCATGAGAAATCTAACCACAAAAGTGCAAAAATGGTTCCCTTTATTCAAAACATTATTTTCTTCTGAGAATAAAGAATATATACCTGTGAGTATTATTTTATTGACCGTCTACGTCTAAACAAGTTGTTTTACTTACATCTATACACCACACACGTTAGCTTTGGCGCTGTTGCTAACAATGAGGAATCTAACCACAAAAGTGCGAACATGCTCCATTAAACAATGGCTTCCTTTATTAAAATCAATGTAAACACTTACTTAGGGAAGAAAATAAAAGCACTTGAAGGTGTTCAGTGTGATCTAGCAAATATTACAGACAACTGAAATATAATTTGGGGTTGCTATGGCAGCTACAGAGCCTGGCCTTGAGGTTTCATGGCTGAAGTCCGCCAAGGCCATTAAAGTCCTGGCTTTCCGTATTACAAGCAATTCAAACAACTCTGACAAGTAACATTATTGCTAGCAAACACTGGCGCTCAGGCTCTGCGTCCAGACTCGTCCAGACAATTTCATTTCACTTCTTTATTTATTTCATTACAGGGCAATAAACTATCATCCGGGGGGACACACACGCGATGCTCTTTTTTTTTTTTTGTTTTTATTAATGACTTCATTCCAGAAGCATAATAAATAGACGTTCAAATAAGAGCACCACGAGGGAAATCTGCACGAGCCGCAAACTACTTAAAGGCAAAACGTGAATGCGGAATCACTCATAATAGTACAACGTATTGGAATTATTTTGAATAGCATCTGTGCGTGTCTGATGAGACGAAAATAGACGTCGTGATATCATCTATGGCTGGTACTCAAGAGCATCGAATATCATTCTAAACCACAGGTGTCAAAGTCAAGGCCCGCGGGCCAAATCCGGCCCGCCACATCATTTTTTTCGGCCCGCGAAAGCAAATCAAACCTGTTAAATTCCATGATGATTGCTAAAATCTGAGCCAAAATGTCATATTTTTGGATGTAGACCACAATAAAAGTCATTATTTTTGACTTCCGATTTGAAAACGAGTTATTCATTAATTTGCTGTGTGCTCTATATGTAATATTTGAAGGGATTTAAACATTCTAATCGGTTCCCCAAATTCATAACGGCCCTCGAGAGGAAACCATAACGACAATGTGGCCCGAGGCAAAAAATGACTTTGACACCCCTGTTCTAAACAATCAGGCAAAAAAAAAAAAAATAGTGCCTTTTCTAATTAAGTACTATGCACATTTCTTTCTAGTATTTCTAGTTTGGCTCGGCTCACTAAAAAGATCAGGCACTTTTGGCTCCCAAATGGCTCCTCAGTTTGTTTGTTTTTTTGTTGCTTAAATTAATTAACTACCAAAAATCATGTAAAATTATGTGAAATACAAATTACTCATGTAAAAATACACTATATCAAATAGTTTCATTTATATGGCTTGATTTATATGTGCACAGAGAGCATCCACGAACCTTCCCTGTGGTTACTCTGGTCTGATAATCAACTGTCACTAATTTGCTTTTCATATTAATAATGCTATCATACCAACGAGTAAAAAATATAATAATTGAATAATAATAACAACATAATGTGATAACATTTGTCCACCTGTCTACCCTGACACCCCTCCCCCTCCTCCTTCTACGCACTGTTGCGTGTGTCTATAATTCTCCCCTCCCTCCTCTACCACGGATATCGACCAATCACGTGCAGCTTTAACTGAAGACTGGGGGCGGGGAGTAGAGGACAAAAAAAGTCGGCTCCCATTTCCGGCTCCTTGTTAGGAACCGGCTCTCTTCGTTCACTTCAGAGATCCGGCTGTAAGAACCGGCTCGTTGGCGAATGACACATCACTAGTACACATCTGATGTTGCTCACAGTGGTCCTCAGTGAGCTCTTGGAGCTTGTGTGTCTGCTCAGACACGTGAAAAATTAAAGGGAATATTGACCACGACCCTTTAAATCCATCACTCAGCGTAACCAGACAAGACATCTCTGGAGAGTTTAAACGTTATAAAAGGGACGAAAGGAGACAGGTTTTTTGAGAGCTCTCCACAAGTGTGGTCCAAATATCGCCGACCAGTCACGGCAAACTGTCCCTTAACTACCTCGGGGGCATGAGCTAGCCAGAACCACTGTTGGACTAACATAAATTCTATATTTACTGATCCATCTGCTGTTGAGAGATGTCGTAGATCATCGTTGTTGACCATCCGCTTTTTTTTAAAAGCCTCGTGATGGAGCTCGCTATTTTTGCACAATGGAGAAATTGTTTGTACAACACATATACACACACCCTCACAAATTCCACCTCAGGGCTACGTTGTTTCCATTCACTCCATTTAGATGATCACAACAAAGCGGCGCAGGTATGGAAGCGGCAACATGTTGCTACGGCGACAGCCTTGCCTGATTTGTGGCCAATGGAGGAAGAGTAAATTCACGCATCCGGTCGCCATGACGATAGGGTGAAAGGCTCACGTGTCAGTGGAGGTATGAGATCCTCATCAAAATATGGTGACTACCATGTTCAATGTTATTTAAAATTACCAAAAAGAAAAGAAATTCATACACGTTTCAAAGTGCTTTTCAATGTACTTTTTCTTCGACTTGCGTCATCATCTGCCAAAGAGGTGACAAGTTGACATTTTCTCCCAGAGTTGCACAACACTTGGTGGAGGGGGGCGGGGCATTCGTCATAGCACAGATGTGTCAGCGTCCATTATGAAGCCCCCTGATGATTCGGTCCAAACGCCAAAAGTGCATAAAAAAAAAAAGGTATTGTGAGAAAAAGAAAAAGGCTTTCATCAGAGTGCACTCAGCTGAGGAAAATGACACAAAGAAAAAGGCTTTCCTGGTTCCTTTGAATGCATCACATGTGGCCAGGATGACACCGGAAAGCTGATATTTTTACACCTTTTTATTTCATGTATTTTAATGTCAAATATCAATTCATTTTACTTGTAAATTTGATGTATTAATTGTCATTCCATTTCAGCTCATCTTGCTTTGAGATGAGATGACAAAAAAATAAATAGAAACAATCCAAAGGCAGACAAATCTCACAAACAAAATGGAGGCCGTGAATTGAATTTCAACCGGGGTGGACTCTTCAAGCGTGACGAAACGGATCGTCACCGGATTAAGTGGTTGTATTTGTAATGCTGCTTCCATTAGAGCCACAAAAAAAAGAAGGAAAAAAAAAAACAAGGTCACGCTGACTGTGCCAAAAGTCCCATTATCTATGATTAACACGCGCATGGGCCAAAAAAAAAAAAAAAAATAAAACACCCTGGTAGACTTTGAATGTCACTGAGTACGCATCATTTGTAAAAATAAAAATAAATAAATAAAATGACTCAGGTAAAGAAGTCATTCGTAACTAACTGGGTGCTTTCATATAATGATGAATGCATTTACACACCATTTACTTTTTGGGGATTCTTTTCATCTATTCACAGATTTGCTTTGAAACCCATTTACTGAAAAACTCGCCTATTTGCTGTTTAGGCCTCCATAACGACAATGGGGATGGAAAAAAAAAGTATGTATGAAATGTAAATGTCACACATAACTAAATATTTCTACCTAAAATATGCATAACTATATACCGTGTATTGTGTTTTTCAGCGCCGATGCAGATGTGGAACAGTCGCGGCTTGGAATTGAAGCGGATTTACGTGGGGATAGGAGATGTAAAACAATCTATTTTCGTCAATGTATACTACAACTTCGTGTTTGCTTTCAACGTTGAGCTTGTAGCAGACGTGCACATTTCACCATGACATCCCTGATCCACTGGTGAAAAGGACTCTTGGATCCTTTTTCATTTAGAACTGCTTCATACAACAAAAAAGGTGCAGAAAGTGCTTAAGATCGAATGACTGTCCGTGTCTTTTGTGTTGAGTCACATTATTTTTTAGTTTTTTTGTTGTTTTGATTCAAGATGCCTCCGCAAGTGGCTGCCTTTACAGCAGGTCCTGTATTTCATGTTTCTACTTCTTCCTTTCCTTTACTCTTACTTTCATCATCACTTTGCTGCTGTCAAATGTAAGTTTCTCCACTGAAAGACTAATAAAGGCTAATCCAATCCAATCCAATCTTCTGCAAATATTTAGTTTGAATGTTGAATAGTATCTCGAAAATGCTAATGGCGCGAGCATGTAGCTAAAGGCATCATGGCTAATCACAGCGCAAGTCTTTTTATTATTAGCTAGTAAGCTGTCCCAGTGGAGAGCTCTTTCAATTCGTGTGACTGTTCCGAATATTAAACTTGTGTTCAAAACATTCGCCTGACACGGTTTCACGATTCCAGACATTTCCAAATGCAAATTTAACCAACCAGGTCGCGGACTTTTAGCGAAACAAGCAGATTTAACCGTAGCCATTCAAGCTGCATGCAAAAATACAATTTCATTTTATTTTATTTATTTATTTAATCCCGCAGAGTCCTTCTCATTACCAGCCCTTTGGGTCTCCCGTGGAGCCCCGGTCTACTTCTTTGATACGACCACCTGCCTGTGCTCATTGCGTCGTGCTTGGCTTTAACTCTCAAAGCAACAAAGCTGCTGTCAGAACACAAGACGCAAGCTTAGATCTTGGTCGTCGCCCACCGCAGAGGACTAGAAGCACGACGACGGTGCGCAATGGCCAGAGAATGACATCATTAAGTTTGCTAGCTTGCTTATTTGTTGCTAAGGGGAAAGTGATCCGAGGCCTCTTCGGATATGACAAGAAGGTCTGTTTATCACTGTTGACGTATTCCACGGAAATGAAACGACGCTGACTGTGACCACTAACTTCACTTGCATAACGCTGCTCATTTGCATTCCCTTCCACTATTCGGTCTAGTCGATGGGAGGGATTGGAAATTCAAATATATATATATATATATATATATATATATATATATATATATATATATATATATATATATATATATATATATATATATACACCTCTTTTTGCATCATTATCCCCAGAGTGGCCATCTACGGGCGGCTGTTGCGATCAGGTGGTGACCCCAATGACGCTTGGCAAGGGAATCATTTCGACACAAGCTTCGGAATTTGCAAAAGCTCGCCTGCAGGGAACAGACCAAAGATTACCTTGCGGAGTAAGTGGGGACGAGTCTAATGGACGATTTGGAAAGGGGATTGGGTCGCAGATTGGGATAAAATAGTCATCGGGGGGATTGAAACTGCAGAGTCGCTGTTTGAGCTTGCGACTGTCATGATCTGGTTGGCGACCAACGGGTGGCGCTGTCGGCCCCGCCTCCACCTGGACAGGGGATGGTCGTCCCGATCAGTGGCGGACAGCCACGTTCGGATTGGCGACCAACGGGTCGCGCTGTCAAACCTGCCTGCTGCCTCGCAGGTGCTGGTCGTTGTCAATCAGTGACAGTTAAAAGGACTCCCGGCACGACCATTCGGTGTCGGGTCATTGTATGCTTTGTATGCAATTGTATGCATTGTGTATACATTGTATGCTGTGCATGTGTTTGTTTCATCTTGGCAGACTTTTACTCTTGGTTTTTCTTTTAATACTTTGTATTTTTTCTGTTCAAATGATTTTAACGTTTTAGAATTTGTTCCTGTTGACTTTATTTGAATATAATTTCTCAAATACAACCTGATGCTCCCTGCTGCCTGCTTTTTGGGATCCACAACTTCCATCACCACCTTACAAACCGTGACAGTGTCAAATTCAAAATCCGAACTAACATGACTGCAGTTTTCAAAAACTTTCCAAAACAAAAGATTTTATGTCTTCATGCAACTAATGACTTTGTCAACTTTGCTTCCAGCTAATCAAATCGGCCTCGCTTTGACCATTCCATCACATCCTGTGCCTACTTTTATTTATTTATATTAATATTGTTTTAAGTCGGCAGCCTCCAAACCCGCCGTCTCCTCTTCAAACAATCATACTGACAGCATTGTGCCTCTTTACTCTAGGTGCCATTTGCGGGATATGTCAAAATCAGATCACCGAGCTGCATTTCGGTCCTTGCGTTCTTCATATCTCCAAATTGAAAAATTCAAGATGACGTCGCCGCCAGCAAGGAAAAATATCAAAAAAGTTCCTCTTGTCAGCAACCTGGCATGAATGGATCGTTTAGCACCCGCTGTACAAACGTATGGAGGAGTGGAGATATGGTGATTACCTCACTTTTTTCCCCCCGTGCTGTTACAAACAAACAAATTTATTACAATGACACATCAGATCGCAGCACTTTCAGTCGTTTTTTTCCTTGCATTTTAATGGAGACAATCAGCATATGATTTATGACGTGTGTAAACATAAAGAGATATTGCCATTCGAACAAGCGAGCGCGCGACATAATTGCACTACTTTCTCGCACCGTGTTAGACTTGCACATTTGGGGATGAAAAAATATGTTCACGGTAATTTGGGATGTATTAAGCAAACAAGCAAGCAAACAAACAAACAAACAAACAAAAAAACATAAATAAATGCACAAATAAATAAACAAACAAACACATAAAAACAAATAAACAAATGAATAAATAAATAAAATAAATTAATAAATACACAAATAAATACACTTATAAATAAATACGCAAATAAAACAAGAAATAGATAAATAAATAAACACATACATAAATACATAATTAAATGATTGAATGAATGAATGAATGAATGAATGAACAAACAATTTTTTATAAATAAATACATAAACAAATACACAAACACAAATCAATACACAAATAAATCAATACACAAATAGATCAATACACAGATAAATAAATAAATACATAAATAAATACACAAATAAAAACACAAATAAATAAATACATAAATGATTGAATGAACGAACAATTGTGTCATGATCTGGTTGACGACCAACGGGGGGCGCTGTCGCCCCCGCCTACACCTCACAGGTGCTGGTCGTCCCGATCAGATTGGCGACCAGCGGGTAGCGACGTCAGCCCTGCCTGCAGCCTCGCAGGTGTTGGTCGTTTAATCATTGACATTTAAAAGAACACCCGGCACGACCATCCGGTGCCGATTCATTGTTTGTTTGCTGTTTGTTTGCTGCATGCATCGTGTACGTGTTTGTTTAACCTTGGCGGACTTTTACACTTGGTTTTCTTTTGCTACTTTGTATTTTTTCCATTCAGATCATTTTGATGTTTTACATTTTGTTACTGCTGACCTTTATTTTAATACAATTTGTCAAACAACTTCCTGCTCCCTCCTGCCTGCTTTTTGGGATCCGAACCCGCCATCACCACCTCGCAAACCGTGACAAATTGAACAATAAATAAATAAATAAATACATAGATAAATAAATAAATAAATTATTGAATGAATGAACATTTGAATGATACATAAATAAATGAATGTTTATTAAAAAGCATGGCTTGGTAAAAAAAAAAAGCACAACCATTCAAATATATTTCGCAACTTATTATCTATTAAATTGAGAAAATGCCGATTTTTCTTCTAAAGTGGCTCCAGCCCAACCGATACAGCTTTAATGCGGTTTAGCGGCTTATCACTGTAGCTTAGCTAACATCATTTCCGAGTGGTTTGCCTCGGAGCTGTCCGTGCTCATTTTATAAGCTCACGCGAGAGCACTTGGCAGTATTTCAAACAGTATTTACAGGTTGAAATGAGGATTAAAAAAGCTTTTCCTGATATTTTGCCTCACCATAATCAGTCAAAATTAAATCAAGCTTTTTTTTGTGCTAGAGGTGAACACAATGTTATATTTTAGGAGCTCACCTGCAAAAATTGAGAACCAAAAATATGATTCCTGCCCATGTTTTGACCAATGGATCTTTTGTGAGGAGGAGCAACCCCCCTAACCCCCTACCCCACACGCGCACACCCCGCACATGGTTAACCTCATCCACACATCCAAATAGTGAGCGAGAGTAAAGGCGCGCACGAGAACAGGGCGGACGCTGCCTGCTTGTTCACCGAAGGCTGCTTCGGGGGGAGAGATGGGGTGTTGGAACTCATCTTCTATCTTTTGCGCCGAGATGTTCTAACGTTTTTTTTTCAAGAAATGTGCTGTAACAAGTGTTTGATGGGGGAAAAGGGAGCTTTGTTTGCGCACGGGGGAGAGATTTACACGGGGGAGGCGAGCGCCACCGCAACCGCCGTTCCGCCACCGATGTGCGCGCACGTTGCTCCGGATGGGAAAGTATCCGATTAAGCGTCGCTCTGCGGGCTACGGTGTTATGCACGAGCCGGGGGTCACATGTGGATTGTCAAGAAGTCACAGGTAATTATTGTTATTTTATTTATGTATTTTTTGGGGGGAGGGGGTTGTTAGACATTGTTATAACACTCTGAGGGTTGATCATGCAAATGCAAGAGGAGGTACTGGTTGGTTGTCCACAACTTCCACCTGTGGTCGCTTCCACGCTCCTTTTGTTTATGTGTGCAAGCAGGTGGGAGATGGGGGGGGGGGGGGGGGGGGGGGGCAGATGGAGACGTTAAATCGGATGAGGAACGTGTCTGTTTCGTGTATTTTTATGGCGACGGCAAAAATTGAAGTCATTGCCTCTGACAAGAAAGAAAACAGTCTCGGGAAGGTATTTATTTTTGGACCCCCCCAAACCCCCCCCCCCCACCTTCATGTTCCTCCAGATTATTTATCTGTGATGTGCACTCATAGTCAATGATTGCAGAGGCACTCGAAAGCGACCACATTTCAGGTGTCGGCATTATGAGCTGATGATGGCTCCGCTGCATGCACCACAAGCACAGATCTGTAAATAGTGTGGCTCAATAATGTCTTCCGTCAATCAATTGGCAGTGAAGCCAGGTCAGCCTTGGTGTTTTTCATGCTCCCGCTGAACTATTCAATATTACCATCGCCGCAAGAGGATTTACACATCAAGGGACACTTAAAATGATACTATGAAAAGGGTTGCGGGGCGCTTCCGAAGAGTGTTTTGTTTTATCAAACTGCAGGGAGAGCGATAGCCACCTGATGACAACGCAGTGGTTTAGTTTAATTCCCCAAAAATGGATTATGAAGATTGACAGGGCTTATAATACAATAAAACACAGCTACTTGCCCCCCAAAGCCACCTGTTGGCCCCTCCCCTAAGAAAATGAGAATTTCACTCATAACTACAGTGGTACTTTGGACTTCATTTTCTCCCGTGTCCTTTCCTTTGAGATTTTCCCAAACCAAACATGTAAAAATGGGGGCCAATGTATCACTGTCGCCAAAACCATAAATCTGCCGCAATCTGTGATGCCAATAAACTCGTATAGCATTTCAACAACTCATTTTACAAGATTACTTGATTTACGTGACTTTCCATAACTTCCATTAACTCATTCACTGCCAGACAACTGCAAAAATGTGTCCACTCTAGCGCCAGGGTTTTTGTCATTGTCACTCAAATTGCAGGATATTAAGTTTTAGGACTACATAAATATTCAGTAAATAATAATAATAATACATTTCATTTTAAGCGCATTTCAAAGCTCTCAAGGACACTTTACAGTCATAGACAAGCATAGCTACCATAATAAACATATAATATAATAAAAAAATACAGCGTTAGGAACCTTAGATACTCTTCTATAATCAGAAAAAAAGTGTTAATTCCTAAATTATATGGGTTTGGAGTTATATAAGCATGAAATGAGGGTGGCTGTCCAAAATACAATATATACACATTGGTTTATATAGCGCTTTCACAGCAGCTGAAGCTGGAACAAAGCGCTAAGATTGAAAAAAAAAGCGAACCCCCTTGTGGAAAAGAAAAAACATTGCCAGAAGCCATGGCCAGCGCTTTATCGGCACCCAAGCATGAAGAAACAAAATCCGAACAAATCCGGGTCATATTTTCAATTCCCGAATACATTCGGGAATGGCAGTGAATGAGTTAACAACCCAGGCTAAACTGAGCGTTAACCGAACGCTAAAAAATAGCATCAACATACTTTCTTGATCACAATTACTACTTTCCTATGAGCCAGGACTAATATGGGGCAAAAAGTCATACATACAATTAGTGGATAGCGAACTGTGAACTGACTATTTGGGGGTGTGCAGTGGAGAAGTGGATGTGGGGGTCGCCATAGCAGGCATAGATGGCAGTGCTGGGATGACAAACGCGCCGGGAATTTGCATCCTGCACTCCGAGCCGTGGCACACGGCCATCAATAATGAGCAGACGTCGGCATTCATCATGTGCCGCGCAGGCTGTCGCCGTGCTCCAAATGAAATCACAAAGAGAGATGAATTTGCCGCCGTCCAGAGCGATGGAGCGGCTTGATAAACATGGCCGACAGATAAGGCGCATTTGTATTCAGGTACTCCTCGACACGCGGGTCTCAGGAGGAGGGGGGCTTCGGTTAAGACTCCCTTTGGAGGAGGGTGGTGGTGGGGGTATCGGGTCAAAGGGCAAAGGGTGATTGACAGTGGGCTGACGAAGGAAACCAGCATTGAGATGACGGACAGTCTGATGGGACTCAAGCGCATTGACAGATGGCGTAACCATGACCCGGATGCTAACGGGATGACGGCTAATCTGCGAGCCTCGTGTCTGACATCTTTGGACTTCTGTATTCATCTTGTTTTTTTTCCCTCCTCCTTCCCTGACAAGATCGATTCTGCATGTCTAGAATATAATTGATTTTACAACACGGGCAGTGTGCAGCTTTATGTACTGCAGTTTGGTCACTCGGACTTGTGAGTCATTGAATTCTCATAGTGGAGGCCACACTCATTTTTTAAAATACTGTACATCACAGGTGTCAAAGTCAAGGCCCGCGGGCCAAATCCGGCCCGCCACATCATTTCTTTTCGGCCCGCGAAAGCTAATCAAACTTGTTAAATTCCATGATGATTGCTAAAATCTGAGCCAAAATTTCATATTTTTGGATGTTAACCACAATAAAAGTCATTATTCTTGACTTCAGATTTGAAAACGAGTTATTCATTAATTTGCTGCGTGCTCTATATGTAATATTTGAAGGGATTTAAACATTCTAATGGGTTCTCCAAATTCATAACGGCCCTCGAGAGGAAACCATAACTACAATGTGGCCCGCGGCAAAAAATGACTTTGACACCCCTGTTGTACATGTACCGTATTTTCTGCACTATAAGGCGCACCTAAAGGAAAATATTTCTTCAAAAGCTGACCATGCGCCTCATAATCCGGTGCACCTTATGTATGGAAAATGTTTCAAAATATGCCATTCATTGAAGGGTGCACCTTATAATGCGGTGCGCCTTATGTATGGAAAATATTTTAAAATATGTCATTCATTGACGGGTGCACCTTGTAATTGTCAAGGTGGTGATGGCGGTTGTGGATCCCAAAATAAGCAGGCAGGAGGGAGCAGCAGGTTCTATTTGAGAAATTGTCTTAAAATAAAGTCAGCAGGAACAAAATCTAAAACATCAAAATCATCTGAACCGAAAAATACAAAGTATCAAAGAAAAACCAAGAGTAAAAGTCTGCCAAGATGAAACAAACACGTGCATCCAATACAATGAATGCACTGCACAATGCAATGACCCGACACCGAATGGTCGTGCCGGGAGTCCTTTTGACTGCCACTGATTGGAACGAACAACACTTGCGCGGCTGCAGGCAGGGCCGACAGCGCTACCCGTTGGTCGCCAATCAGAAGGTGGCAGTCTGCCACTGATCGGAACGACCAGCACCTGTGCAGGCGGGGCCGACAGCGCCACCCGTTGGTCGCCAACCAGATCATGACAGTAATGCGGTGCAGCTTATGTATGGAAAAGGTTATTAAATATGTAATTTGTTGAAGGTGCGCCTTATATTCCTGAAAATACAGTAGTTTATGGTCTAAATGAGTGTAGAAATGACTATTTTGAAAACTACAGCGTTTGGTTGCGTAACAGTGTGAGATATTTTACATATGTAGTAAAATAATCTGATGATCAGTTTTGTGTTAATTGATGCATTTTTCTACTCTAATAAGCTGCACACATTGCTTAAAAAAATCTAATTGCATCGCTCTGATAAAACCACAGCACTAATTAATGCATCCTTCCAGGATCATGAATGATTTAGTAGATTTTCATCAATATAACGACGGGTCGCGGGGTTATGCGGAGTGATCGGATTGAAAAGCGAAATGGGCTGGAGGAAGAATGAACAAGAAATGAGAAAAATGTGGTTGGGGGTGGGGGAAGAAGGAGAACACAAACGCCTCCGTGCTCTCGACACTGCATCAAATACTAAGTCGAAGGATTTTGATTTCAGTACTCGCGCAGAATCACATCTATGTTTACCAAACGAATGGCTGAGTCTACGTCCCCGGAGCTATTCGCGGACCTGTGAGAGTGCAAAAAGAGCAAAGTAAGGAGGGAAGAGCAACTGGGAGCTGAGTTAGATGGTTTTGGGGGGAATTCTGCGGGGGTTTATTCATGGAGGTTGAGGAAGGGAAAATAGTGTTAGCAAAGTTGGTGATATAGCTTGCAATTTTGCTGCACCAAAATACTCCATATGGTATTAACTCCATATGGTATTAACTCCCATTCACAAATTTATTTGAGAATTGAAAATATGACGTATTAACCCAAATTTGTTCGGGTTTGGTTGTTTCTTGCTTGGGTGCTGATAAAGCGCTGGCCATGGCCTCTAGCAATGTTTTTCCCTTCCACAAGGGGGTAGCATTTCCCTTTTTTCCATGTTAGCGCTTTGTTCCTGCTTCAGCTGGTGTTAAAGCGCTATATAAACCAATATGTATTGTATTTTGGACATCCGCCCTCATTTCAAGCTCATATAACTCCATATCCATATAATTTAGGTATGAACTCTTTTTTTTTCGGATGAAAGAAGAGTCTAAGGTTTCTTACATTTTTGCACATGTCTGGCAGTGAATGAGTTAATTGGCCTACTATTTGCCATTTACTCCACAACATACGCACACACACACACACGGGCTCCCCCCTTTCACATTTTCAGCTTCTGTTTTGGATGGGTCTATACTTGTGGTTGACAATAAGGCAATCTAAAGTGTCCATCGGAGCCCCAATTCTTCAGTCCATACTCTAGCAAGGCAAACGTTTAAAAAAAAAAAAAAAAACTCCTTCCTGGGCTAGATCTCTTCAACTAGCTCCAACATAGTTCTCAGCCTTTGCACGTTTTTAGCAGTTATCTTATATATTGAGAAAAAAAGTCTGTAATTCACTTGAACCAAGTCTCATATTAATTTCCTCCTTTTTCATTGCGCAGTAGTTCAGTCCCGTGTCAGCTCTTTAGCATTCCCGCGCCATTTCAACAGAAGTGTCTCATGCAAATGTGACCTCTCGCGTGCTTGTTTTGGGAGAATGTCGAAGAAATGCGATTGCGTCTAACAAGGCTTATTTGCTATCAGACCTTCGTCGCAGACTTGTAACGGTGACAAGACTTGTTTGTACACTTGTTGTCTCATTAGGAACATCGAAAAAGCGCCGTGCGATTTAGGTCGAGACCCCCTGGAATTAATCTGCATTTGGCATTTGGCATTTCTATTTCCGATGCAGATTGACGGTTGAGGGTGTGAGGATTTGAAAAAGGAGGTTTGGGGGTTTGACGAGGTTATTTGGAAAAGGGGGATGGGGGGGTGGGTGGAAACAATTGGATTTTGTTTTGATGTTTGGAGTTGTTCGGCGTGTTTTTTGACGCCTCATTTATCATCCGATTGAGACTTGTTAACCCGTTGGCAGGAACTTGACCATCGTAGTGACGACACACACACGGAATCACAATTAAATGGCTGCTAGCATGCTGGCATTTAATAACATAAACAGCTTTTGGCAAATTTATTAAACCGGCCAATATAAAAAAAAAAAAGACCAGGTAGCATGAAATTCAAGATCCCGACAAAATCAATCGCTGTTGCTTTTCTGGGGAGCGCATCAATGAGTGTTTAAAACAGGGAGGCAAAGTGAATCGATATGGGTTCTCTTGCAAGATGCAATGAATTAAAACTAGACTCTCCAAAAAGTCCGCTAAAGACGTCTCCCCTTCTTCTGCATCTTCTCCCTGCAGGTTTTCGAGTGCTGAATGCCGCTAGGATCTCAAGTGCCGGTCAAGTTATCATCTATCACTAAAAAGCATTGTGCCGTTTTGTTGCTATGGAGAACCTCAGTGAGCTCCAGAATCCATTGTTGGACAAAAATAGCAAGCATGTGGTGAACGGTTATGGAGGAGACTTCCCAAACAACCAGTTCCAGGAGAACATTATCAACTACTTTGGTGGCGAGTGCGGCAGCGGCGGTGATGGCGGCAGAGGGAAGCCGGTCAACGCGGTAAGCGGCGGGGGCGGCTACAATAGCAACGGTAAAATGAAGTCGCAGCAGCTCTTGGATGCTACCTCGCTGCATTTAGCCGTGGAGGCCTTCTACAGGCCTAACTTCATCCTGTACAAAGAGGACAATGGCAGCATCAAGGCCAAGGAATATAAAAGCGAGTGCTGCGAGACCACCTTCACGGAGAAGAAGGCCAAGGAGACGTCCAACTCCACCGGAGGGTCGACGGCCGGCTCGGAGGAACCGCAGGCAAAGGTGCCGGAGGATGGCGAACATGTCAAAATCCAGACCGTTTCGTACGAGGTGGAGGAGGAAGAGTACGTAGAGTATGAGGTATGACCCTGACATACAATTGTGGTGGGCTTCCGGTAATGAAAACGTGGCTTTGAAAGTGTTGAGATTTCACTGTACACGACACAGATTCAGGACGTCCTGTCCTGGAAGTTGCAAAGCAGGCCTAGACCAGACCACGGACAGTAAAAGACCAAGCCTTCAGACTTTGGGCGGTCCATTGGGCTGCAGAATGCCTTGATCATTTTTAGACTTCACAGAGCCCCTCAAAGATTTTAGACGTCCTATGCTGGAAGGAGCAAAGCAGCCCGAGAATGTTACTAACACCAAATCCTCTGACATCGGACGACATTTGGCCTCCAAAAATGTCATCCCAGGAATGATTCAGACTTTTTGGATTTTGATCTGACAATTGGATCACCTGCAAACAGTATCAAGTGATGATTTAATCTGCAGGAATAAACAGACTCCAGGTTGGAATTCCTGCAGCAATCTTGGAATACGCTATAAAAATAACCTCAATAAGGCTGTGCATCTCAACCGCAAATCCCACTACATATGCTGACCTTGTCGTCCATTTCAAGCAGCCGCAAATTCACATCACCATAAGTCTTCATTGCTGGCTCTACCTGTGGGATATTACGTGAAAATGCTGCATTAGCCAAACTGTTTTGGCAGAGCCAATCGTGCGCAAATACTCCACAAGGACTTAAGGGGGCATTGTGAGGTGGGGATTGGGTGTCCAGTTGGACAGAGCTCCCGGTGGAAATTAAATCACCACGATGACACGTACAGAAAACACGATTCAAACGAAGTGCATCATATTTATGTGCTTATATTGCCCTTTGGCTTGCAAATAAGGTCAAATAAGTTACATTCCATCACATCACAAACGACTTGGCAGGTGAAACCATCATCATCAGAGGTTGCTTTTGCCGGATAAAAAGCGAAAAATACTCGGCGGGACTCATTAGGCTGTAGACGAGAGACGATATCAACAGTCTGACACCAGGAAGGAATCCTCCAACTACTTTACAGGATTGTAATATCCAGGGTGGCTTGATTTTGTACCCTGTATCTATATTAAAGAGTCTTTATTATGACCAGAGCATCGGGCCGTGTGAAGGCCCTCTTCGAATTGCTGTAACACAGAATAGCCGCAGAAATAATTGGTCCCACCATTCCTTGCCATCGCTGTTGCTCAAGAACAACCCAGCTCGTCTAAGTCGGACAACGGCAAATCACTACATTCCATTTGAAGAGGCAATTTATATTCCACACAAGAATGAACATTTTGCATTGGTTGAACGCTCGGATTGTACATTCAAGTTGAAAGAAAGTCAAAACAAGCTCACCAGTAACTGTTATAGTGAACTTGAGACGAATTCTTAAAGTTGACCAAACAGCCAAAAATCCTTAAAGCAGTCCCGACGCCACAATAGTGAAAATTCTGCAGAAAATACTTCCCGTCGCTCCCCCCCGATGTGATAAGTAGAGAATGTGTTAGTCGTTTCACCACAAGCGAGCGACAAATTGTCGACAACCAATTAAAAGGTGCTAACTAATGTGTGGAAACGCGTTTAACGGTAACGTCGGCGGAACAAGGCAATCAAAGTTCGCTGTTTGACACGCTTGTTAGCAGACAGGAGCTTCACGCCCCAAAAATGTGTGTGCGCGCTTGTCCGTTTGATCCTCACGCCTTCACTCCATTAAAATCATCCGCCACTTTCACCTGAATACATAATAAGCACTGATAGCTGCATTTGGATTTGCCAGCCATCTGTTCCGCCACCCCTGGTGCATAAAATCTGCATTTTAGCAGTGAATTTCATATTTACTCGATGCTGCGAGCACTACCGCCTTTTCCAGTACGCCGCAAATATGAATGTTAAAAAGAGAACACCTCTCAGATATGGTCAAAGTACTTTTTAAAGAAAACTGTGCAATGGCTAGATATATAGCTAGCTAGATAGCCAGATAGCTCGCTAGCCAGATAGCCAGATAGATGGCCAGATAGATAGCCAGATAGATAGCTAGATCGAGAGCCAGAGAGATAGTGAGACAGACAGCTATCTATCTAGCTAGATTGATAGATAGGTAGGTAGGTTGGTAGCTAGATAGCTAGGTAGATAAGTAACTAGGTAGCTAGATAGCTAGATATCTCAATGAGTTTCACAAGAGTCATATTTCTCTGGTGTGATTGGAAGGGTTATACATAATTATTGAGGACCCTTATGCCAGTGCAATATATGTATAGATAGCTAGCTAGATACATAGCTAGAAATATAGCTATCGATCTCACTATATAGATAGGTATCTAGATAGCTAGATACATAGGTAGCTAGGTAGTTGGATAGATAGCTATCTATTTATCTATCGAGTTAGCTAGATAGATTAGATAGATAGATAGATAGATAGATAGATAGATAGATAGATAGATAGATAGATAGATAGATAGATAGATAGATAGATAGATAGATAGATAGATAGATAGATAGATAGATAGATAGATAGATAGATAGATAGATAGATAGATAGATATCTACCTAGCTATATATATAGAACGGTAGCTAAGTAGCTATATAGCTATGTAGCTAGGTAGCTAGATAGCTAGATTACAAGATAGTTAGCTAGCTAGATAGCTATCTTAATGAGTTTCACAAGAGTCATATTCCTCTGGTGTGATTGGAAAGGTTATCAATATTCATTGGGGGGCGCTTATGCCTTCATTAAAACTAAAATGTGGTCACGCCTCAGTTCAGTACACACATATCGTTCGCCCTTTGAAAGGCCGGTGACAGCGGAAGCGGCAAGAGCCAGAGTCATAAATTCTCATGAAATCCTCCACAGGTATCCTTTCTCCCATTTAGCAGTAAACGACAATAACGATCGGATCATTTCAAAGCGTCACGAAGCGGTGCGCCGGTGCGATTGATTTGACCACGAGCTGTCCTCGGCTAACGGATGATATTTATCCCTTTGCACGCCGTGTCTCTCCGGCCAATAAATGGCAAAAGTGTCCCTCGGTGACTCCGGGAATGTATTAGCCTTGTGTCAAAATATACGACTTGGGGGTGGGGGGGGTGTGAGAGGAAAAAATGCAGTTAAACTGAGTGAGCAGACGTTTGCCTTGAAATAGGATGTGTTGGGGAAAGAAGAAGAAAAAAAACAATCTAGAGTCTTAACCTCGTCGCTACTTTTTGGATTATAAAGGAAAATATGTCGCGTAATTCAACTTCAGTTTTTGATTTATTGAACAGGTAGGCAAAACCTTGCAGACAGGAGCTTGAGAAAGTGTCACAGATGTTCCAATGGCAACTTTTGATCCAAAAAATAAAATCGCAACCACGTAAGGAGCAAAAATAGGCGAAGAATCAAAGAGTGGATAACAAACGTCAACGTTGCACTTTCCAAATATAGAGCCTCGGTCTCTAATTGCCTAACCCCTCTGACCTCAACTTCTTCCTTAGACCATCCCCTTGTTTTTAAAACCTGGTTGTTGTCATGGCAATGGAACAGATTCAATGCCAAGACACATTTGGAGGGTTTGACTGCTTGAAACTTGATCGTTTTCTTACTTCAATCAAACCCTTCCGACAGCACTCTGATTCGAATTCATCATCATCATCATCTTCATTATCATCATCATCCATTGATCAGAGGCGGACGCGGCGATTGTAAAAATCTGTCCGTTAGCAAACAGTCGCTATCAGCTCTCCCCCAGATGGACGGGTGAGACAAATCACAGGCAGGCGTCAGGTTGCCGCGTGGCTAAATGTTTAATTTACAAGCTGATACGGTTGCTTTTTGCAATCAGCGGAGAGCAAAAATTCCCTGAGGGCTAGAGCTCTTTTTATGCCACCAAATGCGGCTAATTATACCCCCCCCCCCTTATCCCCGTTCTCCATTACGGGCGATAGGCAGCGTCTAATCACATTTTCGCAAATTACAGTTACTCGGCTCAGTCGTTTGGGCTGCCACAATCACTGCGCTATGATCTCTCAACAAGAAATGTGTTTGTTGTTGGGATTGTTTGATGCTCTGTTTTGGAATGAGCGCAGGCGGGGGGGGGGGGGGGTATTGATTGCATGGAAAGTAACGTGAACGCTGATGGTTTCGCTATTAAGTCTTTTGTTTTTAATAGCTACTCATTGGTATCATGCTAGCTTTGATACTTTCTTTTAAAATAGCAATTGATTGGTATCATGCTAGGTTGGATACTTTCTTTTAAAATACCAACTGACTGGTATCGTGATAGCTTTGATAAATAAAACAAACTGTCAAACTGGGAGGTACTTCCGGGAAATCTATGAAACAATAACATAAAAAACTGCATTTATTCCAGGAATTTGTGGTCTGACCATTTATTCTTACATTGCGTCATGCTTTAGTGGACAGCTAACCTATGCTAACGCAGTCGTCACAATGAGTATAGAGTACATTAAAAACCGCTTCAAGGCCATAGAACGTACAGCGGCTGTTTTTGTTTTTCAAAGTGGAGAAACACTTCCTGTCCCCCGACATAATGAGTTCCTCTGCACTGTCGAGTATTTTCTGAAGACGAATACGGCTAGCAATGAATGTGCGAGCATGCCTCGTACATCACGACCGAGCGCTTACGTCCCTCGTTTCAAGGACTTTTATTCGCGGCGCGATGAAGCCACTCCCCTTTGGGAAGTGGCCTGTCACGTCGCCTTAGAATTATTAAGTCTTAAGACAAGCACCTTGCTCACCTCTGGGACCTTGGGCTCCTGCATGGACATAAATTAACCATCTGGAACAGGTGTGGCCACTCGCAAGGCCAGGTGCGGATGTCGGGATGCTACGTTAGGCATAGCGGAACATTTGTGGGGCCCTAATGACTCGAACGACTGACTGTCTTTTGGTTGATTTTTCACAAGATGGCGTTTGACTTCTCACGAGGACACGCCGCAACGCAGGGCGAGCTCAAATTTCAACGCGGCTGCATATTCCATCCATTGCCAAATCATCCCGCGTGGCAAGTTCTCATTTGTGTTACTCTTTCATTCAGCCACGTAATTGAATTCCTGTTGGCGGCAAGTCGTTAGTTTCTTTCTTTGGTTTCCACTCAGCCGCCCGGCAATCCGATTCATTTGTGTAATTTCAAACAGCGACTTTCGAGTTAGAAAGTAATTTCAAAGCCAGCGCTTGTTTTCTGCCGGGCGCTTTAATTGCATTCCTTTTTTTTTTTTGCGCGACTTTTCATTCACGCCATTACGCCTGCGGACACGTTTTGGCGTCACTAGACCCAACAACTGCAGAGGGATGCATGAAAAGTATGTAATGAATTCTCTTTTTCTCCAGAGAAACCCTCCGCACATTAAATCAGCAGTCCAAATGTCATTTTGGGTGCCTCGGGCTTGATTTGATTGACTTCTTTTTATCGGTTTGCCCAAATATTTCTTTTTAAAATATGCCTTAGTTCTCCAACTCTCACTCGCATGGTTCTCTACATGAGAGCAAATCGCACCTGCTTCGAGCTGTCTATCATGACCGATTGAGGCTTATTGCTAAACTGACATAAACCCAAACAAAACAATAACTGTCAACTCAAACATTGAACCAAATAATTGGATTGCGTCGAATGAAATTTAGATTTAACGCTGTGTAAACTCTAAGTTGTACAGGAGGTATGTCCGTAAAGGATATATATACAGTAAAGTCTCGTTATATCGATATCGGATATATCGATAGTCCCGGTTATATCGATACTATTTCTATGCACGCACGGAGAAAATTACATGCAAACAGGGTCGGATATATCGATAGTCCCGGTTATATCGATATTTTTTCCGACTCCCTTGAATATCGATATAACGAGACTTTACTGTATATATATAGAGCTACTAGCACAACTTCAGTTCGCTGACGAAGCTTTTCGGATCAGTACAAAATCCTCTCCTCTTTCGTCTACTTCATGCAACAAAGATGGTGCAAAATGTGCTTTAGATTGAATGTGTCTTTTGTGTTGGGTCACATAATTCGTTATTTAGTTTTTGTTGTTGTGGTTTTGATTTCAAGATGGCGCCGCAAGAGTGGCTGCCTTTACTGCAGCTGCTGTATTTTGTTTTTCTACTTCTTCCCTTCCTTTCCTCTTACTTTCATCACTTTGCTGCTGTGAAAATGTAAATTCCTCCACTGCGAGACTAATAAAGGCTAATCCAATCCAATCCGATCCAAAAGAAGTACAGATGACGCCTAAAGAAACATTTTCATCACTACCTGATACAGGAAAGGTGAAATACGCCGCCCAACAAAATGGTACTTAATGCCCGGCATACCCGCTCGCTTTGTGATTTTGGGTTTGACATACTGTCATTTCACACCAATATAAGATACAATATATAAATACACATATAAGCCGCACCCTGGCTACAGTATAAGCTGCAGGTGACCGCAATGCAACATGAGAAATCTACAAAGAAGAACAGTACACAGAAAGCGTTTTAGAGCCACCGCGTTATGACCTGCCACGTGCAAGATGTTACAAAGACCATTGGGATGTAAAACTGGAAGGACATCCTTGGAGGAGCCAAAAAAGGCAAACCACAACGGTCTCAAGAGGATTGTGAAAGCATCCATTAGGTCTTTGTTACCTGTCAGGCAATTGGCTCATGTTGACAGAATTTACCCTGCCCACCCCCCTCCCGCCGCCGGCATGTTACCGTGACTCCGCTGGCTGGTTAAACCATCTGGCCTGCTTCCGCTTAAAACGCAAACTCTGAACGGATGGGTTGTTTTCTTTACCACCTGCTGGTAATTGGCCCCCGGGAAAGCTTAGCGGGAGGATCGGGTGGCCCCTTGCGACTAAATCGCATTGCAAAAACTGGCTAGGAAGGTGCCATATAGGTACATGTTTCATTGATTCTAGAGACTGAAAAAAAAAACAGACGTAAGCGTCAATATCAACCAAAATCCTTTTTGTTGTTGTTGTTACACTGGGAGAAACATATTTTGCGCTTTGAATCTTGTCCAGGTCACGGCTAGCGAGAAAGCTATCTGTTTGCGATCTATTTTCTTATTTATTTTTTCATCTCTTCACTTCTTTTTATTTATCTCGTTATCCAGCTATCTAGCTAGCTATCTAGCTGCCTGGATAGCTATCTATTTGCTATCTATTACCTCTGTAGATAGCTAGCTGGCTAGCTATCTATTACCTATCTATTTGCAATGTATTAGCTATCTAGCTGACTGGCTAGCTACCTTGCTAGCTATCTATTAGCTATATAGATATCTGGCTGGCTAGCTATCCATTAGCTAGCTGTCTATTTGAGTGACTTCTGGGTTGAGTGAACGCTGGCGCATATGGCTGCCGCTGCTCACCCACAAAAAACCTGTGACAGTAGAGTGACCTTGAGAGTTTTGAAAGGCACTTCAAAATGTATTATTATTATTATTATAAATCTGGCCAGCTCCCATAATGCAACTGCCAAAAAATAAATAAATAATTCCCACTACACAAACTATTTAATATGCAAATCTCCCAGCATGCCTTGTGTTGCCATTTGTTTGACGGATTGTTACTGATCGTCAATGCAGTTGTTTTTATAAACGTTAATCCGTCCCCATGTGTTAAAAATACTTTGTGAAGCAAACCTATCGTGCATTTGATTTGATGTGATTTTTTTGCCTGCTCCAATCCCTTTTGAGTGATAACATTTGCCCCCTCACCTTTCTCATCTTCATTTTGAGGAGTCCATTAATCCGCCATTAGTGGGGCAAGGTGGGCAAAACTTGAACGCCCACGCATTAATGCCGAGATCCATCAAGGATATTGTTTCACTCATGCCAAATCCGTGTTAAATTTATTTTTCTTATTACCGTTTTTAATCTTCAAGACAATTACCTCAGTGGAAATAAATATTCATATTTGTTAAGGCTGGCCACAGAAAACAGATTGAAGGGTAATAAACGGATTACATTGCCTCATATTGCTCAAATGAAAGAAATCATAAGGATGCGATAGTCCGTCAGGGTTTGGAATTCTCTTTTGGGGATAAAAATATATCATTAAGCGTGTTTTTTTTTTTCTTCTTGATTATTTCTTCTTTATTTTCATTTCTTTATTTATTTCTCACGCATCCTTCAAACAGGATGCAGTTTCACGTGGCCGTAAAGGACAATGACACCATTTTTTTGCTTCCTAACTGACTGATCAGAAAAACGTTTTATAGCATCGAAAATACCCAAAACACGCAGGCTGATATTTTTAGTCAAATGAAAAACACCAATAAAAATGACTTAGTGTCCCAAAACTACTTCAAAATGACCTCAGAAAGTTTCAGTTTCAGAAGGTCCCGCCCCCTTGTTCGTGACATCACGCCAAGACGTCTTGCCTTGCTCGAGAATCAAAACAATGGCTTCAGATTCGGAGAAGATGCTTTCTTGTTACTCATCCAGTTATGAATATGATTCAAATAGTTCTGAAGAGGAAAGCATAAATGTTTGCAATCGATTAAAGAAGTCCTTCCGTGTCATTTCGAGGCGTCTGGACTCCAATGTAGCGTCCCAGAAAATGCACAAGATGGCGCCCAAGCTCTATTGGAAATGGGTTGATTTGTCTGTTGGGAATTTGTATCAGCTAGTATCAAATAGTAGTCTTGGTACAACACACGATTCACCATTGCGTTACTTATGTGTTTTCCTTTTAATTTCGCCATCAACACGAAGTTTTCAGACCAAACAAAGTACCCAAAATGCATTGTGTGTCGCTTTCTCGGTCAAGGGCGTTTCAGATGTGACGTCACGGCAAGCATCGTCACCAACTCAAAAACAACTTCCGGAATATTCAGCGTGAGTCTTAAAACGTAAAATATAGCGACATGCGGTGGAATCTTTGTAAAATACGGTCAGTAGAAGTCATTTGAAGTTACAAATTTTTACAAGTTTTGGAACAACGGAAGGTTATTGATGCTAACGTGTGTCGATATAGGTGGAGAAAGAGGAAAAAAAAGATAGCCAGAATTGCAAAGTCATTCCAATTCTAGCAAGAGTTTCATTCAACGTGTACGTTGGAGCGTGACGTCTTTTGTCGTTGGCCTGACAAAACGTCGCCAACTCCATCTCCCAAAAACTAATGAAAAACTAATGGACCCGGACAAAAAAAAAAAAATCCATGAATATATGCGTTGGTATTACGCACAAGTAGGCAGAGACTCATCTGGATTTCCCATTGTCTGAAGGCATATTTTCTTTTTCCATTCCCACTTCAAATGGAGATGCTCCCATTCTTATACGGCATCAATGTCTCGCCGGTAAATCACACTCTCACACCCTCGCAAAAGTGTCTGAGTAGATAAGCACGCTCGTTACCGAATGGAAACAAAGAGAGAAAAGCTTCAAATTGAATGAATTCTTCAGCTGACAGCTAAATAGCAGCGTAGCCACAAGCTTTTGACTGGAAAATTCGGTCAAAGGTGGAATATGAAGAAGGGAATCTCAACGTAAATCTGTAGTCCCGAGTAGACCACAATTGAAAAGACTTGATTAAAATTGCGACAGACAAGCAATCATTCCGTTTTAGGCTCAAATCAGCCCAAAATGCGTCAACATCAAGCTCACACACTTGGACAAGGGTCATTTTGAAATCCCTTCACATAAACGGCATGTCAACAATCAGACAACACAAACTGGGATCATCAAGTAGGCTACAAGAACGCAATATGAAACCAAACGCTTTAGGAGCCCGCCATGAGAAGAAAGTAGCATCAGCGCAGAGCGCCGATGCGTATGTGGAACGGTCGCGGTTTGGAATTGAGGCGGATTTACGTGGAACAGGAGATGTGAGACAATCTATTTTCGTCAGTGGACTCTACAGCTTTGTGTTTGCTTTCAACATTTAGCTTGTAGCAGATGTGGTCATTCCACCATGATGTCCCAGATCCACTGGTGAAAAGGACATTTTGATCCTCCCCTCTAGAACTGCTTCACGTAACAATGGGGGTACAGAAAGTGCTTAAGAATGAATGGACTCTGTGTCTTTGTGTTGTGATATTATTTGTTATTGTTTTTTTTTTTGTTCGTTTGACTTGAGCATGGCGCCGCGAGAGTGGCTGCCTTTACAGCAGCGCCTGTATTTAATTTTTTTACTTCTTTCTTTCCTTTCCTCTTCCTTTTATAACTTTGCTGCTGTGAAATGTAAATTTCTCCACTGCGAGACTGCTAATAAAGGTAAATCCAATCCAATCCCATCCAAACGGGTAGCCGCGCGTATGCTAGCAATTGCCACCAGCTAGCTCGTTGACATATTTCCTGATTGATCGCGATTGCAAGGGAAGTTATTGTGCCACATCATTTGTTCCATTTCACTCTCATGTCAACAAAAATATGACAAAAGGACCAATGACTGGCGGGAGTGCAACATCCCAAGCTAGCGTTAGCGTACAATTTTTCATAACAGTTCACCGGTGATATCAAGCGGCAAATAAAGAGTAGCTTACCGTGCTAGCAGGCGGTCACGGGAGGTCATGGTAGCAGATTGCCGAGAGTCCGGCTGACATAAGAAGTCGCACGATAAATTGCCTGTAAAGCAAAAAGACAAAGTTGTCAAAGTCAGACGTTACAAAGCCAAAGTTTATGACAGTCTTTGCGCATCACAAATTCAAATACCCTCAAAAAAGAATTCACACACATCTGATCAATTATTTATTGTGTCCTGTACAGACGGACTGCTCTAGCGACAGCGAGAGTGAGGACAATTTCATCGTGGTCCCCCCGCGAGACCACCTGGGCTTGGCTATCTTCTCCATGCTTTGCTGCTTCTGGCCGCTGGGAATCGCCGCGTTTTACTTCTCGCAGGGGGTAAGAGTGTGCACATGCTAGATTTAGGCGCTGTTGCCTTTCAAATGATGTTAACTCATTCACTGCCATTCACAAATTTATTTTGGGAATTGAAAATATGACATTGAGCGCCATTATTGTATTTGTTCGAGTTTTGGATTATCTTGCTCGGGTGCCGATAACGCACTAGCCATGGCATCTGGAAATGTTTTTTTCCCTTCCACAAGGGGCAGCATTCCCCTTTTTTCTTTGTTAGTGCGTTGTTCCAGATTCAGCTGTTGTTAAAGCGCTGTCTAGCTAGCTAGACAGCTAACTCGATAGCTGGCCGAACAGCTGACTCGATAGCTGGCCAGACAGCTGGCTCGCTAGCTAGCTAGAAAGCTAGATAGACAGCTAGCTAGCCAGCTAGCTGGTTAGCTATCTAGACAGCTAGCTCACTAGCTAGATTGACAGCTAACTACCTAGCTAGGTAGAAAGCTAACTCGCAAGCTAGCTAGACAGCTGACTTGCTAGCTAGCTGGACAGCTGACTTGCTAGCTAGACAGCTGACTGGCTAGCTAGGTAGACAGCTAACTCGCTAGCTAGGTTGACATCTGACTCACAAGCTAACTAGAAAGCTGACTTGCACAAGCTAGACAGCTAGTCACAAGCTAGACAGCTATCTATCTAATTAAACAGCTAGCTGACAAGACAGCGATCTAGCTATGTAGATGTATATCTAAACATGAAATGTGTATAGAAATGAATATTTTGTTGTTTTTTCTACTTTGTTACTTCCGGGTTGAGTGAGCGCTGGCGCGTGGGGCTGCCGCTGCTCACCCACAGGAAAAATATCCTGTGACTGTAAAGTGTCCTTGAGAGTTTTGAAAGGCGCTTATAAATTAAATGTATTATTATATTATTATTATATAAAGCAATATGTATGCATTGCATTGAATTCTGTACAGCCGCCCTAATTTCAAGGTCATATAACTCCAGACCAACATAATTTAGGAATTAACTCTTTTTCTGATGAAAGAAAAGAGTCTAAGGTTTCTAACGCTGTATTAAATGTTTAGGTAGTCCTAAAACTAAATATTCTGTAGGTCCTGGAATTCAAGTGACAATGACAGTAACCCTGGCAGATGATAAAGTCCATATTTTTATGTGTGCAAATTCATCTGACACTATGACAATACGTTTTAAAAAGAAAATAAGTCATGGCATGCCCAGAAACGTTTCACGTCAAGATTGTTTCTTATCCTACCTCGTGAGCTTTTAAGTTTCCTTTGCCTGCCAGGCTCTCCAGTTTGCCTTGCTCTCCTGCTACTAACAGTAGAAGCCAATTCTTTTTTTCTGATGAAAGAAGAGTCTAAGGTTTCTTACACTACATTGAATGTTTATGTCGTCCTAAAACTGGCACGGTTTGTGAGGTGGTGATGGTGGTTGTGGATCCCAAAAAAGCAGGCAGGAGGGAGCAGCAGGTTGTATTTGAAAAATTGTATTAAAATAAAGTTAGCAGGAACAAAATCTAAAACATCAAAGTCATCTGAACAGATAAGTACAAAGTATCAAAGAAAACCATGAGTAAAAATCTGCCAAGATGAAACAAACCTGACAGAGTGAGGCAAACACATACACAGTACAATGCAATGACCCGACCCCGAATGGTCGTGCTGGGAGTCCTTTTAACTGCCACTGATGAGGACAACCAACACCTGCGCAACTGAGGGCGTGGCCATCAGCGCTATCCGTTGCTCACCAACCAAATTGTGACAAAAACTCAATATTCAGTAAGTCTTGGAATTTTAGTGATCATGACAAAAACCCTGGCACTGAAATGGACACGTTTTTGCACGTCTGGCAGTGAATGAGTTACATTTGCCATTCATCATCCGATGACACATATTAGCACAACTGGCTGGCGTCATCTGTCAAGTCGACTGGCGTTTTGCTTTCACTTCTGATCAATATTGATTGATTTATTTATGTATTTTTTTACTCAACTATTTCCTCCAGACGACCAAGGCGGTGCACAAAGGCGACTTCCCGCTGGCTAACATCACCTCCCGACGTGCGCTATTCCTAGCCGCCCTCTCCATCACCATCGGCACCGGAGTCTACGTGGGGGTGGTGGTGGCACTTATCGCCTATCTTTCAAAGCCGGGACACATTTAAGCTCATATCGGACGGGAAGAGAAGAGCTGCTTGAAGCGTGTGTATCTACAGGATTGTTTTTTTTTTTGGGGGGTGGCTGTACAGTTTCCTCTGCCACCCTTCAATTCTTTCCCCCCGCCGTCAGCCGGAATTAGCAGAAAGCAAAGAGGGGTCAAACTGGATGTTTTTCCCTCATCATAGTGAGTGAGAACTCAACAAGTATCATTGCAAGCGGTGGAAGGTTAAGATCCACAAACTCCATCTTTGTTGTCTTTTGAGCCTCCCTGGAGCCGAAAAAAAAACTTTCAAGAAACACCAGGACTGATACGAGCATCATTTCGGATGCATAAAACATTGCTTTTAATTTCACTACCCTTTGTGTCAAAACCCCACAATGCAATTGTCTCATTGTTTACCCACCATCCGAATGTGCTGTTTTGTTTTTGTTTTTCAAACCCTATGTGATATCTTTGTCAAATGTGGGTTAAAAGGCAACTGGGTTCAAAAAAATAAACCAATAAATACATGGAATTATTTTATTTGTACCAACCTTACCCTCTGACCAATGTTACTCTTTATGATGGAAGAATTACAAACACATTTTTGGCAAGTACTTGTTAACACAGATATTAGCTCCTTCATTGCCAGACGTGCAAAAATGTGTCAGTTTCAGTGCCAGGGTTTTTGTCATTGTCACTTGAATTCCAGGACCCATAGAATATTGAGTTTTAGGACTACATAAACATTCAATGCAGCGTAAGAAAGCTTAGAGTCTTCTTTCATCCGAAAAAAAAAGAGTTAATTCCTAAATTATGTTGGTCTGGAGTTATATGAGCTGGAAATGAGGGCGGCTGTCCAAAATATAATGCAAAAGTCAATGCAGCGTTAAAAATCTTGGGCTCTCTTCTTTCATCAGAAAAAAAGGTTAATGCCTAAGTGATATGAGTCTGGAGTTATCTGAGCTTGAAATGGGGGTGGCTGTCCAAAATACAATGCAATAAATACATATTGGTTTATATAGCGCTTTAATGGACAACGACACCTTTTTTTTTCCTGTCATCAGCGTGTTTTTTTTCTTCTTTATTATTTCTTCTTTATTATCATTTCTTTATTTATTTCTCATGCACTTAGTGTCCAAAATCTGCAAAAAATTCAGCTCCGAATTGGGCATTTTCAGAAAGTCCCGCCCCCAGCTCGTGACGTCACGCCAAGACGTCTTGCATTGCTGGAGAATCAAAACAATGGCTTCAGATTCGGAGATTATGCTTTCTTGTTACACATCCAGTTATGAATATGATTCAAATAGTTCTGAAGAGGAAAGCATACATGTTTGCAATCGATTAAATAATTTATTCCATGCCATCCAAGCTCTTGTGAGGAATTAATCAGCCCGTTTCCACAGGCTGATAAATTCCTTCCATGGAGCTTGGTCGCCCTCTTCTGGTGGCTTTTTGGTGCAACACGAGGTTTTCAGACCAAACAAGTACAGCAAAATACATTGACATGATGGAAGGACTGCTACAATGTGTCTTTTTTTTTCAGTCAGGGGCGTTCCTTCAGTGACGTCACGTACGGACTCGTCACCAACTCAAAAACAAGACTTCCTGAATATTCAGCGCGAGTCTTAAAACGTAAAATATAGCTATATGCGGTGGAATCTTTGTAATACGCTCAGTATAAGTCATTTGAAGCCATTTTACAAATTATGGACAGAATTTGTCCGGACGCGTCGGTTGTCCTTTAACAATAGCTGAAGCTGGAACAAAACGCTAATATAGAAAAAGGGGAAATACTGCCCCCTTGTGGAAGAGAAAAACATTGCCAGACATCTGACCAGCGCTTTATCGGCAACCAAGCCGCAATGAAAAAACAAAACTCAGATAAATTCGGGAATGGCGCTCTACGTCATATTTTCAATTCCGAAATAAACTTGTGAATGGCAGTGAATGAGTTAAAAAAAATGATTTTGCTCCAGCGACTGGCGTAATTCATCTTGGGAGTTTGTGGGTTGATGTCGAAAACTCCCTCCATTCAAGGAACACTCTAGATTCCGTCAAAGCAAATTTCGGAGGGAAAAAAAGATATGTAAAAAAAAAAGTTGATTAATTACCCAAGTGACTTGATTTTTAATTGCGAGTTCAAGCGCAAGAAGCCACATTCTGCTCAACCCCCTCCCCCGCATCAGTCATAGGTGACATTTATGGAACACAATTAGCTCCTTCCTTCTCCTCCAAAGGGGGATTGTGTACTCTCCGGAGCGTGGCCCGAAAATAGCACAAGCGCATCCATTTCAATAATAGGCCGCGGCGTCAGCGAGAGTAAACGATCGGCTAAAGAAGTCGGCGACGTCCACCCGAGGGGCGAGTGAACGCTTGGACGCAACGTGCGAGTTTCAACGGTGTAAAACAAACAGTTGATTTGGGACCACTTGCGGCTATTCCGAGATAAGCCGTTGATTCTGTTGTATGTGTTTAACCAAAGGATGGCCACACATGGCCTGCCCCATTTTCAAATTCTTTCTTAACGTCATCCTCAAACGACTCCCACTTGTGTCTGTTTTTAAAAATGAAATGTGGCCCTTGAGCACAACAGTGAACCCACCCATGCTTTTTCTTGCTCTCCCCTGTCTGCGTGTATATACGTACATGTGCGCGTGTGTGTAGGCGATGTGTACATAAAAAAAAAATACATGTTCAAATGTAAAAAGTGAAATAAATGGCAAAGGGAAGAGGCCTTTCTCAAAAACCTGATCTGTATGTGTGTATCTTCTTGGTTCCACTCAAGTCAAGCCATTGAGAAGAACGTAGCGTTCTTGAGCGATAGGGTGCGCTGTGACTCACCGAGTGTGGGCGGGTTTGCTCAGCACAAGTGTACATATATACACGCACGCACGCACACACACACACACACACACACACACACACACACACACACACACACATAAACATACACACGAACGATAATCCCCTTTGGAACCGACGTGACGAAGACGGTTGTGAGTGTTGCATGTAGCGGGTGGGAGGAGGAGGAGGTGGAGGAGGTCACATTATGGAGTTGATAGAGGGCGAGGGTATATAAATGGTTGTGTGCGGTGAGTCAACCAACATTGTTTTTTTTTTTTTTTTTTTTTTTTTTTAAATCAGAGATACTCCGCATCGGCATGATGAAAAACGGTCATGAAGGGCACAAAAAGCACAATGTGCTTAACGGACTCAATTTATCTATTTATTTATGTATTTTTTTCTGTATTTATTTATTTGCTTTCATTTATTTATTTATTTATTTATTTATACGTGTATATATATTTATGTATGTGTTGTTCATTTATTTTTCTATTTATTTGCTTAGATTTTATTCATGTATGTATGTATTTATGTATTTATCTTTATGTTTATTGATATATGTATACGTATTTATGTATACATGTATTCTTTTATCTGATTGATGAATGCTGTTATTTATATATTTGTTTGTTTATATGTATCTATATTTATTTATGCATGTATTTATGTTTTTATTTGTGTATATGTTTGCTTATTTATTTTGTTTTCTATTTATTTGTGTTTATTTATTTGTGTTTATTTATTTGTATTTTTATATTTGTATTTTTATATTTGTGTTTTTATATTTGTGTTTTTATAATAATACATAATACATATTATTTCAAGCGCCTTTCAAAACACCCAAGGACACTTTACAATAAAAACAATAGAACACAGCACATAACAATAAAACCATAAGTAAAATGATAAATAATAAAATAGCAGAGAGAATTATACATTGAAAGCAATTTTAAACAAATGGGTTTTGAGATGAGCCTTGAAAATAGGGAGGGAGTCAATATTACGGATGTTGGGTGGGAGTGAATTCCAGAGTTTGGGAGCAGAGCGGCTGAAAGCTCTGCATCCCATCGTGGTGAGACGGGCAGAGGGCACATAGAGGTGAAGGGAGGATGAGGATCTGAGGGACCGAGAGGGAACAGAGATTTGAAGCAGGTCAGAAAGATAGGGAGGAGCAAGGTTATGGATGGCTTTGAAAGTAAACAGAAGTATTTTGAATTCGATACAATGTTTAACCGGTAGCCAGTGGAGTTGCTGGAGTACAGGGGTGATGTGGTGAAAGGAGGGGGTTTTGGTGATGATCCGGGCTGAAGAATTTTGGACGAGTTGGAGTTTATGGAGAAATTTCTGATTGACACCGAAGAGAAGTGCGTTGCAATAATCGATGCGGGAGGTGACAAGACTGTGGATAAGGATAGCAGCGGAGTGAGGGGTGAGCGAGGGACGGAGACGGTTAATATTACGGAGGTGGAAATAAGCAGACCGAGTAATGTTATTAATATGGGAGTGAAAGGAAAGTGAGCTATCGAGGATGACACCCAGACTCTTGACCTGAGGGGAGGGGGACACGGTAGAACTGTCAATGGTGAGGGAGAAACTGTTAGTTTTGTGGAGGGTGGATTTGGTACCGACAAGAAGAAGTTCAGTTTTTTCACTTTATATTTGTGTTTTTATATTTATATTTATTCATGAATGCATTTATTTATTTATTTATTTATCTGGTCATTAATTTTCATATTTCTGTATTTCTTTATTTGCTTGGTTGTTTTTATTTATTTATTTATTTATTTATCTATCTATGTATTTTGCCTTGCTGAAAAGATCCGATGTCTTAATATTTATTTTGTATGTTTCAAAAATGTGGCCTCAAGCAGAGAGCATTGGGTGTGTCAACAAAAGAACACAGCAAATCTGAACACAGCATCAAACGGAGGCCTTTTGTGACCATCAACAAAAAGCAACGGATCCTGTCAGACGGGATAAATGGTGGCTAAACAACGAACAGTGACCTTCCGCCAAGATAGCGGTCGATCAGCAGAAGTCGTTGCCATGACTGTTTGACCTTTGAATCAAAGGAAGACATGAGCGCTAACACTGAGCAAGTGGCAGGTGGGGGGCTAAGGTGGGTGGAGACCTTCAGAAGGGTATAGAAAGATGGGGGTGGGATCTCCTGAATGCAGGAAACAGGTGGTTTGGCTGTAAACAGCTGTGGAACAGCGAGTAAGCTTTCCGATTAAGCTGTCCATAAAAAGGACAGACAGCAAGACAGTGGGGGGGGGGGGACAAACCAGCAGCGAGCAAGGTCACCTGATTTGATTAATGGCCTGCCGTTGCTCTAATTGCCGCTCAATTATCTTCTACTGCCAATGGGCATCCGGTCTTTGGAGAAGCTCTGTTGAGATCCCCCTGAGGCGGATGCGCCGGGTCAATTTTGCTTCTCACTACAGCGATACCTCGGTTTACAAACCCATTGGCTTACGAACGTTTCCGTTTACGAACGTGAAATTGATGAACATTTTACCTTGGCATACGAACTTTTTTCGGGATACACAATGAGTGATGTGTCGTTCGCCAACGAGCCCGTTCTTCTAACAACAAAATGGTAGCCAACTGTTTTTGTCTTCGCTTAAAGCCACGTGAATGGTCAAGAACGCAGCAGTGAGGGTGGGGGGGGTTACAGATAGAGAGAGAGTGAAGCTGTTCTCCAAAAAGAAAATGGCTGCCGACTTTTTTTGTCTATTTCCCGCCCCCAGTCTTCGGTTAAAGCCACGTGATTGGTCAAGAACGCAGGAGTGAGGGGAGGTGGTTTAAACATTAAAGAGACAGGCAGACGACAGTGAGAGAGTTTCAATTTTGATAGTTCAAAGGCAGAGTGTAGGCTGCAAGGTTAAAATATCCCATCAATCAGGCTCCACAAACAACCCGCGCAAGCCATCTGTACACTTGATGCAAAAAGCTATCAACCCAGCTAAACAGAAGACAATCGATGAGGAACTAGATAAAATTATGACAGAGAAAGCACCTACCACCTTTAATCTTCCTCCTCGCTCACTCTTTGTAAGATTCTTTTGCGGCATCGGGTAAACTAGCAGATTTCAAAACCCCATTATGTCTGCAGTGACGATTGAGAAAGCAGTCTTGACATCAAGCACACCTTAAAGAAGATTCGTGTTGTTGTGTCTCATTCAATCTGTCAAAGGTGCTCACGGCCAGTAATTCTGAGGTCCGCCGACCATAAAATCAGACGAACGTCAGCCAGCTTCGAGTGTCCCTCTCACACATACACACACACACATCGCCGTGGCAATTTGATGCTTCAGATGGAATTCTAATTGCAGGCGAAAAAAGGCCAACAGCACTCTGGCAGGCACCCAGGTGGACACAGTTTCTTTGCCTAATCGCTTCAGAAGCTGGCCTGGTTCCTGAGAGAGAGCGAGAAAGTGAGAGAATTATTTGGAAGCGGCTAAAATATCTATTTTTTTGTCCCTGGTGCTAGGGATTTTGTTGATCCTGAACTCAAAGCTGCTCTCGGCGACAAAAACAAGGCAGAGATAACAAGGCGAGCTAATTAGACCATTTGTGAATAGTTCAAGCCGCAGATTACTAGTGCTATACGTGTCAATATTTTTTTGACATGCAATGCTAACCAGAGGTCCGAAAACGCAGACGTGGGACGAAAAACTGGGAAAAACTGGACCATGACGAACTAAATATGGTTTGGATTGGATTGGATTCGACTTTATTAGTCTCGCAGTGGAGAAATTTACATTTCACAGCAGCAGTTATGAAAGGAATGAAAGGATAAAAACAAAATACAGGAGCTGATGGAAAGGCAGCCACTCTTAATTAACCAATAGAACAGGGGTGTCAAAGTCATTTTTTGCCGCGGGCCACATTGTAGTTATGGTTTCCTCTCGAGGGCCGTTATGAATTTGGGGAACCCATTAGAATGTTTAAATCCCTTCAAATATTACATATAGAGCGCACAGCAAATTAATGAATAACTCGTTTTCAAATCTGAAGTCAAGAATGATGACTTTTATTGTGGTTGACATCCAAAAATATGAAATTTTGGCTCAGATTTTAGCAATCATCATGGAATTTAACAGGTTTGATTTGCTTTCGCGGGCCAAAAAAAATGATGTGGCGGGCCTGTGCAATAGAAGGAGTCTATCATCGACATTTAGAAACACGACTTGAGTCAAAGGACGGAAAAAAACCCAAAAGTATAAGCGACGTTGGCACACACGCGGACACCAGGCTTGAAGAACGAGGGCAGCAAACACAATCTGGTCAAATCCAAAGCAAAGACAAACAAAAGGAAGCATGCGATGCACATTAATATAGAGTGAGTCAGCCATGTTTGTCTCCAGGGCAAAAAAAGAAGAAAAAAAAGAGTCAACATTGATGGAAGAGCATATCCAGATTGGACTGGAAAGTTATTGTGACCCCTAACCGCCTCACAAGCTGCACATACGGTCAAATGCGTTGCAGTGTTAGCTTTGAGCTAAAAATAATAATAATAGTAATAATAATAATACATTTCATTTATAAGCACCTTTCAAAACTCTCAAGGTCACTTTACAAGAACGGGATACATTTTTCTGTGGGTGAGCAAAGGCAGCCACTCGCGCCAGCGTTCACTCAACCCGGAAGTAACTCAAATAGATATAAAGCTAGCTAGCTAGTAGAGAGCTAGGCAGCTAGCTAGACCGCTGATAGATAAGATAGATAGCCAGCCAACTAGACCGCTAATACCTAGCTAATAGATAACAAACAGATAGCAAATAGATACCTTGGTAGGTAGCTTGATAGCTAGCTCGACTGTCATAATTTATGATGCAACAGGAACCCTAACCATGAATTGTTTTCAAAGTTTACTCTCTTTTAATTTAATAATAATCTTTGTTCCTGGGGTTTTAGGAAAGTTGTGCTTTTACAATGCCTAAACTTTAGATCCAAACCTACAGGAACATTTTGGCAAAATACTTTCCAAACCTATTAGCATTTTTCGGATTGAAATGGCAGTTAATTGGCGATGGCCAAGTCATTTGTATTGGATTCGCGTTGATGAGTCTCGCAGTGGAGAAATTTACATTTCACAGCAGCAAAGTGATGAAAGGAAGAGGAAAGGAAATAAAGAAGTAGAAAAACAAAATACAGGAGCTGCTGTAAAGGCAGCCACACTCGCATCGCCATCTTGAAGTCAAAAGACATTCTATCTTAAGCACTTTCTGCACCCTCTTTGTTGTATGAAGCAGATCTAGATGAACAAGGAGAGGATCAAAGCGTCCTTTTCACCAGTGTAACAGGGACGCCATGGTGAAATGTTCACGTCTGCTACGAGTTAAATGTTGAAACCAAACACGAAGCTGTAGCATTTATTGACAAAAAGAGATTGTCTCAAATCTTTCCCATGTAAATCCGCTTCAATTCCAAGCCGCAACAATTACACATACGCATCGGCTGAAATGACTGAAGTTGTAGTGCATCCAGCAAAATCTACTTCTCACTTTTCCCCTGAGATGAGCCAAAAGGGCCCTTTAAAAAAATATATTTCTTTTTCCGTGCTGCATTGATAATTTATGCAACTTATCATTGATTGATTACACTGACATTTATCCCGGTCGCCAATTATCGCTTGACATTTCCGCAAAGTTCCGCATCGATTTGATTTGGAGTGTTTGCAGCAAGGGTGCTTGACTGTAACACTTTCTTCACGGCTAATTGCGTCGAAATTTATGAAATTGTTTTTTTTTTACTAAATAAGATCATTAGGATGTTGATTATATTTGAACTGGTAATGTTCAAAGCTCAGTTTTACTTTAACTCATTCACTGCCATTCACATATTTATTTGGGAATTGAAAATATGACAGAGCGCCATTCCCGAATTTGTTCAGGTTTTGTTGTTTCATGTTTTGGTGCAGATAAAGCGTTGGCTATGGCCTCTGGCAATGTTTTTTTCTTTTCCACAAGGGGGAAGCATTTCCCTTTTTTCCATGTTAGCGCTTCGTTCCAGCTTCAGCTGTTGTTAAAGCGCTATATCAACCAATATGCATGTATTGCATTATATTTTGGATAGCCGCCCTCATTTCAAGCTCATATAACTCCAGACCAACATAATTTAGGAATTAACTCTTTTTTTCGGATGAAAGAAGACTCTAAGCTTTCTTACGCTGCATTGAATGTTTATGTAGCCCTAAAACTCAATATTCCGTGGGTCCTAAAATTTGAGTGACAATGACGAAAACCCAGGCACCGAAGTGGACACCATTTTTACACATCTGGCAGTGGATGAGTTAATTGGCCTACAAGTGAGCTAGCTAGACAGCTATCTGCCTATTTAAACAGCTAGCTCACTAGACAGTGAGCTATCTAGACAGCTATCTATTTAATTAAACAGCTAGCTCACAAGACAGCGAGCGAGCTATCGAGATGTATATCTATATATTAGATATGTATATAAATGAATATTTTGTTGTTTTTTTGTCACATAAGTTGAGTGAACGCTGGCGCGTGTGGCTGGCGCTGCTAACCCGCAGAAAAAAATATCCTGTGACTGTAAAGTGTCCTTGAGAGTTTTGAAAGGCGCTTATAAATGAAATGTATTATTATTATGATATTATTATTACTATAGAAAGCAATATGTATATATTGCATTGAATTCTGTACAGTCGCCCTCATTTCAAGGTCATATAACTCGAGACCAACATAATTTAGGAATTAACTCCTTTTCTGACGAAAGAAGAGTGTCTAAGGTTTCTAATGCTGTATTGAATGTTGATGTATTCCTAAAACTCCATCTTCTGTGGATCCTGGAATTCAAGTGACAATGACAAACCTTGGCACCCCGCGAAGATGATAAAGTCCTTTTTTTTTGTGTGTGCAAATTCATCTGACACTATGACAATACGTTTTAAGTGTGTTTTAAGTCACAACATGCCCGGAAACATTTCACGTCATGATTATTTCTTATCCTACCTAAACAGCTTTTAAATTTCCTCCCCTCCCAGGCTCTCCAATTTGCCTTGCTCTCCCGCTAATAGAAGCTAACGGTGTGTGTGAGCCTGTGCGAAAGGGACGCATTTTCCATCTTTATGCATTGCTGCTTTCGCACCAAAAATCTTGACCTTGGTGTGTTTTAATTAAAAAAACAGGTAGGAGGACTCTTGACCTCCATTGCACAACCTTGTTGTTGGCGAATGCAGAGATCTAAGATGGAAAGCTTTGTTTTGGGAAGGGAATCGCTCCCCTGATTCTACCCCAAACAACCAGGCCCCCCACCCCCTCAGGCTCTATTATAGACATTGCGGAGGTGTATGTAACATATTAAAGGATAACCGACGTCTCCGGACAAGTTGTGTCCATAATTTGTAAAATGGCTTCAAATGACTTCTACTGAGCGTATTTTACAAAGATTCCACCGCATATAGCTATATTTTACGTTTTAAGAATCGCGCAGAATATTCCGGAAGTCTTGTTCTTGAGTTGGTGACGATTCCGTCCGTGACGTCACTGAAGAAACGCCCCTGACCGAAAAAAAAAAGGACACATTGTAACAGTCCTTCCATCACGTCAATGCATTTTGCTGTGCTTGTTTGGTCTGAAAACGTCATGTTGCACCAAAAAGAGCCAGAAGAGGGAGACCAAGCTCCATATAAGGAATTTATCAGCATGTGGAAACGGGCTGATTAATTCCTCACAGGAGCTCGGTCGCCATTTTCTGCCTCTTTTTTGGTGATCCGTTTCCCCCCAATGTTGCCTCAAAATGGCACGGAATAAATTCTTTAATCGATTGCAAATATTTATGCTTTCCTCTTCAGAACTATTTGAATCATATTCATAACTGGATGTGTAACAAGAAAGCATATTCTCCGAATCTGAAGCCATTGTTTTGATTCTCCAGCAATGCAAGACGTCTTGGGGTGACATCACGAACTGGGGGCGGGACCTTCTGAAAAGGCCCAATTCGCAGCACAATTTTTTGCAGATTTTGGACACTAAGTCATTTTTATTGGTGTTTTGCATTTGAATTAAAAATATCATACTGCGTGTTTTGGGTATTTTAGATGCTATAAAACGTTTTTCTGATGTCAGTTAGGAAACAAAAAAGTGACGTCGGTTGTCCTTTCAGGGATTTGTTTAAAGCATTGCACGACTGATGAAGCCTAAAATCTGAAACAAATGAGGACAAATTCTTAGAAAACAAAAGAATATGACTTTTCCCCTCCTCCCCTCGACTAGGAACAGAAAATAATAATAATTCCTCCCAGGTGGGTTGTAGATTAAAGCAATATTTTAGCGGAAAAAGCCCTAAAAGTGACATTGATGACTTGAGCGTGGGATGGATCATACGGCGTCCTTTATCACGATGTCTATTTTGTGTGTGTGTGTGTGTGTGTGTGTGTGTGTGTGTGTGTGTGTGTGTGTGTGTGTGTGTGTGTGTGTGTGTGTGTGTGTGTGTGTGTGTGTGTGTGTGCGTGTCACACTTCACATTAATTATTCAGCGATACGCTTGCTCGTGTTCGTGTGATACATTTGCCACGTTCACTTCACGGTTGTGACGAACGCGAATCGCTGTCAATAAGGATTGGTTGAATAAAGACAATGACATAGACAGTGTTTACTTAGGGGCTGGAATTATCCTTTCCATAACCTTATACGTTATTCAATAATCAAAATGTTAGTTGAGATAATAAACGAATTGCTCGCATAATTTTAGGGCATCCATTTAAATCCCATATATAGATCGATGTAAGCAGTCCTAAAGTGTTGGATATGCCATATACCGCATCGACACCAGTATCCTGTCGACACGGGTGGAAATGCAAAGGCTGCCTAAAAATTAGATGCTGAATTATTAAAATTGAACGTAAATTCATTTTTCACTTCTTAAAGTCAGACAGACTTTTGGGTAGGGGGGTTGAAACACATTGACCATCAAGGAACGGATTCTTTACTGATGATAATCGACCACAACAACATGCCATTCGTCATTAAGCAAGGTTTACAACCCAAATAAATAGCCAGCTAACTATCTAGCTTGATGGATATGCGAATACTAGCGAGCTAGTTAGATGGATATGTGTACTCTAGCTAGCTAGTTAGATGGATACGCGAATGCTAGCAAGCTAGTGAGATAGATATGCGAATGCTAGCTAGTTAGATGGATATGCGAATGCTAGCTAGTACGATGGATATGCGAATGCAAGCTAGCTAGCTAAATATGTGAATGCTAGCTAGATAGCTAGATATGCGAATGCTAGCTAGGTAGGTAGATAGGTCAGTCGGTAGTTAGATAGATAAATAGATTGATAAACACGTCCCAGCATGTATTTATCTATTTATTTATTTACCCATGTATTGACTTTTTGAGTCAGATAGGCTCAGGGGTTTCATGACTAAGCGGCAACCCCGAAACCAGTTACGATGCACTAAAATGTCACTTATACCGCTTTTGTATAATAAAAAAAACTACAAATGTATGAAAATGTTTTCATTGACAACCATTTTAGCAATCAATGTCTTTGAATGCCTTCCCTGCAGCAAAGGGAAACTGCATCATTATTCACTCCGCAAACTCTCCTCCCTATACATCATTTCTTCTTTTACCAGACTCTTGAAATCCAGGTTTCGGGCTGATGGAAAGGGGGAATAACGGAAGAAAAAAAACACTTTATCCACAAGCTCAAGCTGTCAGAAGCAATTGTGGCCTCAGCCTTCTTATCAGTTTTAGCGATCCCACGAGCTGATTGAAAGTGCACTCTCACGACGAGCTAGCAGGCGTGTCGCATTGACCTCGCTTGAAATGTCGAAAATGCGCACCTGAGACTCACGTCTGTCGTCGCGCTAGCCCAAGTTACTGCTGTGTTTTGGTTGATAATATTAAAATAGCATGAATCAGCAGGCCCTATTTCATAATTCAGATTGCAACGTGAACTTGAGCTAACTATGAAGTTCAAGCAAATGATTTTGGGGGCAGTCATAACGACGCCCGATGAATTTTGCCTTGCGACGAATCACCAATCAATCAAACAAGTCAGCAATTGAGCTATTCCGATTGGGTACTGGAGGTTGCATTTTTTTTGACATTTTATGACAACATTCTATTTTTGCTGAATATGCGAATGAAAATTTTCACCCAAATTTACAATCCTATTAACTCATTCGCTGCCAGTCCCGAATTTATTCGGGAATTGATAATATGACGTGGAGCGCCATTCCCGAATTTTTTCGGGTTTTGTTTTTTCTTGCGGGGGTGCCAATAAAGCCTCCGTCAGCCCTCTGGCAGTGTTGTTTCACTTCCACGAGGGGGCAGCATTATCCTTTTGTCCATGTTAGCACTTTGTTACAGCTTCAGCTATTGTTAAAGCGCTATATAAACCAATATGTATGTATGTATTTTGTACAGCTTCCCCCATTTCAAGCTCATGTAACTCCAGACAAATATAACTTAGGAATTAACTATTTTCGTCTGATGAAAGAAGAGAGTCTAAGGTTTCTAACACTGTATTGAATGTTTATATAGTCCTTCAACTCGATATTCTATGGGTTCTGCAATTTGAGTGAAAATTACAAAAACCTTGACACATTTTTGCACATTGTCTGGCAGTGAATGAGTTAATGAAGAAAAAGTATACTCTATAGTCATTGTGGCTCGATTAAAGGCCATTTGGACATTAATTCATTTTATTTTTCATCACTAAGGTGAAATTTTAGCACCCGTTATGATTTAAAGTCCAGTGTTCTGGTGGTACAGTAGGTAGGTTGCTGCATAGGTAGTTAGCTGTTTTCATGATAATAGCTAGCTAGGGTAGCGGCATGATTTTATTTGGCTATCATTGGTGTATGTATTCCAAAGAAAGTTTGGTAGTACATTAAAAATAAATTTCTGGACCTTTGACATTTTCTTCTCTATATCTCAGGGGCATTTTGGCTTCGTCTTGTGCTTTTATAGTCACGTGATCTTCTGGCCTGTGCGAACTCGATGACAACCAGCAGCCAGCAGCTTGAGAGACTTTAGACTGGATTTTTTGTTTTCTGTGCCGAATACCGCCGGTGTAAAAACGTTCAAAGGCGCATGGTGGAGCACAGGAGGACAGCCAGGAGCACTTTGGAATAAGCGAGGGGCAAAAAAAGCCTCCAGACTTTGACGAGGAGAACACAACTGGCCGAGTGTTGTGGGACCAAGTCAAGTATACGCTATAGACCTGCCGCAGGTACTCTGGCGTAGCACCACCTCTTCCTGTTTCTCTGCCCCGTGGACATAAAAAATAAAACATCGCCATTCTCATAATAATAATAACAATAATAATACATTTTTCATTTCCCTGCCCATTTTAAAGCTACTGAAAGGACAACCGACGTCACTTTTTTGTTTCCTAACTGACATCAGAAAAACGTTTTATAGCATCTAAAATACCCAAAACACGCAGTATGATATTTTTAGTCAAATGCAAAACACCAATAAAAACGACTTAAAATGTCCAAGATCTGCAAAAAATTGAGCTGCGAATTGGGCATTTTCAGAAAGTCCCGCCCACAGTTCGTGACGTCACACCAAGACGTCTTGCATTGCTGGAGAATCCAAACAATGGCTTCCGATTCGGAGAATATGTTTCCTTGTTACACATCCAGTAATGAATATGATTCAAATAGTTCTGAAGAGGAAAGCATACATATTTGCAATCGATTAAAGAATTTATTCCGTGTCATTGTGAGGCATCTGGACTGCAATGTAGCGTCCCAGAAAAGAGGCAGAATATGGCGACCTCTTGTAGACATGACAGTGTATTGCGTTTCCACAGGCTGATAAATTCCTTATATGGAGCTTGGACGCCTTCTTCTGGCGCAACACAAGGATTTCAGACCAAACAAGCATTGACGTGATGGAAGGACTGCTACAATGTGTCCTTTTTTTCGGTCTGGGGCGTTCCTTCAGTGACGTCACGTACGGACTCGTCACCAACTCAAAAACAAGACTTCCGGAATATTCAGCACAAGTCTTAAAACGTAAAATATAGCTATATGTGGTGGAATCTTTGTAAAATATGCTCAGTAGAAGTCATTTGAAGCCATTTTACAAATTATGGACACAACTTTTCCGGAGACGTCGGTTGTTATTTTAAAGTAACAAATATGCACACTCTGTTGCTGTTTAAAACGTCGGGCAAATAATTTCATTGCCAGCACATGCAGCTTTTTAAAAAAAAAAAATATGCCCGCCGGATGTTTAATTCATAAAGGAGAGATTGAATTATCGCATGTATTCTTACCCCTGAGCGGTTCTTTATAATAAAGCGGCTGCAAGCCGCTCGTAAAGACAAATAAAGGTACGAGGGCAAAATACCATTCAAGTGCTTTCGGGAAAGCGTGCGGCGCGTGTGCCTCTTCATACGTTGTTAATTGAGGTTTAGTCTCCATCATTCACATTTTTCTTCTTTTTTTAATCCTTCTATTATTTTGACCTCGTATTGCCTGGCGCTCTCAGTCATGCGCGCACAAATTCAGACCGCTGAGGGATTCTCATTAAAGAAACATGAAGTTCCACGCGATATTTATCTGCATGCTTGCCTCCTTGCATAGCAATTTCGATCAAATTATACCGAGGTGCAAATATTCCGCGGCATATCTCTGTAACCGTGACGCAGGATGCACGGGATACTGCATGATTTCTATAGTCTGATAATGCATTAATTAAAAATATATTCGTAAATAAAATGAAATAAAATAAGTAGGTAGGTATAAATGTAGCTTGGTAGAGTAGCAGGTTTTATAATAGGGGTTAGGGTTTCTAAATTACATGAATTAAAATGGCGTAGTAAACAACAAAAATAAAATGAAAAAAAAATTAAAATAAAGTAAAAATAAAGTAAAAATATACAAAATAAAATAAAAAAATAAATAAAGTAAAATGAAAATAAAAATAAAATCAAACAAAATAATACAAAATAAAATAAACTAAAATAACAATGAAAATAAAATAAGTCGGTAAAATTGAAGACAGGTTAGTAGAAGGTTTTATGATAGGGGTTAGGGTTTCTAACAGAAATAAAACAAAACCAAAAACAAAATCAAAATAAAGTACCAAAAATAAATAAATAAATAATAAATAATAATAATAATAAATAATAAATAAATAAAGTACAAAAAAAATAAAACAAAAAACAAAAATACAGTGAAGATAAAAATAAAAATAAAATCAAACAAAAGAAAACGAAATAAAATAAAAACGTAAAAACACAAATAAAATAAAATAGGTAGGTAGGTATAATTGAAGAACATTATAGTAGAAGGTTGCAAAGTAGGGTTTTATAATAGGGGTTAGGATTTTTAAATTACATTAATTAAAATGGCTTAGTAAATAACAAAAATAAAACAAAAACAAAATAAAAATAAAAAAAGAAAAAATAAAAATAAAACAAAAATAAAGGCAAAAGTAAAATTAAAATTAAAATAGAATACAATAAGTAGTTAGGTATAATTGAAGAATTGGATAGAAGCGGGTTGCAAGGTACGGTTTTAAAATAGGGGTTAGGCTACCTAAATTACATGAATTAAAATGACGTACATGTGGGGTCGAAGTATGTAGGTATAAATCAAAGTAGGCATAGTAGGAGGTTGCAAAGTAGGGTTTTAAAATAGGTGTTAGCGTTTCAAAATTAGGATTTTGAACACGGGTGACAATTTTAACGATTTTTCATCATTGAAATGACAACAAGTAGAGGAAGAACAAGGCAAGGCTGACAGGATGGTGAGCAAATTGGGAGGTGGGGTGTGTCGAAACGGAGAAAAAGGGGGTCACCTTATCAGCTCCTCAACATTCGTGTTTCCGTAGGGGTTAGCTCATCACACCCAGGATCGTGTCGATATGAAATTGGTGTTTCTTCCAGTCCTATATAACAACAAAAGAGATGCAAAGTCAACATGGAGAGAGTTGTTACACAAGATAAGACGCTGAGGTTATCCAGGTTGACAAAATGACCCCACATGTACGTATGTACGTATCTATTTGACGTCTCTTATCATGTCAAATTTTTGCTAACTTTTCAAATTATTTGCTGAGACAATAAATACAAAAAAAAAAAATCCCATAATATGGACAAAGTGTTCAGCGAGAGTCCAATGGACCCAGACAAGCACACAGCCGCTTCTTTAAGTGAGAGCAAATAAGTTTGATTGATTTCAGCACTAAAGCACTCAGAGTGCGTGCGAGTGCGCGCACGCGTGTACCGTGTTTCAGCGGGCAGTAATGGGATTAATGTATGCTATAATTGAGGTGCTTGGAGGTGGGGTCAATGTTAGATTCTTAATGGGGTTCTTTGGTTGGAGGGTGTGAGGGCAGACAAGGTGACATCGCATGGGAAGAAAAAAAAAGTTGTCATGTCATTTGTCATTTTACATCACCCTCACGCAACTGCCGTTATAACCTAATAATCTTATTAATAACCCAAGATGTGTTATTATAGATTTTGAACACCACAGGACATTAACGTCAAGAAATAGTACCGTATATTCTGGTGTATAAGGCACCCCCAAAAGCCTTAAAGGACAACCGACGTCTCCGGACAAGTTGTGTCCATAATTTGTAAAATGGCTTCAAATGACTTCTACTGAGCGTATTTTAATAACATTCCACCGCATATAGCTATATTTTACGTTTTAAGACTCGCTCTGAATATTCAGGAAGTCATGTTTTTGAGTTGGTGACGAGTTCGTATGTGACGTCACTAAAGGACCGCCCCCTGACCGAAAAAAGACACATTGTAGCAGTCCTTCCATCACGTCAATGTATTTTGCTGTACATGTTTGGTCTGAGAACCGTGTTGCACACAAAAAGCCACCAGAAGATGGTATCCAAGCTCCATATAAGGAATTTATCAGCCTGTGGAAGCGGAGGTGGCCACTGGAGGTCGCCATTTTGTGCCTCTTTTTTTGGGTGAGAGATTTTCCCCCAATGTTGCCTCAAAATGGCACATATAATTCTTTAATCAATTACAAACATGTAAGCTTTCCTCTTCAGAACTATTTGAATCATATTCATAACTGGATGTGTAACAAGAAAGCATATTCTCCGAATCTGAAGCCATTGTTTTGATTCACAAGCAACGCAAGACGTCTTGGCGTGACATCACGAACTGGGGGCGGGACTTTCTGAAAACGCCCAATTCGCAGCTCAATTTTTGTGCACATTTTGGACACTTTAAGTCATTTTTATTGGTGTTTTGCATTTGACTAAAAATATCATACTGTGTGTTTTGGGTATTTTAGATGCTATAAAACGTTTTTCTGATGTCAGTTAAAAAACAAAAAAGTGACGGCGGTTGTCCTTTACTTTTCTTGAAAAGATGAGCCTGCACCTTATACGCCGGTGTGCCTTATATGTGAAGTAATATTGAGGTCTCGCAACTAATGTCAGCAGCCACCGACTCCATTTAAGAAGAAGTCATGCACAACTGTAGCGCCTTATAATGTGGTGTGTCTGACATTTGAAAAACATTTAAATATTTCTATGTTATATTTGTAAAACTTTTTTCATTCAATGAAGGTGCGTCTTATGGTCCGGTGCACCTTATATATGGAAAAAGTTTGAAAATACAACATTCATTGGGGGTGTGCCTTATACTTTGAAGTGCTTTATATATGGAAAAGTTTGAAAATACACCTTTCATTAGAGGTGCGTTTTATATATGGAAAAAGTTTGAAAATGCACCATTCATTTGGGGTGTGCCTTATAGTTTGTAGCGCCTTATATATGAAAAAAGTTTAAAAATACACCATTCATTATGGGTGCACCTTATATATGGAAAAAAATGGAAAATACACCATTCATTAGAGGTGTGCCTTATATATGGAAAAAAATTGAAAATACACCATTCATTAGAGGTGTGCCTTATATATGGAAAGTTTGAAAATACACCTTTCATTAGAGGTGCGTTTTATATATGGAAAAAGTTTGAAAATGCACCATTCAGTTGGGGTGTGCCTTATAGTTTGTAGCGCCTTATATATGAAAAAAGTTTAAAAATACACCATTCATTATGGGTGCACCTTATATATGGAAAAAAATGGAAAATACACCATTCATTAGAGGTGCACCTTATATATGGAAAAAAATTGAAAATACACCATTCATTGGGGGTGTGCCTTATACTTTTGAGCGCCTTATATACGGAAAAAGTTTGACAATACACCATTCATAATCGGTGCGCCTTATACTCTGGTGCGACTTACATATGGACAGTTTGAAAATACACCATTCATTAGAGGTGCCCTTATATATGGAAAAAGTTTGAAAATAACCATTCATTGGGGTTGTGCCCTATACAGCATATGGAAAAAGTTTGAAAATACAGCATTCATTGGGGGGTGTATACTTTGGCGCGCCTTATATATGGAAAAGGTTAAAAAATACACCATTCATAATTGGTGCGCCTCATATATGGACTTTATACACCGGAAAAGACAGTATTTTTGCACAAATGTCACCGAAAAACACTAACTGCATTCAGTGGTTATGAGCAAGTGAATTTGTGCATCGACGGAAGCTTACCTTATTCTAATGTCAAACCAACTACAAAACGCAATCCCAGGCATTGCAACAACAACATTCGGGTTCATTCCAGGATCTATTGAATCAAACTATTTTTCTTGGGGAGGGGGAGGGGGGGGGGTGAGATGTAGAGCACACGCGTGGCCGTTTCATACAGTTGGCGATATAGGCAGGAGGGAGCTTGTGGCTTATTCTGCCTCCGTAGGTTAAGATCACTGAGCCTCGCCGACGGTGTCAAAATGGAAATGACGGACAGGCAATCTATATGGAAATGGTACACAGGTCGAACAACACACTCTAGGCTTTATGGACAGCCCTGCTCTTAATCTGTGTCTGTGCGGGCTGTGTGTGTGTGTGTGTGTGTGTGTGTGTGTGTGTGTGTGTGTGTGCGCGCGTGTGTATGTGTGTTCATCAGCCTCGAGAGTTCATTCCCCCCGGCAACCCTGCAACATAGTCTACCTCGGGTTTCTGTACAGTACTTTTTTTTTATTTTTTATTTAAGCCTCAGTGGGCTCAACATTGCCATTCTGACAACTGTAACCACACACCAGAACAATCTACCAAAAGACCCTGAGGCATTTCCTTCCATTCAGTACGTGAGAAGAAGCGATGGAACAACTAACTCGTGTACACTTCATTAGGGAGTTCCTGGTTGAGAAGTACATCCACCAGTTCTCACCAGTGTTACTTCAATTTTTTAACTCATTCAATGCTATTTCCAAATGTATTCAGGAATTCAAAATATGACATAGAGCATTCACTAATTTGTCCGGGTTTTGTTTTTTCTTGCTTGGATGACGATAAAGTGTTGGCCGAACCTCTGGCAATGTTTTTCCCTTCCACAAGGTTTTTCCCTTCCATGTTAGCGCTTTGTTCCAGCTTCAGCTGGCACTATATTAACCAATATGTATGTATTGCATTGTATTTTTGACAACCGCCCCCATTTCAAGCTCATATAACTACAGACCCATTTAATCTTCATCATTTAAACCTTTTTTATGATGAAAGAAGAGAGTCTAAGGTCTCTAATGCTGTATTGAATGTTTATGTCGTCCTAAAACTCAATAATAATCCATTTAATGTCTAAGCACTTTTCAAAACTCTCAAGGACATTTTACAGTCACGGGATTATTTTGTGCGGGTGAGCAGCGGCAGCCATTCGTGCCAGTGTTCACGCTATTCTATGGGTGCTGGAATTTAAGTGACAATGACAAAAACCCTGGCACTGGAGCGGACACATTTTTGCAAATGACTGGCAGTGAATGAGTTCAAGCACTACATAAATCAATATGCATGTATTGTGTACAGTCGCCCCCATTTCAAGATCAGATAACTCCAGACCCATATAATTTAGGAATTGCTTGCTGGGTGCCGATAAAGGGCTGGTCAGACCTCTGACAATGTTTTTCCTCGCCCACGAGGGGACAGCATTTGCCTTTTGTACAGCCACCCCCATTTCAATCTCAGATAACTTCAGACCACTGCAATTTAGGAATTAATGTTTTTTTTCTGGTGAAAGAAGAGAGTCTCAAGTTTCTTATGCTGCATTGAATGTTTATGGAGTCTTAAAACTGTATCCTATGTGGGTCGTGGAATATGAGAGAAAATGACAAAAACCCTGGCACTGGAGCGGACACATTTTTGCACATCGTCTGGCAGTGAATGAGTTAATGTTAAAAATTAGCATCAAAAGGTCATGGTGGGCTGGCTGTTGTGAAAACGCAAACCGAAAAGAGAGGTGGCAATGGCGATAAGACGCGCCGTCATCGCCTCATTAGACATCTGGCGGCTCTTTTTTTTTTTTTGTCTTCCTCACCCAAAAGCCCAACAAGCAAATGTCACAAATTAATGATGCGGGACGCAGATTCCCGTTCATCTCTTCTCTTCTTTTCCTTTCGGCTTTTCCCTTGAAGGGATCGCCACAGCAAATCAGTGTCCTCCATCTTTAGAGGTTTGATCCACATGTTTGTTTTGGCCAAGCTTTTACGTCGGATGCCCTTTCTGACACAACCCTCTGGATTTATCCGGGCTTGGGGTCATCTCTTATTCTTCTTATTTCTCTGAAGAATCCTCTCATATTCACTTTGCTTATGTTTCCGGGCGAAAGAAAAAAAGGGAGGGGAAGGAACCAGCAGCAAAGTGCCCTTTGATTTTTGATTGTGTCAGTTTCGCTTTTAATCAAATCGATTCAAGCAAGGGAGGGGGCAAGATGGACGGGGCGAAAAAAAACACATTTTGCTCTCTTTGATAAAAGCTGGCTATAATGAGGCAGCACAAAATATCGTCTTCCGCCCTTAATGGGTGTTTTTCATTCTTTTTTTGTGGTGAAAGGAACCCTTAAACACAAACAAAGCAAGCGAGTGAGTGGCAACAAGCCTCCGTTGCGAGATGCCACGGCCGCTGCCTGAGGGGCTTCAAGAGCCTTCTGCATTGTTTTTGATCAAACGCTATCAACCGTTGCACTCAAAATGTGACCCCACCTTCCCAATTTATTACAGAGGAGGGATTCAGTTATCTCACTGGAATATTAACTCGTTGACTGCCAGACTATGTGCAAAAATCTGTCCAGTGCAGTGCCAGGGTTTTTGTCATTTTCACTCAAATTACAGGACCCACAGAATATTGAGTTTTAGGACTACATAAACATTCAATTCAGTGTTATAAACCTTATATTATTATTGCTGGCTTGCTGGCTAGCTATTAGCTATATATTTGCTTGCTAGCTAGCTTTCTATCTATTTGTCTTACGATTCTATTTGAGTTACTTCCGGGTTGAGTGAAACGTATCCTGTGACTGGAAAGTGACCTTGAGAGTTTTTAAAGGCGCTTATAAATTAAATGTATTATTATTATTATTATTATTATTATTATTATTACTTCTTCTCCTTTCGGCTTTTCCCTTCAGGGGTCGCCACAGTGAATCAATTGGATTTGATTTGCCTTTATTGGTCTCTCAGTGGATAAATTTACATTTCACAGCAGCAAAGTGATGAAAGGAATGAAAGTAGAAAAACAAAATACATGAGCTGCTGGAAAGGCAGCCACTCTCGCGGCGCCATCATGAAGTCAAAAGAACAACAAAAAGCAACTAAATAACAAATATGACAACACAAAGACACAGAGTCATTCATTCTTAAGCACTTTCTGTCCCCTCTGTTACATGAAGCAGTGTCCTCCATCTAACCCTTTTTTGTCATCCTCTTCTCTCACACCAGCTACCTTCATGACCTCTTTGACTATTATTATTACTATCATTATTATGATCATTATGATTATTATTATTATCTTCTTTCACCAGAAAAACAGTTAATTCCTAAATTATTTAGATCTGGAATTATCTGACCTTGAAATGGGGGTGGCTGTACAAAATACAATACATAGTGATTTATATAGTGCTTTAACAAAAGCTGAAGCTGTAGCAAAGCGCGAACATGGACAAAAGGCAAATGCTGCCCCCTTGAGGAAAGAAAATAACTTTGCCAGAGGTCTGACCAGCGCTTTATTGGCACCCCAAAACCCGAACAAATTATGGAATGGCGCTCCACGTCACACTTTTTTATTCCTGAATACATTCGGGAATGGCTGCGAATTAGTTAACAATTAAGTGTAGAAATGGCGTAAACTGATTTTTTTTAATCACCTGAATAATATTCATTTTCACTGATGGACATAAATTTTGGACATGTCCATCATGTCCATCATTCATGTCCTAACAATCTCAAACTAACCTCACGAGGATGAGAAAAATAGACCCTCCTGAGAATTTGGATGTGAGCCACAAAGCCCTACAGGCATCTTGTAGGAATCAGCACAAACATCCCACAAGGGGGAAAAAGACAAATATTTGCTTCACAAATGAAGAATTCACTTTAAAAAAAGTGCCGCGGCCCGAAAAACTCTCCAAAGCAATTACTAACCGTCGTGGGAAGATAAAACTCTCTGGAGGCAAGAGAAGGAGAGAACACCGAGGAGGTGGGGATGATAGTCGGTCTATTCTTAGTAAGCTAAAAGGTCCCTTTGGACGGGTACTTTGTGGGAACACAAAAGACAGATTCCACCATCCAAAGATCCAAAGACAGCTTCTCCTTCACCGCTCTGTGGGATTATCGTCTCATTTATTATTATTCTATTTTTTGTTGGGGGGGGGGGGGGGGGTCGTTCCTATTCCTGGAGCATGATTTTGATTGGAATATAGACAAATGGGCGGTGCTCATATAACCTGGGTCATGCGGCTTGGCGACAACAACAGTTTTACTTATCTTCCCTCGCCGGCGCACACCTCCATCCATATAACTTGCTCTGGCTTCTCCCCCGCGGCTCGCAATGTCATCTGCCGACACGGCGCTCTACGGGGATGCCTGTCTACCCTTGTCTGTCAGCCTATCCATCACCTTTGCAAACAGGAGGAGGCGAGGAGATGATCCCTGATGCACGCCCGCAGCGCGCCGCGACGACGGCACTTCATTCCGCATATATTTCCACGCGCTATTGCAAGCTACTTATCCCACACTCCGGAAATCCTCATAGGCGTTCTCTACATCCGTAAAATGACAATGCGGCTCATTCTCAACCTTCCCGGGAACATCTACATCATCACCTTTGAGGCTAACAATGCATCTGTGGTGTTCTTCCTGCCCAAATTTTCATCATATTTGTTTCACGGAGCAACATCCGACATTGCGTGTCATCTATTTTTTTACGTTAGCTATCGGATTGGATTAGCCTTGGTTAGTCTCGCGGTAGAGAAATTGACATTTCACAGCAGTAAAGTGACGAAAGGAAGAGGAAAGGAAGAAATAGAAAAAAAAGCAAGAGCTGCTGTAAAGGTAGACACTCTCGCGGCGCCATCTTGAAGTCAAAAGACAAACAAAATATGACAACACAAAGACACAGTCATTATTAGCTAGCTAGCTAGCTTTCTATCTATTTGAGTTATTCTGGGTTGAGTGTATGGCTGCCGCTGCTCACCCGCAGAAAAACGGATCCAGCGACCTTGAGAGTTTTGAAATTACAAATGAAATGTATTATCATTATTACTTTCTGTACCCTCTTCGTTGCATGAAGCAGTTCTAAATGAAAGAGGAACAACCCATCTTTTTCACCAGTGGATCAGGGACGTCATGGTGGAATGCGCACATCTGCTACAAGCTAAATATTGAAAGCAAACACAAAGCTGTAGCATCCATTGACGAAAAAAGATTGTCGCACATCTCCTCTCCCAATGTAAATCCGCTTCAATTCCAAGCCGCGGCAGTTCCACATACGCTTCTGATCACGGCATATTGAAATTACAAATGAAATGTATTATCATTATTACTTTCTGTACCCTCTTCGTTGCATGAAGCAGTTCTAAATGAAAGAGGAACAACCCATCTTTTTCACCAGTGGATCAGGGACGTCATGGTGGAATGCGCACATCTGCTACAAGCTAAATATTGAAAGCAAACACAAAGCTGTAGCATCCATTGACGAAAAAAGATTGTCGCACATCTCCTCTCCCAATGTAAATCCGCTTCAATTCCAAGCCGCGGCAGTTCCACATACGCTTCTGATCACGGCATATTGTCAGTCAAACTAAATCTCTATTACTCCCTGGGGGAAAAAAAGTGTTCAGAAATGCCTTTTTATCCTGCTAAAATAACGACTAGCATCCGAAAAAAGTTATTTTTCTCTCACTGGAACCGAGATGCACAGAACGACGTCAAGCTCCGAGTTGTCATCCTACCTGTGGGGCGCAGCTACTGATAACGTGCGACATAACGCCCTCCATTTCACGCTTTACTGCCTCATCCTCCCGTCCGACATTCTTTTTTTTCCCCCCTCGAGGACATTCTTAAACTCTTGTTGATAACCCCGACTCAATAATTTCTTCTATCCACACCACAAAATACAGAAGACATTTTCGTTTCCAGTCAGTCGTGAGTTAAGAGTAGATTGCGTCGTATGCCGATTATATTGCTAACCCAACAACTACGGCGTTACGGAGATATGAGAGAAACTCTACCAACGCTGCAACTGTGAACAGAAGGCAAAAGGAAGAGAAGATGGCGATCAGAGGTGAACCACGCGGCTCCGATCCATCACGCCCTCAATTAACATTTGATCAGGATGGATGGTGGACTGAATTGACATTTCATTAGTGGCCAGGCCAGTGTAGCACCATGTCAGTCATGTTAATGGCAAGCGCTGACTGGGGGTGGTTGGGATGGAGGGACGGCGGAGCCTGTAATGAGGATGTTGCCATGCCTCTCCTTTTTATTTTATCACACAAGGGGGAGAAAACCATGACGATGCATTTTGAGGATGTGTTTATTTGAAAATGTTTGTTCAAACAAACTATGTTCCCACTTCTTCCCCGCCCTCCCCCCGTTCACCGATTATCATCCTATTCCGATCCTGATAAATGTGTTGATACAGACGACTATTCTTTTATAAATGTATATTTTATATTTGGGGCACTCTTGCTGTCACATGATGTCATTTGCAGTTTTTTTTTCTTGTCTTAAACTGCCGTTGTTATCAATTTTGCTAATATGCTAGCTGGCTATCTAGCTAGCTATCCGGCTATCTAGCTATCTAGCCGGCTAGATAGCTATCTATCTGGCTATCTAGCTAACTATAAGCTATCCATTAGCTATGGATTAGCTTGCAAGCTAGCTTTCTATCTGTTTGAGTTATTCCAGGTTGAACTACATAAAAATATCTAAATATAAAAATATTAAATATATAAAATACAGACGTTCACCTACTTACGAACATTCGAGTTACAAACAACGATACATATGAACATTTGTGTAGTAATATGTAGTATTCTTGCCTGTTTTACATGCACATATCTTTATAGAGCATATATATTTATTAAATGTTTCTATTTCAGTACAAACCAATACAGGTTCTTTACACAAGCCTTAAACATACTTATATAAACCTTAAACATACTTGTATAAGCCTCGAATATACATTCCATTAGCACAGAAGCAACTTACGAACAAATTCACCTTACGAACGACCGTTCGGAATGTATCTCGTTTGTAAATTGGGGAGCAGTACAGGTTCTTTACACAAGCCTTAAACATACTTATATAAACCTTAAACATACTTGTATAAGCCTCGAATATACATTCCATTAGCACAGAAGCAACTTACGAACAAATTCACCTTACGAACGACCGTTCGGAATGTATCTCGTTTGTAAATTGGGGAGCGTCTATACTATAATTCGCTTACGATTTAACGCCCCTGCGGCTCAATTAAATTGGAAAACAGCAAATGATGCACCACTCATAAAACCGGGAGATGGTGTCACATTTTGAAGTCCGTCACGACGCTAGTTTGCGGTGATGCGTGGTGAGCAGCGGGCACACTTTAAATCTATCATCTTCTGGACTCTTGACATGAGCGCCATCTTGCAAACAGTTGGTCATTTAACGCTTGGCCTGAAAGCTATTGAGTGTGAAAAGAGCGCTAATTGGCAAATCAAGGAACAATATTACGAGTGGAGACGATGGGGCTCAATCAATGCCTCTCCTGAATGGTGCAGCGATTCGCATTCTGCTGGCCAGCGAGCTAAGTCGATCTGGTGGTTGGACGTGGGTGAGGTGATGACCTTTAAACTACAGTGGAAGGGATGCTACCCAGGGCCCTCCCCTGCCATGGTCGATCGATACGGGTGCAAGGCTGAGTTGAGTCGATAGCGGGTTTAATGTAGTCCACAGCAAACATTGGCTTTTTAAAAGCAAACCAGTGGGGCTTTTTTCCACATCACTTCTCGCCGTGATGTGACAATTTCGCTGTCTGAGGAGGTTCTCGAGCACCAGGGGTGCAGATGTGTACGTTACATGTACAGACTACATGCCAAACAAATGTAGCCTTTGACACATGTGGGGCGTACATCCGGCAAATTGTTCTCAAAAAACCGAAAATCTCATCTACAGCCACCGAGTATGCAAAATAAAACCTGCCAGTGGATTTTTTTAGGCCATTGTTGAATCTGATATTTGGTCGAATAAATAATTACAATCGGTCATTAATCAGCACATTAAATCAAAAAGTATATCACGAATCACCTTGAAAACTCCAAATGATTGTGCATATTGTAGAAATCCCTTTTCTTTTTTTCCCTCTCTCCCATAAATGTCAAATCTTTTATGAAGAAAAATGCCAACATTTTCCCAGACAACTGAGACAAATGTCATGTTGACATTCTTTTTTTCCCCCTCTCAAGTGAGATGTGTTCACTCATCTTCACTTATCTAGAAATCATTTCCAAGAGTCGAGATAACACTAAAGTCGAAGCAATTCTTTGAAATAAGCTTACAAAAAGTTAAAAAAAATCCTGTTCAACTACGACTTGCGGTATACAACAAGACCTGATGAGGGAGTTCGATGAAATACTACCCAGAATAAAAAAAAAATACTGTAGTCCAAACATCTATTGAATTCGATTGAAAGGCTGCACTGTCCTCTAGTGGTCGATTGAGAAGTCATAGTCAGCAATGGAAAGAGGAAAAAGAGTATGTGCGTGTGCGTGTGTGTGCGTGTGCGTGTGCGTGGGTGTGGGGGGGAGGTTTGGGGGGCAGAGGTCTGGAACCCACTGCCCTCCTCGACCTGGTTGGAGAAGGAAAAGGAAGCCATTAACGTTTGGCAGACACACGCCCAAAGCACACGATGTGCCACACTGGCGGTCCAATGACCCAATAAGTATTTATTTTTCATTATCATAATTTTTATTATGATAATTATGATCATTATTGTCATTATTATTAGCATCATCGTTAGCATCAACATTAGCATTTCATTATCTTTATTGGATTGGATTAGCCTTTGTTAGACTCGCAGTGGAGAATTACATTTATTTTATCACTTATTTACAATTGTATTCGTATTATTATATTATAATAATACCGTTATTATTATATATTATTATTATTATTATTATTATTATTAACGAAAAGGTTTCTCCAGCCGTCATCTGTACTTCTTTGAAGGTGTAAAAGAAGCGATTTTCATAAGACAGCTAAATCCTTCCTTAAACCGATATGGTGGTGTGAGGTTCAATTTGGATCGTTCGTACAACAGCCTGCTTAAGCAAAATAGCATTAATAATAGTGATGTGGTGATACCGGTGGAAGTGTGGCAATCAGGCCAGTCGTCAGGAACAATAGCAACAATCAGTGTAGCTGCAGGGAATAGTCCTCTGCTCCCCCCAACCTGAGAGCAGGGACCTATCATAGCAGAGTCTGGCACCGTCATGTCTGGACAGTAAGGATGTATAGATAGGGCCTAAACTACCAGTAAGACTTTAGTTTGCTGAAGTTTCTTGGATAAGAAGTACAGATGACGGCTGAAAAAAACCTTTTCATCGATGGACCACTCCTGTACGACTGAGAGCTTACACAGACGTATTATTATTATTATATTTTTTGTAAAGACTTCACAGGTACAAAAAGAGGACAAATTAAATGTTTTGGGTTGATTTTAAAGCGTTTTAGTCGATGACCACTAGAGGGGAGAATAGTATAAAAATTACGACTCGCTGCAAATACAAACACAAATCACAAAAACCTACTTTTTGGGGACTTTCAAACTTGGGAATGAATGCATTGCACGATATTTACGTTATTATGTGTACAAAGTTGCCATTGGCGGGCCTTATTTTATTTATTTACTGACCAAACCAGACAGAGTGGATAAATATTTAGCAACGTCAAGCTAAATGGTCACTCGCAAGAGCCAATGCTAATCAGTCGCCAATGTTAGCGGCTCCTGGCTAACAGATTTCTGCCTTTGACGTTCACCTGCGGCTCTGAGATGGAAAGCAATTGTTTTACTTTTTAATCATACTTTTTTTTTGCTGTCATTTTTGTCAAACTGCAGTCTCAAAAAACAGCATTGACATAAACATACATTGTTCCACTTACAAGGGGGAAAAAAACGGACGGCACAGAGAATGAATGTCATTTCTATTATGTATACATAAGTAAAACAAAGGGGGTGGGGGGTTAGGCTGGTGAAAGAGGCCAAAGGGGGTTGTTTCAGGAGCCTTTAACGACGCTAAAATGTTAGCTTTCATTTACTTGTGCACAAATGATTAAAAAAAAAAAAAAGCTTTCTTAAATACATATTTTGGTATAACGTGTTTTCATTCGCCATAGACAGACTGAAAAGAGCTTTGCAGGGTTCGGTGATGGAGATTATAGGCCTCTTATCTTTATAGGCCCGCTGTCCGCGCATGCATTGTGTGTGTGTATCAAGAAAAGAAGGTTGGGTCGGTCTCAGATTAAAAAAAAACAAAACAAAAAACGGGTGGGGGGTGTGATGAGGGGGTACGAGGCGGTGCGGGTAAACTAAAGGTTACCAAGGCAACCCGCTGCTAGTACTTGGTCCTTGCGACGTGGCAACCCTTTTCTCGACTGGAGCACCTGCACGCTGTTTGCTCAGGCCACGCTGATTATTTTCATGATCTCTCGGCACACGGCGGGCACGGATGCGATCGACGACCCCTACGCACGGCGACCATTTGCACAGCTGCGAGTGAGGTTCAAGAGCAAGTCGGACGTGACGAAGAAACACAAAGAATCCGAAGAGCAACAATCTACGCCCGGTGGCCTCCGGGCTGTTGATCGCCCTCGCAATGAGCCTAATTTGGATAGGCTCGTCAAAGCAATGGGAGTCTTAGGGGGGTGCTCTGCGGGGAAAGGTCGTACGGAAGGACACGACCGAAATGACAGTGAACCCCCACTATGAACAAAAATGGTGAACACGTCCAGAGAGACGATACCGCTAACAAACGTAACACGCACATATTCTTTATCATCTGCAAAGACACACTACTGGAATTACGCTGAACCCCCACCGGCACCATATGAGCTATGTAATGGCTGTGAATAAAAACGCTGAACATGTCCAGACAGACGATACAGCTAACAAAATTGACAAGCACGTATTCTTTATCCTCTGCGAAGACCCATTGTGGTCACTGTACTTCAATTTTGCATTTGTTTGATGCTTTTTTTTTAACTCATTCACTGCCATTCCCGAATGTATTGGGGAATTGAAAATATGACGTAGAGCACCATTCCCGAATTGGTTCGTTTTTTTTGGGTGCATAAAAAGCACGGGCCATGGCCTCTGGCAATGTTTTTTTCCGTTTCCACAAGGGGGCAGCATTTCCCTTTTTTCAATATCAGGAACCAATATGTATGTATTGCATTGCAATTTGGACATCCGTCCTCACTTCAAGCTCATATAACTCCAGACCCATATAATTTAGGAATTAACTTATTTTCTGATGAAAGAAGAGAGTCCAAGGGTTCGAACGCTGTATTGAATGTTTATGTAGTCCTAAAACTTAATATTCTGTGGGTCCTGGAATTCGAGTGACAATGACAAAAACCCTGGCACTAGAGTGGACAGAATTTCGCACAATGTCTGGCAGTGAGTTAAAATGCCACAAGATGGCGCGAACCCCCTGGGTCAAATGCATGCACGAATCGGTGACAAGGAAGTATGTTGAAATGATCAACTCATAATCTCAAAGCTCTCCCAATGTTGACAGCCACGCCAAAGAAACATCAAGCAACGAGACGTGCCCCCCACTCCAAAGACGCCTCCCATCGACCTCCGCGTTTCCTGTTAGTTCCGATAACGGAGGAACACGACGCTCTCTTCTTCCTGATTCTCAGGCTGGTGAGGAAGGAACCGCCGTCTGGTCGCACGGTGCTTGCCACTTCCCCTTCGCTCTGACCCACCCTTGCTCTCCTTTGCTCACTTTTTTCGGATTTGTAGAGGTTGCTTTTTTTGTGCTTGTTGTTGGAAGTTGTACGACAGAACCTGCAAAGATTCCAGAGGGCATCGGATGGGGAAAAAGTCGGCAAAAATCTCAGACTAAATTCCAATTTGCGGTCATAAGCATGACTCACAAGACCTCAGTTCAGTGAAAAATTAGATTAGATTATCCTTTATTAGTCTCATCGTGGATAAATTTACATTTCACAGCAGCAAAGTGATGAAAGAAAATTAGTATAAAAACAAAATACAGGAGCTGCTGTAAAGGCAATGCTGGATTGGATTGGACACATTTATTAGTCTCGCAGTGGAGAAATTTACATTTCACAGTATCAAAGTGATGAAAGGAAGAGGAAAGGAAAGGAAGAAGTAGAAAAACAAAATACATGAGCCTCTGTCATGGCGCCATCTTGAAGTCAAAATAACAACAACAACTAAACATGACAACAAAGACACAGGCAAAGCATTTTCTGCACCGTCTTTGTTGCATGAAGCAGTTGTAGATGAAAGAAGGATCAAAACATCCTTTTCACCAGTGGATCAGGGACGTAATCGTGCATGTCTGCTACAAGCCGAGTGTTGAAAGCAAACACGAAGCTGTAGCATCCATTGACGAAAGCGATTGTCTCACATCTCCTGTCCCGTGTAAATCCGTTTCAATTCCAAGCTGCGGCCGTTCCGCATACGCATGGACACTTTGCGCTGACGCTCCTTGGTTGAATGTGCACGTCTACTACAAGCTAAATGTTGAAAGCAATGTTGAAAGCAAACACAAAGCTGTAGCAGCCATTGACAAGAACAGATTGTCTCACATCTCCTGTCCCACGTGAATCCGCTTCAATTCCAAGCCGCGACATTTCCACATACGCATGCTCCACAATATTCTTGCAATTTTGGCTTGATAAGAAAGAAGCAATGGGCTAATGCGGCCTTTTAGACCAAATTCCTGTAGTACGTGTCACATGATTGACCAGCGAGGCCATTAGCGGCCCGCAACATCTCACTGTCGCCACCGGTCGACACGCTGCTGCATTATTAACCACTGGCACTTGTTTACGGTCTCCTAGTATGCTATGGACGCACATGTTTACACCCCCCGTCCCAGGATGGCGAAATAAATTGTAGCAACAATGGTGGCATTTCCTAAGAGTCACGGTTGCTAGGCAACGGCCGCCGAAATGGACCGGTGTTGGATTACTGATTGTTTCATAATTAATTAGCCGTTATGAATAATTGATTGAGACGTATGGGGAGTCATTTACAGTCGCGCGTAAGTGGGATCCACTCTGCCACCCAGACCCGTGACTAATCGAGACTTACAAAAAAAAACTGTCGATTCTGAGTGTGAAAATGAAATATTTACCGCCAGTCTCTTTCTTTTCACTTTTCATTCTTCAATATCTCAAGTTATTTTTTTAAGGACTGATGCTTTGGATGTTGGCATGGAAACATTCATGACTGGCGCTAGAGATGGGTGAAAAAGAGAGGCGTTCGTGTGATTTTGGAAAGAGAGGCAAAAGAAGTGAGGAGGATGTAGGTGAGAGGTAGATCGAGTAGCGTGTGGGAGTTTGAGTGGGCCGAAGAGCTAACGGGGGAGGCGGCTGGGGGTGGAGACAGCATTAGAGAGGAAGAGAAAGAGAGAGGATGAGAAAGAGCGAGGGATGTATGGAGCTGAAAGGAAAGCATGAGAAAAAGCAATCCTCCACACGATCACCTTGCAATAACACAATTCATCACAGAAGTGAAATGAAATTGTAATATAAAATATGCACAAAATATTTGGCAGATTGTTTCATCTATGCATTAAGTCACATCTCGGGGAAAATTAAAAGAGCTGCGTTTTATTCCTGGTTTTGTTTGCTACTTTGGACCTTTTTGTTCTGATGACTTTGTTGTTTGAGATTTTGTTCCTGATGACTTTATTTCTTACAATTTGTCAAATACACCGTGCTAGTCCCTCCTGCTTGCTTTTTCGGGGTCCACCACCACCAGCAACACCTTGAAAATCGTGTCAGAATGTAGGAAGGAAGCCGGAGTACCCTGAGAAAATCCATGCATGGATAAGGAGAACGTGCAAACGCCTCACAAAAATCGAACCCTGAATCTCGGCACTGTGAGACAAGCGTGCTAACCAGTACCACCCACAGAGAAGTCAAAAAAATTAATAATAATAATAATAATAACAATAATAATAATGACAATGATAATGATAAAGACAATGATGATGATAATGATAATAATAGTATAAAAATAATATAATAATAGTATAATAATAGCACAATAATGATAATGATAATAACAATAACAATGAATAAAAATAATAATAATAATAATAATAATAATAATAATAAAAATAAAAATAATAATGATAATGTAATGATAACAATGATGATAACGATAATAATGATAACGACAACGATGATGATAATGATGATAATAATAGTATCATAATAGTATAATAATGATAACAATAATAATAACAACAACAACAATAATAACAACAACAATAACAATGATAATAACAATGAAAATGATAATAATAATAATAATAATAATAATAATAATAATAATAATAATAATAATAATAATAATAATAATAATAATAATAATAATAATGGACACATATTGAGATTGGCATGAAAGGCAAAAATTCCATTTTTCCAAAATTACAAAGTGGGAACAACTTAGTCGCGGCAGAAGAAGTGATGGAAAGAAATGGACACGGCGCAGTTTGAGCGGGAAGACGCATAAAAGGCGACGAGGGAAGCAAAACAAAAAGCGAACGCTTGTCCGTCAATAGAAAACTGAGGAGGCAGTTGAAAGGCGAAGCAGATTAGCGCGGTGTCATTTTCCATTTTAAGGACTCGGCCATGCCCCCCGCATGGGCTCCTGCGTGCGCACACACACAATACACATCCTTCCATTTATAAGAAGCATTTTGGGCATCGAGTTTCATTGTTTTTCCACTTGTGCTCAAGCCCAAATGTATACATCGTAAATGCTATTTTTCCATTCGACACTTCCACACACCCCAAAAAAATCCACCTTTTTTACATGAAAAAGTATCCAAATGTTATATAGACTGTAGAAAAATAGTAAGAAGAAATTGAAAATAAAAAGCTAACTCATTGACTGCCAGATGATGTGCAAATATGTGTCTACTCTAGTGCCAGGGTATTTGTCATTTTCACTCAAATTCCATGAGCCACAGAATATTGGGTTTCAGGACTACATAAACATTAAATTCAGCGTAAGAAACCTTAGATTCTCTTTTTTCATTAGAAAAAAAGTGTTAATTCCTTGAAATGGGGGCGGATGTACAAAAGACAAATGTTGCCCCCTCGTGGGGGGGGAAACATTGCCAGTGGTCTGACCAGCGCTTTACAGGTACTCAGCAAGAAAAAAAAACGAATTAGAAAATGGTGCTCCACATCATATTTTCAATTCCCGAATAAATTCGGAAAAGACGCTCCTCGTTATATTTTCAAATCACGAATAAATTCGGAAATAGCGCTCCATGTCATATTTTCAAATTCCCCAATAAATTCGGAAATGTGCTCCAAGTGCTGTTTCTAATTCCCCAAAAAAATCGGAACTAGCGCTCTGTCATATTTTCAATTCCCGAATAAATTGGGAAATGGCGCTCCATGTCATATTTTCGATTCCCGAATAAATTCGGAAATGGCGCTCCATGTCATATTTCCAATTCCCGGAAAAATTCGGAACTAGCGCTCCATGTCATATTTTCAATTGCCGAAAAAAAATGGCGCTCCACGTCATATTTTCAATTTCTGAACCATTTCTGAAATAACGCTCCATGTCATACTTTTAATTCCCGAATAAATTAAGAAATGGCGTTTCTCGTCATATTTTCAAGTCCCGAATAAATTCGGAAATAAATTCGGGAATGGAACTGCACGTCCTATTTTTAATTACCTAAATACTGAAAATGTCCCCATTGTGGGACGAATAAAGGTTTTCTGATTCTAAATTCGGAAATGGCGCTCCACGTCTAATTTTCAACTCCCGAATAAATTCCGGAATGGCAGTGAATGAGTTATATTCAATGATTCATGGCAAATTTGAGTATGAATTCAGAAGGCAAGTAGCCATTTTTAAAAGTCGAGAGTCTGTAGAATTTGCCCCCCCCCCCCCTTTGGCCCTAAGTGTAAAATTTTCAGTGATTTCCAGTCTTTTATCGAAATCCCTCAGGTAGCAAAAACAAAAGCGAAAAGTTCCACCCAATTACTGACAAGCGCGACAGGATGTAAAAACGCTGGACAGTTTAACGGCGGGCCTGCAGTTCGTTGCGTCTGTGTTTGTGTCTCGCGTCGACAACTTTGGCACCTGGCTCGATGCTGGCTAATGACCTCAACAAGGGGGGCCAGGAGGCGGAGGTGGAGGGGGTCTCTCTGCACTTGTCCGAGAGTTAACATTTTGACCGCGTGACAACCATCAGGCAGGTTTAGTGGCAGAGTCGGGAAGGATGTACCTGAATAAACATGTAGCGCGGCGTGTCCAATGACGAGAAAAATTGAGGGTTGGGGGGTAGGGGGGTTTGGCCATTCTCTTTTTACGGTCTCCAGTTTGTGGGATTGGTCGTTCGCATGCGTGTTGGTGATTTAAGAGAGGGAACATGGAGGCTAATGTAAAAGGTGGGAGGAGGGAGTGCAGTGTGGAGGGTAAGGGGGGAGCTTAGGACACCGGGGAGCAATCAGAGACATGGCCTGGGAAGAGACATCATGTCACGGCGATAAAAACAACATACACACCCTGTCAAGTGGCGGGAGGGATGGATAAATGGCGGGGAGCGGGAGGGTGTGTGGGGCGGGGGTGGAGGGGGCGGTGATTGGATAGCGAGGGCCGCACTTGAGCGAATACAAAAAGACGGAAATGAGACAAAGAGAGATTATTTACAAAAAATAAAGGAAAAAAGGACCAAACGTAGCTCACAGGCGTACGTTTAATCTGACAGGTGCATTTTTTTAAGTATTTTTAAATTTGATTGTCATAGGGCATTTCAATATTTTTGTTTTATGACCTAAATATGTGCTACTTTTTTATATATATTAGTGCAATTTTTGTAGAGGAATTTTTGACTTTTTTCCCTCTTTTTTGTTATAAATTTGTGCTACTTTTTCATATATTACTGCAATTTTTGCAGATGAATTTTTGAATGTTGTTTTTCCTCACTTTTTTAAATTTTATAAATTTGTGCTAGTTTTTTGGATATTACTGCAATTTTGCAGATGAATATTTGTATTTTTTCTCCTCAGTTTTTTTACATAATCATTATGTGCTACTTTTTATATATTAGTGCAATATTTGCAGAGGAATTTTTGAATGTTTTTTTCCTCGTTTTGTATATATTAATGCAATTTTGGCAGAGGAATTTTTGAATTTTTCCTTATTTTTTATGTCATGAATATGTGCTACTTTTTATATATTAATGCAATTTTTGCAGAGAAATTTTAGATTTTTTTTCTGTTTTTTTGTGTGTCCTAAATGTATGCCACTTTTTCAAATAGTGGTGCAATTTTTGCAGAGGGATTTTTTTCATGTTTTTTTTTTTTACTCATTTTTGTATGTCATAAATATGTGCTACTTTTTTATATATTAATGCAATTTTTGCAGAGGAATTTTTGTATTTTTTTCCTCAGTTTTTTTACATAATCGTTATGTGCTACTTTTTATATATTAGTGCAATATTTGCAGAGGAATTTTTGAATGTTTTTTTCCTCGTTTTTTTATGTTATAAATTTCTGCTACTTTTGTATATATTAATGCAATTTTGGCAGAGGAATTTTTGAATTTTTCCTTATTTTTTATGTCATAAATATGTGCTACTTTTTATATATTAATGCAATTTTTACAGAGGAATTTTAGAATTTTTTTCTGTTTTTTTGTGTGTCCTAAATGTATGCCACTTTTTCAAATAGTGGTGCAATTTTTGCAGAGGGATTTTTTTCATGGTTTTTTTACTCATTTTTGTATGTCATAAATATGTGCTACTTTTTTATATATTAATGCAATTTTTGCAGAGGAATTTTTGCATGTTTTTTTCTGTTTTTGTGTCCTAAATATGTGCTACTTTTTCAAATAGTGGTGCAATTTTTGCAGACATTTTTGAATGTTTTTTTTCCTCAATTATCATAAATATGTGCTACTCTTTTTATATATTAATGCAATTTTTGCATGGGAATTTTTGAATGTTTGAATTGTTTTTTTTCAGTTTTTTTTGTGTCCTAAATATGTGCTTCTTTGTCAAATAGTGGTACAATTTTTGAAGAGGAATTTTTGAATGTTTATTTTTTTTTTATCTCAATCAATAAATAATATTTTTTATCATATTAAAATGTTTTGTGTTCATATTGAAGCATGTATTAAAATCTGCCAAAGATAAGCGATTTGTTTTCTAGCATGTTTTGTCTTTCCATTTTCTCCCTTATTCCAGTATTGTTTATGAAATATGTTATTGTATGTTTCAAATATTTGTCACATTTGTTTGTTTATATGCATTTAGTTTTTGGGGTGGAAAACATCATTAATAACGTCATATATCAAATGTGTTTCGTCCTATTTTTAAATCATTTAACATCTACTGTATCTTTTTTTAAACCAATCTTTCAATTCTATTTAAATCAAATATTTAATTGGATTTTGTTGTTCAGCTGAAAACGGTGTCAAACTAATACTCGCACCCACACCACGTGTATCATCTCCTTTTTATTTGTTTTTTAATTACAGTACATTGTGCATGCACATCACTCAGTGTGCTTGCTAAAGTGCAGAACAGAACATGCGCGTGTGTTTTTATGGACTGAAACCGAAATCAATAAGGACACCAGCTGCACTTTGATTGCCTCTAACCCTCATCCAAAAAGCTAACGCAATAATCAACAGTGTGCACAGCGAACCTAAACTCATGGAAGGGAAACAAACAACAACTTGGGTTTAAAAAACGCTTCCGGTTACGACGTTGTGAAATATTTCATCCCCGTCATGTGACACCTGAAGCTGCGCGATCGCCCGCTATCAGCGTCCAGAAAACAGGCAAATATTTAATACCAAAAGAGCATATGGCAACTGTTTATTCGATGGCTTTGTTTTATAACGGTAATAAAACGGCTTACTATGAAAGGCGGGAAGCAGATGTTTTATAGCCCAAGTGGACAGATAAAGCTCAGCAGTGGTCCCCCCCAAGCCCCCCAGAGTAGACAAAGCTCCAAATTGACAAATTATATTGGCTGTCACGGATATTATTTCAGATTTGTGATGTACTGTACACGAAGACTGAATGAGATCGACATTGTTTTTTGTTTCCTCCATTTTTGATTCTTGCACCAGATTGACCGGATTAAACCACTGGCAAAAGGTAGTGCACACGCACGAATATGCCACCGCCATTTTTGATTGGTAGGAATGTCGGTGCCATTTGACTGTCATGGCTGGACAGCGATTGTGCTTTTTTTGCACCTGTAATGGGCAGCATTTTCACAGGTCGGTGAAGAAAGGAGCGTCAGCGCAAAGCGCCAACGTGTATGTGGAACTGCCGCAGCTAGGAATTGAAGCGGATTTACATGGGACAGGAGATGTGAGGCAATCGCTTTCATCGATGGATACTACAGCTTCATGTTTGCTTTCAACACTTAGCTTGTAGCAGACATGCACATTTCAGGATGATGTCCCTGATCCACTGGTGAAAAGGACATTTCTCATCTCCTCTTTCATCTCGAACTGCTCCATACAACAAAGAGGGTGCAGAAATTGCTTGAGATTGAATGACTGTGTCTCTGTGTTGTCATATTTTGTTTTTTTTTTACTTTAAGATTGCGCCGCGAGAGTGGCTGCCTTTACAGCAGCTCCTGTATTTTGTTTTTATACTTCTTCTTTCCATTCCTCTTCCTTCCATAACTTTGCTGCTGTGAAACGTAAATTTCTCCACTGCGAGACTCCTAATAAAGGGTAATCCAATACAATCCAATATTATCTAGAAAATGCTAATGGGGCTAGCATGTAGCTAAAGGCGTCCTGGCTAATCACGGCGCAGGTCCAATCTCATCCCAGGCTTTCCTGTTCCCCCCCCCCCCCCCACCCCCTCCAGCTGCTATCTCAGCCTTTCATTCCAAGTGTGAATATTCATTAAGTCGTCTTGGATAAATATTCGACACGCCAGTATTTGTATTGCGGGGGCCACAGGGATCCCATTAAAGCGCTCCATCCGGATTGCTTTGACTGCTCGCAAATATGCAACGCGTTTTCCAACGTGTCCCTTCTGACAGCTACATCATCGCCTTGATTCAATGAAACGCATTTTTACGAAGAGGAATGTTGGCACGGATGCATCAGGAATGTTATCGAAACACAACCTCGCATGACGCTCCACGCCCATCCCTCTCACTGATCCCCCCCCCCCCCCCCACTCATTCACTTTCTTCAAGCCGCACCTTTTGGATGCCGCTAAGGAGCCTTCACATCCTGGTCAAGAACCCGTCGAAGGCCTGCTTTCTGCCGATACCCTCTTTTTCGCAAATCACTGAACGATCCCGTCGTACTCAAGGTGGCACTATGTTTTGCCCAATCCTGTTAGGCAAAGAGGGTCACAAAGTGTAAGGACAGATGGTCCAACGCCTCTCTCACATTAGAGTGGATGAAATTAAAACAGAAGGGGTGTTGATGTCTCAGGACATCCACTGAACACTTATGATCATACCAGGAGCAGTAAACTGGGAGTGGGGGCGGCGCCACGATACCCTGCAACCGGGCACACTATGTTGTGTTGTGTTGTGTTGCTATGCCGGCTGCATGTCTCGCACCGGGGTATAATTTCACACCATTTGTGTCCCACGCGGGACGGTAGCACTGTTTATTCTTTGAGGTGACATCGCGGAAGCGTGTTTTTTCCACCACGGATTATTTAAACATACTTCCTTCATGCTAGCTAGCGATTTACGGTGCAGGAAGCAGGTGCCTTTTCTTTTTAAATAATTTTCCATTCATGTCACCAAAGATGTCAGGAAAGCCTTTGTGTACCCCCATCTCCTGCAAACTTGAATAGACTTAGATTTCACCGACTTAGATTTATGTACGACGACTGGCATCTTGTGCAATTGTTTGAATGACAGTACAATGATTTTTCCTTTTTTTTGTTTTTGGTACGATTGTTTACACGCCGCCATACATCATGGCGGCGGTTTAAAACCGCAGTGTAGCATACAGATTACTGTTTCGTTTGTTTAGGTATAAATGACAAGCATGAGAATAAATAACATTTGGTGTCAAATGTTTCTGAACGGCTGGTGTGGAAGGAAAGGCGATTTTTCTGTTAAAAAAAGAACAAAAGATTTTAGCAGCCTCACTATTTGTTTTTAATGACAAGGAAATCGATTGTTATTGTTATTGTTATTGTGCTGATGTTGGTGGTGGTAGACCCCAAAAAAGCATGCAGAAGGGAGGAGAAGTGTGTATTTGACGAATTGTATTCAATAAAGTTGTCAGGAACAAAAATCTCAAGCAACAAAGTAGCCAACAAAACCATGAGTAAAATATGACAATACGAAAAAAACCTGACAAGGGTGAAACGAACAATGACCCGACACTGACTGGTCTTGCCGGGAGTCCTTTAAACTGCCACTGATTAAAACGAGCAACAACTGTGCAGTTGCAGACGGAGCCCAACGGTACCACCCGTTGGTCACAAACCGAAATGTGACAGTAGGAGCATTTTTTTTTCGAATCAGATTTCCTCGATATCATCATTATTCTTTGTTAAAACGGTTTCAATCTATTCCTTTGACGGTAAATACACATTTTAACTCATTCACTGCTAGATGATGAGCAAAAATGTGTCAACTCCAATGTCAGGGTTTTTGTCATTGTCACTCAAATTGTAGGATCCATACAATATTGAGTTTTAGGACTACATAAGCAATCAATTCAGCGTGACAAACATTGGACTCTTTTCTTTCATCAGAAAAAGAATAATTAATTCCTACGTTATATGGGTCTGGAATTATCTGATCTTGAAATGGGGGCGGCTGTACACAAAGCAAATGCCCACATGCCCACTCTGGCTTCATTCGAATAATGTTACGGGATACCCGACGCCGCCACTGACGGACGTACAAGCGCAACGTGACAGCTCCCTCCTTTCAATCGCCAAACCGCCTGATTTCATTTGGACACACACTGACCGGGTTACAAGCGCTAGCCTGCAAACACGCATCCTTCATGCATACTTTTATATGAGCTTCTTTGTCAGGGGGGATGGTGCCTGGGGGGCATCCTGCGAGTGATCCTGGTCACTTTCCTACTTGGCATCAAGTATTTATCGTGACCAAACCTGACAGTCAAACTCCATTAGTGAGAATACTTTTTTTGGGGGGGACAAAGTGTTTTTATTTTGGATCAGAGATCCTCTTGGGGTAGGGGTGGGCTGTTGAAGCGATTTGGGGAGTGGAGGGGGTACCCACCACCTGCTTACTTAGCATGTTATTTCACACCTTAGCCCCCCCCCCCCCCCCCCTAGATTTCATGCCATCCTGCAATAATGACCCAGCAACCCCGTTTGGATGCCTTCAAACTCCGCACAGCATGGAGGGCGGCGGGCGGAGGGGGGGGGGGGGGGGTGTTTGGTATCAGGGGACCCCAGTTGTTGCCATGGTTACCATCACTCATCCGACTTGGGAAGAGGTCTCCGATTGGCTAAAGGAAGAATTGGACCAACGGGTGTTGTTGTTATGCGAGCGCGGTATCCGAAATAGGCCCGTTTTTCAATTCATGCTCCTGAAACTCGCCGAGTGAGAAAGTGGCTTGCAGAAAATGGTGAAATTTATCTTGCTTTGGACAGATTTTATAGATATAGTTTTTACAGATCCCACCACAAATTGATTATTGTGGGTGAACGTAATAATAACAATAAATTTCATTTATAAGCGCCTTTCAAAACTCTCAAGGTCACTTTACAATCAGTTTTTCTGTGGGTGAGTAGCGGCAGTTACAGACATCAGCGTTCAACTCAACCCGGAAGTAACTAAAATAGACAGAAAGCAAGCTAGATAGCTAATAAATAGCTAATTAATAGCTAGCTAGAGTGAATACATAGCTAATAGAGAGCTAGCTAGCTATTAGCTATATTATATAATACAATACATATAATACATATAATATAATACATAGCTAATAGAGAGCTAGCTAGCTATTAGCTATATATTAGCTCTATCGCACAGGTGTCAAAGTCAAGGCCCGCGGGGCAAATCCGGCCCGCCACATCATTTTTTTTCGGCCCGCGAAAGCAAATCAAACTTGTTAAATTCCATGATGATTGCTAAAATCTGAGGCAAAATTTCATATTTTTGGATGTCAACCACAATAAAAGTCATTATTCTTGACTTCAGATTTGAAAACGAGTTATTCATTAATTTGCTGTGTGACTATATGTAATATTTGAAGGGATTTAAACATTCTAATGGGTTCCCCAAATTCATAACGGCCCTCGAGAGGAAACCATAACTACAATGTGGCCCGCGGCAAAAAATGACTTTGACACCCCTGCTCTATCGCTAGTAGTGATTATGCTTTATTGACATTTATCCGCTGGGTATTATTATTTTTTGTATTAAAGTAAACATATATTAACTGGATTGTCCATTTTAATAGCGCTGGGCAGAACTTTCATGATTTTCAAAGCCACTGTGGTCAATTGACGGATTATCAATGAGTCGAATATCCGATGGAAATTTTGTACTGCATCATTGTGAAGTTTGTGACATGATTCAAAAGTAAAAAAATAACGACAATGCATGACAAAGAAACAAATCTAATCGAACAGAATTCAATGATTACATATATTGTATTGGGGAACTCTGTGATGTTGTTGGATTTTGTTCATGGCTTCAGATTATTCTTGAAAAAAAAAATCAGCTTTATTACACCTAAAAACGAATGGATTCCATAAGTCAGTCATTTTCCATATAGACAATTTCTCCCTGGTGTATTTCCTGACTTTTCAACCAAAACCACCTTGACAGGAGCCGACATCCACTTTTCCTACATCCTTCCCATACGCTGCTGACTCAGCGAACCGGTTAAGACCCCCTCAGCCAAAAATAGTCACTTGTAAAAAAGGTCTATCACAACATCAAAGGAAGAGGGGAAAAACATTTCAATCTTCAAGCACAAACATGCAGCTCTGGCCACATACCACAAGCACATTAATGTGAAACGGAACTCGCCAGGCACTTTTATCCACAAGACTGTATTGGAAGGGGGGAGTGGGGGTCACTAATGGAGACCAGAGGTCTGCCTGGTACATGATGCTGGCCAGAGAGACCAGACAAGCTGAAGGCTGATCTAAACGGGTCGTGCGGGGAAGATTGGAAGGAGCTCATTAAATGAGTTGTTCTAATCATACAATCACACGTGCACTTTTATCTACCAGCGAGAAGAAAAAAAAAAGTGGTTCATGTTGGTCGATGTGTTTCAACACGGCAACATCTGCAAGCCATTGACTTCAAAGCGGTTTGGGAATATAAGATACGTGCTTGCCCAGAGCGGGATCATGAAAGGATTTATTCTGACAACAACTTCCTTGTTGGCTGTCATTTTGAAATCCAGTGCCGAAATGATTACAAGAATCTTGGTTCGGTATCACAGTTTGGTGCGTTACATATTAACAGCTTGTTTTTATTATTTTTTTACTTCTTTTTTAGAAAACAACAATGCAAGCTAATATGGCACACTACCAAAGTCATATCGCTATCCATGACTTTTGTTTTATGTATAACATTTCTGCCACCAGGCAATCAGGAGACTCAACTCCCTCCCAGCCCTGCCCCCCCTACCCCTTCCCACTGCCACACTCACCGAACTCTGAGTACACACTACACGCTGTACTACCATCCTGAACTCTATTTTTTTTCGTGTTTTTTTTCTTCTGCAAGACCTCACTTCAACCTTTTTTATGTTTGTTTTTGCATTACTACACTACATCACTTTACATACAACACTACCTCACTTTATATTCAGGAATTACATGTATTGTCTGTTGTCATTTGTCTGTCTTTTTTAGCCACATTATAAGTGCCTTGCACGCTGGTTCCGAGAGGACATTAATTTCATATGCGCTGTATATCATGCATATGAGCATATTTGACAATAAAGCTGACTTTGACAATAAATAAAATTCTGCAGCATTTAGGACACGTAGAATGCGATTGCAATGTCTCTAATAAACTATCCTGCAAATGCACATGACTACATATCTGAGATCTCCGGAACTTCCGCTCGGTAGTTAACTCATTCACTGGCAGACGATGTGCAGAAAAAATTGTCCACTCCAGTGCCAGGGTTTTTGTCATTTTCACTCAAATTCCAGGACCCACAGAATATTGAGTTTTAGGACGACATAAACATTCAATTCAGTGTAAGAAACCTTAGAGTATTTTCTTTCATCAGGAAAAAAAAAGTTAATTCCTAATTTATATGGGTCAGGAGTTATGTGAGCTTGAAATGGGGAGCTGTACAAAATACAATACATATATATATGATTTATATTGGCACTTTAACAACAGTTAAAGCTAACATGGACAAAAGGCAAATGCTTCCCCTATGTGGAAGGGAAAAAACATTGCCAGAGGTCTGACCAGTGTTTTATCGGCACCCACGGCAAGAAAAAAACAAAACCTGAACAAATCTGGGAATGGCGCTCCACGTCATACTTTTCAATTCCGGAATAAATTTGGGAATGGCAGCGAATGAGTGACCGTGTGAATTAGCTGGTCGGGCTAATTAGCTTGGACGTGAATCAGGCAGGATATGTGGAAGCTATATAGTGATTAACACGGCCCGGGCCTGAAAGGAAGGGTGACATAAGAAAGAAAACAGCGGCCAGGGCAGCTCCAAACAACTCACTTGCTTATCGGGGTCCTCGTAACTCATGCTCAATTAGCATAGCCGACATAGTCACCTCCATGTTTATGGGTGCAGGGTGGGGGTGCGGATAGGGGTTTCTGAGGTCAAATCAACCTCGGTGTCCGTTAGCCAATTGCAAAGGTTCACCATGTAGTCATAATGAGGGCCTAATGTTGTAATAAAGACTCGTCGCTTACCCCGTGAACTATCATTGTTGGTACACAGTCACCATTTTGATGCCCATTGTGGTCTGCTCTGTCACTAAGGCTGGCCAAACAATGGCACGAATCAGCACTGCCGTTTTTATTTTTACAAAAGGCAGTCACATGCAGCAAAACTCTTGCTGTAAATCATACGACAGGTGACCTGCGGGGTGAAGTTCATTTCCACACGCAGACGCTCTAAATCACGCAACAGTGGATGAATGGTGACGAGTGAAAAACCTTTCCCCGTGTTGTTTGGTACCCTTGCCATGACCTCACTTATCAAGTCCCACTGAGGGAGGGATACATTGTGGCTCAAATATTATTTTCAGAACGTAATTGAATGATTTAATACATATGTCACACGGTGAAAAACATTGACAATTAGGGAGTTCCCGCAGATTGACGCCATTTTAGTTCATTTCATCGGGGGAAAACTGATTTGGGATGCGAGTAAATTGAGTTACTAGCTTGGTTCCTAGCCCAATACAAAATGTAAAGAAATGACTGTTCATACGGATTTTAATGTTTCTTATTTTTATTTATGTATTCATTCATTCATTTATTTATGTATTTATTTATTTAATTACCTTTTTAATTAATTTATTTATTTATTTATTAATGTTTCTTTATTTATATATGTGTTTATTTATCTATTTATTTATTTGTCTATGTATGTATTTGTCTATGTATGTATTTGTCTATGTATGTATTTGTCTATTTATGTATTTATTTATTTATTTGTCTATTTATTTATTCATCATTATCAATTCATTTATGTAGTCATTCATTTATTTATGTATTTATTTATTTAATTACCTTTTTAATTAATTTATTTATTAATGTTTCTTTATTTATTTATTAATTTGTCTATTTATTTTTTTATTTGTCTATGTATGTATTTGTCTATTTATGTATTTGTCTATTTATGTATTTATTTATTTATTTATTTGTCTATTTATTTATTCATCATTATCAATTCATTTATGTAGTCATTCATTTATTTATGTATTTATTTATTTAATTACCTTTTTAATTAATTTATTTATTAATGTTTCTTTATTTATTTATTAATTTGTCTATTTATTTATTTATTTATTTGTCTATGTATGTATTTGTCTATGTATGTATTTGTCTATTTATGTATTTGTCTATTTGTCTATTTATTTATTTATTTGTCTATTTATTTATTCATCATTATCAATTCATTTATGTAGTCATCTTTATCCACTCATTTATTTATTTATCTATTCATTTATTTATTTATCTATTTATGTATCTATTTATATGTTTATCTATTCATTTATCTATGCATCTATTCGTTTGCTTGTCTATTCATTTGCTTATCTATTTATTTACCTATTTATCTATCGATGTATCTATGTATCAACGTGTCTATGTATTCATGTATTTATGTATTCATTTATTTGTTTTAAGAAACCATAATTGCACCAGCTATAAGGTCAAGGGCAACTGCTCAGGTCCCATGTCAAAAGCCAACAATGAGTGAAGGTTGGGAAAAAAAAAGAAAGCCAAATGCAGAGTATTTTATGTCTCAACATTTGTAGAAATGTGGAGCCGGCACACCCATCCCGGGAGGTAACAGCAATATAAACATGGCTATTTAGGACTATTATTATGAGTCAGTGTTTTGCAAACACTTTGCACGAGCAGGTGCATCCCTTCGCGACAAAGAGCTACCCGAGCAACGTGAACACCAAACATGGACGATAAAAAAAAAGGGATGATATCTGTATATCAATATTGATATCCACGGGCTAATAAAGATAATTACAAAACAACCTGTATTAAAACCGGGAACAATGCGTTTTTCCATGCCAGTAAAAAAAAAACTGATCACTAGCATCGCACTGACACCATTTTTGACCCGTGTGGCAGGTCAGAGAATTATTTTGAATGTCTTAATGTATTTCTCTTGTACTTATTCAAACAATCACATGCAAAATGTATGTTATCATGTCACTTGAATCATTCATTTTCAAAGGAAACGGGTATTAAATTACCTTGATGGAGCAACAAAGAGCATCTTGGCTGCCAAGGTAACGCTCAAGTCGAACAATGTGGCATCTCGTCGCATCGCTATCAACGACACAGTACACACATTTGCCCGGAATGCGGATTTATAAAACAATTGCATAAAATAATCCGAATGAGGGCTGTGTAGAATCCACAATAATTATTTTGCCACACTGTTGGTTAAAATTTGATCAAATGCGACACGGTGACAGATTATTTTATTTGATTGTATTTTTTTGAGCCTCAAATTGACACTTTGGTACATTCAAGTAAGGCGTGGGAATGAGCAAGTTGACGTTCTTGCCGTTTTTTGTTTTTTTTACAGACTACATTGACGATTGTGGGGGGGGGGGGAGCTGTTGTTTTAAGATAAATGTCTGACGGGGAGGGGGGGGGTGGTTACCATTTCTCACCCGGTTCGACATCTCGGCGGAGTCGGCCAAGCTCACGAGTCAGCGCGTCGCCTAACAAGTGTCACGTTTCACCTCCTTACTTAGGTAAGACGCAGGTACACATTTGTAATTGTCACCTCGGGGGGGTCTGTTTAAAAAAATACACATAATAATAAAAATTATGACACCTCAAAGTCTATTGAATGTTTAAAAGCACCTTGAGCATCTCAAACAGTCCCATGTGTCATTTTTTTAAACAATGCCAAGCACTTCAAGAGAGCTGGGAAAGGTTCATGGAAGTCCACTCCATCATTATTGTCTGCATGTGCGGCCACCCCATTGTGCCCATGAGCATTGTGCCCCCCTCCCCCACCCTTAACCTCAACTAATGGCTTCAACAGAAGGAGGGCCACTTGAAATAAAAGAATAGTATTTCCGGACTGGAAAAGAGGCGTTGGTGAACTCACGAAATTCACCATTGAGGAGTGTATTAAAAAAAAAACAATAATAATAATACAGCTGGAAGAAGCCATGACGGGCCTTCGCACCACCCCTTGAATGGCGAATCAACAAATCTAACAACCCAAACGCACGGTTACAAAGACGGCTTGCGGCGTTTACGGCAAAAATTGTGGCATGAGGCTACTTGGCCATGACTGCACGCCGGCTCAAAATATCAACAAAAATCACACGTGACACCGAGAGAGAACATGAAATTCATCAGACATGGCTATCGTAGCAGGATGCCCAAAAAACGACATTTTGCTTGCAGGCAGATATTTTTGGCTTAAAGATCGTGTTTAATTTACACACCTCGTTTGCTTTGAGGTGTTTCGGCTGTGTTTTTACAATCGCAGCCCCTGAGGGAGTGTTTATGCCAAAAATAACTGGGGGGGGGGGGTAATGACTTGAGATTTTATCCTCAGCGTCAACAAGTATCATAGAAATCTTTCAATCATGGCCAAAGTTTCTTCCCTTGTTTTGAAATTCTCATTGCGGCATGCTGGGTTTGTCCCTGGGGAAATGTCGACGGGAGCGTGTTGTCAAAACGTGCGTGCGATATTTGGATAAGGCCACGTGTAAACTATTTGGACTGATCTCGGTAAACACCCCAGTCCCTAAACAAGCGTCTGTGCGACTGACGACTGACACCCTACTATGTCATACGGTCAAACTGTTTGGGAGTTTTGCCAGTCGACGGTTAGCCAAAGATGCTAATGTAGCGTGTTAGCATGTGTCTTCACTCAGAACTAGCGGCAGCCAATTACAAATGGATTAATCGCACAACCCTAACGACCGTGAAACCCGAAACGAGGGTATGTCCTATTTTCTGAACTCATCTCGTGTGAATTTTGCACACTGATCGTTCCTCCCTGATTGCTCTTTGGCCTTTTACGTATGTGCTTTTTTTTTCTTCTTCTTCTGCGCAAAACGAAAATTGAGACAATCACCAGGCGCGCTGTCATTCTTCCACCCACTGGAATGTCGGAAAAAAAACTCATTTCAGAACAAAGTAGGGAGTTGAGGATTCTTGGAGACTTTGAGACCAGTTTGTTTCTAAATGGATGGTTAACGGAAGGCGATCGGGATTGTCGCGCTCAGCGCTAACATAAACGACATATTTGCGATCTTTTTCAAGTGCGTTAAGGCTTTGCTTGAGTTAATCCCAAGCACGCGACAAAATATACCGCAGATGGCACGAAGTCCCTCCAGCGATAAGCACTCACAAGTTCCCACATGCAGGGAGAAGAGATAAGGTGCATGGCCGCGTGGCTAGTTTATCTGCGGGGTGTGGAAAATGTCAGTCAAAAATGGCAACGGGCATCTTTAATTGGAAATGAAAATACGATTGGTTCCAGATTTTACCCTGTGGTGTGTTTGATTTTCCAGATTGTCAGAAAGCCCCCAAAATGCCAATAAACATTTTTGCAACAAACATCAAGGTCACCATTTTCATTCATTCTGGTAGTCGTACTCAACCCGAAACAATATGGTGATTTAACTCATTCACTGCCATTCATGAATTTTTTTGGGGAATTGAAAATATGATGTACAGCGGCATTCCGGAATTTATTCGGGTTTTGGTTTTTCTTGTTTGGGTGCCAATAAAGCTCTGGTAAGACCTCCGGCAATGTTTTTCCCTTGCACGACGGGGCAGCATTTGCCTTTTCTCCATGTTAGCGCTTTGTTCCAGCCTCAGCTGTTGTTAAAGCGGTATATAACCCAATATGTATGTATTGCATTGTATTCTGGAGCGCCACCCTCATTTCAACCTCATATAACTCCAAACCCATATAATTTATGAATTAACTCTTTTTTCCCGATGGAAGAAGAGAGTCTAAGGTTTCTAACGCTGTATTGAATGTTTATGTAGTCCTAAAACTCAATATTCAAGTGACAATGACAAAAACCGTGGCACTGGAGGGGACACATTTTTGCATGTCTGCGGGTGAATGAATTAAAAACGGACTAATTTGTCCCATCACATCAAAAAAATAATTTGTTTTTCCTCTGGGAGAACCATACGTGAGAAGTGACACTGATTGGATGCAGTTCAAAAGGGTCAAAGGTCAAATTTGCGTGAAGTTGTACTTGTTGATTTTTGATCTCATCAGTCATGTTTTCAGCTCAACGTCCGAAGGAATAAAGACCGCGAATTCACTCGGAAAAAAATCTGCCAGTTTCATTGATCGTCTCATAACGGAGTGGACATGTCAATCACACCAGGTTGCTTGAAAAGAGCCCGAGATGGAAATCATACGGGAAGTCGTCCGTTTTGATTTGAAGCAGCCATTTCAGATGCATTCCAGGGGCTCATACTGTGGTTAACCCCCACCTCGGAGAATTTCCTGCAATGGGAAACCAGGTTTGATTGCAGCCACGTAAGCATATCCCAGTAGTAGATAGGGGACACCCTGAACCAGTTGCCAGCCAATTGCAAGGCACATGTTCAGAACAATCCTTTGCCGCTCACTCGTACACTTAAGAACAATCTTTGAGTGTTCAATAAGCCTGCTAGGAAAGTTTTCGGAATGTGATGGGAAAATGGAGTACCCGGAGAAAACCCATGCAGGCACTGGGGACAACATGCAAACTTGCCATCCAGTTTCCGAAAATATTTCAAGGCAACATTAGTTTTGGCAAACGCTTCTCCCGTGTCATGTAAGAGTCATTCCGTCGTCAATATGTAACATTGATCGGCGCTGCCTCCAATCTGACTCGGTTCTCGAGTGACAAGACTTAATTGATCGGCAAAACCTCACCCAGATGGCTTCTGTTGTGTATTTGCGTGTGCGCGTGAGGCCATGTGTTCCATTTTGATGGCGTAAAGGGGCTGCCTGACTCCCACCGAATCAAACTCTGGCCAATGTCACACATTACGCCTCAGGGAGAAAATAACCCTGGGAACCCAAGCCCCTTCCGAGCCCCACCCCCTACTGCAAAGAGGGGAAAAAAAAGCTACATATGATACGGACCCTCAAAAGCAACTCGATTTGTAATCCAAAGAGTCCAATCAAGTCCTCCACTGCAATGGTGATTTCAATGAGTCCTCTTTATTTTCGATCCGTACTTTGTAGTTCACTTATAGAGCCCATTAGGGGCACATGCCATTTAGAGAACAAACCGTAACCCCCCTACTACCTCCCCACCCTAATTGCACCAAAATTATCCTCAAGTCTATTAACTCAATCACTTCCCTTCTCAAATTTATTCGCGAATTGAAGATATGATGTAGAGCTGCATTCCCGAATTTGTTCGGGTTTTGGTGTTTCATGCTTGGGTTCCGATAAAGCACTGGCCAGACCTCTGGCAATGTTTTTTCCCCTTCCACAAGGGGGCAGCATTTCCTTTTTTCCATGTTAGCGCTTTGTTACAGCTTCAGCTGTCGTATATAAACCAAAATGACACATTTTCTCTGTAATGCATTGTATTTTGAATAGCAGCCCTCATTTCAAACTCATATAACTTCAGACATATACAGAAAGTCTGAGGTTTCTAACTCTGCACGACTAGGCCTAGGTTGTTATATTAGGAACATCTGTACCATTCAATAGAAAACGAGGCGAGGGGGGCCATTTTTGAGATTCTATTAAATATATAAATATTTTAAATGTCATAACATATGCCAGAATTGGAGTCAATTTGCCAAAGAATATAAAAAGCCGCTGGCGTTGCTCACGGTGAATTTTATCATTGTGTATCTATGAATAAATTCTTATTCTATCCTCAGGAGGCTTTTTGGTATTTGGTTTGAGGTGTCGCAGAATGAAATAAAATAAAATATGAGCATTAGTTACAAGTCTGCTTCAAATTTACAAGCAAGTCCGAAACAGGTGGTTCTGTGTTACCTACCCTGTTGAAAATATAATTTCATCTTAAAAATAAAGACATTTACTAGTTGCGTCGCTTCATAGCCACCTTTTCATTGTTTCTGAAATTTGATGGAAGGAGGTATTGTTGGGGTAATTCGCTATAACGATCACTTTCAACCCATTAGTATACCAAATGAATGGGCCTTCAAGTGTACCTTGTTTCCATACAACAAAAGTGCAAACAAATAAGACAAATGGGGGCGGGGGAGTCTGCAAGGGTCAACACTTGGTATTGTTGTCGTTGTCACCATGACGACAAAGCTAGCCAAGCCACGATGAACAGGTGACTTTTAACCAGTCTTTCCGGTTTAGCCCTTGTACCCTCCCCTGAAACAAGTGACGCTTCGTAATTAGTATCTCATCCTGCACATTTCTCCCATTGACTTCATGATAAGAGCAATAAAAATTGCATATATAGCAATTTAGCTATCAATATTTGTAAAAAATGCTCACATAGGGACTGACGAATAAAGATTTGTATTAAAAGCAAAAGTCTATGCTTATTCTAAATACACGTTGTGTGATTCTCTTTGTTTTATGTTTAGTTTGACGGTCAACGACCATTGAGAGTAACATGAAACGGCTTCAAGGCTCTTTGTCATGTCACTTGTATCTCAACGCACCATTGGAAGCTCACATTCTGGTACAAATGACGTGATTCCATTAAAAAAAAATACAACCAAGAACAGATGTAATGCATCAATGTCATAATTTGGGTACAAAATAGCCAAAAGAGATGCGATGATGATTGGACCATGCTGTTAATCAAAGATGACTTGGAAACAAACAAATGTGTTCCAAATAAATGGAAAAGCTTCGACAAATCCAACATGTCTTGCTTGGGCATGATTAAACCTTCTTTTAGCTTTAAAAGGGTTTGAGCACTTTAATCCAATGTTTGGTTTAGGTTTTAGTTTTCAGTCTGGATCACATGCCAAAAAAATGGAATCCATCCCTCCCCAGCAATATTTTGGGTCTAAAAAAAAATTGTTAGCCTCCATGAGGACCTGATCCCTTCAAATAAATCTGGGGTTGATCCCATTACTCATTTTCAGAGATCAACAATAATTAAGTACCGTATTTTCCGGTGTTATAAGGCGCACCGGAGTATAAGAGCTGCAGCGATGCTATTATGCTAGGTGTAACTCAATGACGAAGTGCTGTTGCCTCCAGTGAAAATACATTCACTTTAAAAAAATAAAATAAAATATGATCATTAGTTTTATTTGAGGTCAGTGATATTAAATAACACAGTTTGTTGGTGTTCCACGTTAATAATAATAATAATAATAATAATAATAATAATAATAATAATAATAATAATAATAATAATACATTTCATTTATAAGCGCCTTTCAAAACTCTCAAGTTATTGATTGTATGTTCCGGTGTATAATGTGCATCGGAGTATAAGGCACAATCCACAATGAATAGGGTATTTCAAACCTTTATATATATGGCGCACCGGACTATAAGGCGTACCTTCAATGACTGAAAACATTTTCCAATTACAAAATACATATGTATTCCAAATATAGGATATACCACATTATAAGGCGCTACAGTAGAGGCTGGAGTTATGCACGACTTCTCCTAAAGGGGGAAATGGAGTGCTGACAGGAGTTTCGAACCCTGTTGCGGCTCAATATTACTTCACATATATTGTGCACCGGCGTATAAGGTACAGGGTCATCTTTTGAAGAAAATCAAGGCTTTTGGGTGAGCCTTATACATGGGAGGATATGGTAATTAACATTCATATATGGTTAAATATATATATGGCTTTTTAATTTTTTTTATCCAATTATATTTAGATATTTAGTGACCCGATTCAACTTGAAAATGCCCCCCCCCTTAAAAAAAAAAAAAATCCGCCTCCCGCCTAGTAAAGACCCCCAGACTGCAACACTCCTCCATGAAAACAGACTTCTTGTCACTGCGGCGAATCACAATATAAAACATTTGCAAATGCATTTTGCATTTCTCCACTGTGAGACTTATAAAGGCATATCCAATCCAATCCAATCCAAACATCTGCTTCCACAGTGGAAAACAATGACCAGCATGTCAACTTGAAATAATGTTTCCGCATGCAATAAAATCCATCATTTATATCACGCTTTCAGAAGGCCTGTCGTAAAGTCACAGATTTGTCTTTTCATCCCGCTCATTGACAAAAAAAAAAAAAAAAAAAAAAAAAACATTTTTGCAAACGAAATCGATTGTCAAGGGTACCGCAGGATTGCGCTCGCAAGTCATTTTCCGATAATAAACGGCTTCTATTCTGCGCTGGAGGATGTCACTTGCCTCCTTGCTGCGTGTGTGTAGGGGGGGGGTGTGTTAGATCTGCTTCTCGCGGCACTTATCCACAATCGTAACGTGGTCCTTAAGGACCCGGCAGCTGCTGGGATCACAGAATACAGTGCGCGTCCTTTGAAAGGGATCAAGGAAAAAGCCCCCCGCTGCTAAACAAACAAGTTCAAAAAAGGCATTTTTGAGCTTGAAGGCTGAGGGGGGAGGAAGAAAAAAAGGGGGGGGATTGTTTGTGAAAAGTCATTTTCAAGTCCAAGGAGACTGAAAAAGGATGAGGCTAACATAAAACGGGATCAAATGGCTTGTAAAGTTGATAGGTGAGCATTTAAAATTCGAGGTCTTTCTCCTTTTTATAGAAAATTCTTGATGACGTGCGACATCAAGTAAACAATAAAAAATAAATATAAATAAAAACATAACCGGTTTGGGGTGTCCCCTGCCTAGTGCGCAAAGACGGCTGGGATAGGCTCCAGCACCCCCCGCGGCCCTGATGAGGATTAAGGAGCCTGGAAAATGGATGGATGGATAGATATTATGTATTATTATTAGTAGTAGCAGTAGTAGCAGTAGTAGTAGTAGTAGTATCATCATTATTATTGTACAGACAACTTAAGAACAAGATACGTTCCGGACGGTCGTTCGTAAGGTGAATTTGTTCGTAAGTTCCATCAGTGCTATATTTTGTATGTTTAAGGCTTATATTAGTATGTTTAAGGCTTTTATAAGTGTACTGTATTGGTTTGTACTGAAAAATAAATATTGAATCAAATATATGCTCTATAAAGATATGTATGTGTACAAATGGCGAGAATACTACATGTTACTACAAAAATGTTTGTATGTACCGTTGTTCGTAACTTGAATAATAATAATAATAATACATTTAATTCCTAAGCGCCTTTCAAAACTCTTTCTGCGGGTGAGTAACGGCAGCCACACGTGCCAGTGTTCACTCAACCCGGAAGTAACTCATAGAGATAGAAAGATGGCTAGCTAATAGATAGCTTCCTAGCGAGATAGCTAATAGATAGCTCGCCAGTTAGCCAGCCAGCTAGATAGATAAATAGCTAATACACAGCAAATGGATGTGCATAAGTAGGGGAGTGTCTGTATTGTATTGTATTGAGATGGGTTCAAGTTAATCTATTGCTTTAATACTGTTTTTTTTTATCAGTTATACAATAAATTTCAAGAGTGAGCGTTAAAGAGGAGATGAGATTAAAAAAAATTAGTTTTTTTTATTATTATTTATGTCATGTCAAGTTACTTCCTTTGTGATCATTGAATTACGATTATTTCCGTCAAAGATCATTTCAAAATAATAAACGGTGTACCAGAATGTTATTCAACTTTGAAGGTTTCCCACTGCGGTATGCTAACAAGACAGACCGTGGTTGTGGTGGGTGGAAGTGTTGGGGGGAAGGGGGGTATGGAAAGAAGACCAAAGGAAACTTCCTGTTTACCAGGTAATGACAGATGGAAGTTGAATCTGCGAAGGCGCAGGAAGGAAGTGACGCCCGCGGTTAAGCGTGGTCATAAAAAAAAAATGGCCATTAAAGTTGTAGCGATGCTGCATTTTTTTATTGATTAGGTGTAAATATTAAGCAGGGTGGGGAGGGCGGAAAGTCCGCGAATGCCCAAACAGCTGAGAGAGAGGCGGAGATGAGATCCAATGGCGACGGCGGCGTGTGACGCAAGACAGGAAGCCACCTGATGTGAGAGGGGTCAGAAAAAACGCTACGCGGCGGACGGTCATACGGGGCAGGTGCTTCCTCCGCATACACACACACACACACACACACACACACACACGCTATATTGGGCTCAGCTGTGTCGGAGGCTTTCCCAGACATCCAGCCCACGCAAGCATCCTCAGACGAGAAAGGGGTGGCGGTTCGTGTTCACCGAGGCGCTTGCGGCCTTTCGGACGGGGCCAAGAAGGAGCACGCACGCACTCAGGAAACTCGAAAAAGCATTTGGCGGCCTTCTACCTCGAGAACGAGAGTCGACAAAAGCTTGAAAGATTTAAAAGGAGAGCACTAAAATAGGAATGCAGCTCCGTTTTTACGTCCTAAACGGGGATTTGAAGGGCTCATCCTTCCTATCTTGTTTCCTCTTAGACGCAGGAAAAGCTTAACTTGAGTCATGTGAGAGCATTTGCGATCCATTTCGATTTACTAGCAACGTATTCCAAAACCGGTTGATCGGCCGTTTTCAGTGAAAAGAGACTCTCAGAAAAGACAAATGCTAAAATCCAAAATGTTCTGCTTCAATAAGATAAGGTTGTTTGTGTTGTTGAGTCCGAAAAATGGGGACGGATGCCTTTCGGCGTTGAAGCAGCTGCTTGCGTTTCATGGGTCAATTTGCGCTAACAAAAGGGAAGTTACGGGAAGCAAATAAGTTTGCAGATCAATTAAATTACCATTCAAGGTTCATCAAGATTTGTTTAAGGTTCTCTGAAGCAGTGTGAGAAAAGCTCATCAACATGTGCCTTTTTTTTTTGGGTCCACAAACGGGCATAATCTGATTTTGCACAAGCTAGCTCGAAATTAGCGCTGGCGCACCTCATACCCAACAAACACACTGAGATTGTTTTGAGCTGTCTGCTGGAGGAAGGAAAGCGGTGTGAGAAAGTGGCTGTTTTTTTGGAGCGGGACAGGAATTGCCCTCACGGTGCACGGTTCCTCTCTTCGCAGCGGGAACAATGCCGTGGCGTCACACCCTAGCGCTGACCCTCGCCGTTTCACATGGAAAAATGGAACCGCCATTCCGCTCCCAGGCTTTGGCGGGGAGGGGGCGATATACGTCAAGAGAGAGTGGAGGTAAGGGGTGGCTCATTTGTTCCCATGGCAACGCGCCACCACGCTGATGAGTTAGGTAGCGGTGAGGCGGGCGTGGCCGACACCCATGGCAATCTCGGTTCAGCGCCAGCGACATCTCTAAGCTGCCTAGCAACTGAGTTGACCGTCAAACTGAATAAAACTAAAGGTACTGTATTTTCCGGTGTCAAAACCCTTAATTTTCTTCAATAGATGACCCTGTGCCTTGTACAGATGCTCCCCTACTTTCAAACATTCAAGTTACGAACAACAGTACATACGAACATGTTTGTAGTAACATATGTAGCATTCTCTCCAGTAGTACATGTATAAAGAGCATATCTTTTTTTAAATATTTATTTTTGAGTACAAACCAATACAGGTTACTTATACAAGCCTTAAAAATACTTGCAGAAACTTTAAACATACTAATATAAGCCTTATACATACATTCCACACGAAATATAGCACTGGGGAGCGTCTGTACAGAGGTATACCTTGTAGGTGAAGTTATATTGAGCCACAACAGGTCTCGCAACTACTGTGAGCAGCCACTGACTCCATTATACCCCCATAAAAAAATTATTGCGTAACCCCAGCCTCTACTGTAGCGCCTTATAATGCGGTGTGCCTTATATTTAGAACACTTTTAGATATTTACATCTTGTATTTAGATTTTTTTTCATTAATTTAGGTGCGCCTTATAGTCCTTGCGGTTTCATATAATTTCACCAAACAAATAAAGCCAATGCCCATGAAGAAAAAAAAAGTGAATGTATTTTCACTGGAGGCGACAGCACTTCATCAACCGTACATTGAGTTACACCTAGCATAACAGCATTGCAGCAGCTTTGCTTACCACTTGGCTTTCTATTGTCCAGCGAACTGACCTCAAGCCGTGACCCAGCAACGATAGATCTGGAGCAGTTAAATGTGCTGATTTGTGACAAAAATAAAACAATTTGTCAACTCAATTTTTCACCATGTTCGCGCTTAAAAAGGAACTCATCGCCGTGGATCTCATCAAGTTCTATTTCCAGCAATAATGGAACACTTGTGTTTTTTCAACGAGCCATTCTCAAACAACCGTACAATTGTTTTGGAAAAAGAAAAAGGGAAAGAAAAGCGCCGCAAAACATTCGGAACATCCGACACTCCGAATACAGTAAAACAGTCACGTCTCCCGACTCATCCGACTGCACCAGTGCATGAGGTCATGATCCCTTTACAACACGCTAGAAGCTATTATTCCGTTTTAATAGCCCCCTCCCGAGGTAACGTTATACCCCCCACTCGCTGCTCTTTTTATGTCTTCTCAAACTTGGAACACTTGCATAAAAACTTACAATCATAAGGGAGAGAGGCCCAAGTGAACTTTCCTCATAGAATGGTGTGCCAGAATGCACCATTTGTCCAAAGGTGCCGCTGCAATTGCACAACAGACGGAACACTGTTTCCGATTTTCGAGACTTATTTTTGGAAATTTGATTGATGTATGACTTTGGTAGATTCTGAAAAAGTACAGTGTCCTTTAAAAAAACAGGAGCTGCTGTAAAGGCAGCCACTCTCGCGGCGACATCTTGAAGTCAAAATAAAAACTAAATAACATGACAACAGAGGCACAGACAATCATTCAATCTTAAGCACTTTCTGCACCCTCTCTGTTGTATGAAGCAGTTCTAGACGAAAGAGGACAGGAGCAAAACATCCTTTTCACCAATGGATCAGAGACGTCATGGTGAAATCTGCACGTCTGCTGAAAGCTAAATGTTGAAAGCAAACACGAAGCTGTAGCGTCCATTGACGAAAAGAAATTGTCTCACATGTCCTGTTCCATGTAAATCTGCTTCAATTCCAAGCTGCGGCAGTTCTACATATTCATCGGCGCTTATTTATTTGGTCAAATATGGAATCTGCCAATAAATAGATAAATAAATAAACTAAATAAATAAATAAATACAAATACAAATAAAGACATACGTACATATAAATAAATAAATAAATACATAAATAAATAAATAGATTTAAATAAATAAATGCAAATAAATAAATACATATAAATAAATAAATAAATACAAATGCAAATAAATACAACTAGAAATAAGTAAATACATATAAATAAATAAATAGAAATAAATACATTTACATAAATAAATAAATAAATATAACATTAAATAAATAAATACATAAATAAATGGAAATAAATAAATACATTTACATAAATCAATAACAATAAATAAATAGAAATAAAGACATTTACATAAATAAATAAAACAATAAATAAATAAATACATAAATAAATGGAAATAAATACATTTACATAAATAAATACATTCACATAAACAAATAAATATAACAATAAATAAATAAATAAATAAATAAATAAATAAATAAATAAAGCTAGAAAACAATGTAATATTGTCCTCATGAACTTGGAAATCGGCAACCTAGATTTGCCCAAACCATCGGCAATTGGCGAGAAAGCCTCTGCGTTTCGCCTCGCATTTATAGCACACCTTAGTCCTGGCAACGTAAACACGCTTGCGATCTCAGCGATGATCCCGTGGCCAGGATGAGGCCAATACACAGGAAGTGTCTCAGCAGCAAGCTGCATCCCATAATAATCAGGACGAGAAATGCCGACAAACAATCCGGCGTGACAGAGAGATAAATGCCGACGAGGCACAAACTCCCAGCCCAAAAAGTAGAGAAACGAAAAGCGGCAAGCAGCAGTGACCTTGTTGATTCGAGAGAAAGGCAAACAATATGGCAGTGCTGTATATCAAAAACCGAAACGTACAAGGTGTGATGGACATTGTTGCTCCATTACGTCCGAGGACCACCTCAAATCACAATCAAACAGCTGGATTTCATGTTGGAAATCCCTGCAAACACATACATACAAAACAAATGCTGTTCCGCCATTTGGGATGACAGCAAGTTGAGAGAAAGCATCTGCCCACCACCTCGCCAACTCGTCACCTCAAATTGGATTGGATTAGCATTTATTAGTCTCGCAGTGACGAAAATTATTTTTTTTGTATATTTAAAGGAAAGGAAGAAGTAGAAAAAAAATAGAGGAGCTGCTCTAAAGGCAGCCACTCTCGCGGCGCCATCTTGAAGGCTAAACAACAACAACAAAACTAAATAACAAATAATATGACAACACAAAGACACAGTCATTCATCCGAAACACTTTCTTTGTTGCATGAAGCAGTTCTAGATGAAAGAGGAGAGGATCAGTGTCCTTTTCACCAGTGGATGAGTGACGTCATAGTGACATCTGCATGTCTACTACAAACTAAATGTTGAAAGCAAACACGAAGCTGTAGCATCCCATTGACGATAAGAGATTGTCTCACGTAAATCCGCATCAATTCCAAGCTGCAACATTTTCACATACACATCGTATATGGGAATTGAAAAGCATGACGTGGAGCGCCATTCCCAAATTTGTTCAGGATTTGTTTTTTTCTTGGGGGGGTGGATTTCAAGATTCAGTCAGACATCGGACAATGTTTTTCCCTCCCATGAGAGGGCAGCATTTGCCTTTTGTACAGCCACCCCCACTTCCACGTCATATTACTCAAGTAATATGAAATAAGCTAAAAATGAATGTATTGCGTCGTATTTTGGACAGCCGCCACCATTTCAAGCTCACGTAACTCCAGACTCATAATTTAGGAATTAACAGCTTTTTTTTCTGATGAAAGAAGAGAGTCTAAGGTTTCTTACACAGCATTGAATGTTTATTTAGTCCGAAAACTCAATATTCTGTGGGTCCTGCAATTTGAGTGAAAATGACAAAAACCATGGCACTGGAGTAGACCCCTGTCACATTGTGATTTTCGAAACAACCCAAAAACATAAAAGCACGCAAATATTCAATATCGGGAAATATGAATTCAGTCTTTTTAATTCTTCTTTTTAAATACAACTCCCGTTTGGGGCTGCTAACACGATGGAGGTTTGGTGTCGGGTTATGGAAGGCAACCTAGGTGACTGCAATTCACACCTATTACCCCCTCGCACACGGAACAAACATACTGTCGCAAACACGTCGACACAAACACGGCAGCCTGGGCGTTGAAGATAAGGAGCTGTGACAGAGAAGGATTGAGGAGGGGGGGGGGAGAGGGGGATGAAGTATTTGAGAGCATGTTTGTGTCTGTTTATATTTTTTTTTTGGGGGGGGGGGGGGGGTGCACGACAGGACGTCCTGACAACGGCCAGATTTTTTTCGCCGAATGACAATTGAGGAAGGCGATAATTGCTGATTGTCACCTTTTACAGGGTTGGGTCTGCAATATATTGATTTTTTTTCAGTGGGTGGGGCCGGTACGTGTGCAAAAATCAGTAATAGGCATCACTGGTGAAAAGGAGGGGTGGCGAGGCTTGGGGGGGGGGGCTTTGTCCCAGGGAAACAACAGCGCAACCAAAAGGGAAGCGCAGAAGGAAAATAACGACTCCTCCCTGTTTTGCAAACATGGTGGACATGCACGCAATAACGCAATCTCCTTCACCTTTTAGGTTTTATACATATAAATATATTCATTATTATTATTGATGTTTTCGTTTTTTTTTTTAAGAGAGCTTGAGAATGGGTGCCTCGCTGGAGCAGGTGCAGCCATGCTTGCCGATAACAGATCCGCGTTAAGCATGGATTGGGGTTTTGGTGCCCCCACCCCATGCCACTTCTCCTGTGCAGTGGTGGATAATGCTTTCCTGTGCATTGCCATTATCAGGCCTAGTTTCACCCACAGTATTCAGCCACCCCGACCCACCTACCGCCACCAGCAACTTCCTGCCTTCTCCTTCCTCAACCTTTTCCACCCGACTTCCCCTCCCACAGTCAGCTCAAACATCATGAATCACCGCTGCCATGGGAGAGAAAGGGTGAACCAGCTCATTTCGAGCACAGGGCGAGGCAATGCGGGGCAAATTGGAGCGATATCCCGTATGGGATGCCAGCGCATCGCATTGTGACAAATGTTGAGTCACTTGTGCATGAGCTCATTTTTTTCCCTTTTGGGACAGCAGTTAGGAATAGAGCTTAAGTTGTTTGCGAAAAGAAAGAAAAAAGGTATTACAAGACTATTATTGAATTTTAAGTCATTCACTGCCATTCACGAATTTATTCGGGAATTGAAAATATGACGTGGCGCGCCAATTTGTTTGGTTTTGTTTTTGATGCTTGGGCGCCGATAAAACGCTGGCCGTGGCCTCTGACAATGTTTTTTCATCTCCTCAAGGTGGCAGCATTTCCCTTCTTTCCATGTTAGCGCTTTGTTCTAGCATCAGCTGTTGTTAAAGTGCTATATAAAACAATATGTACGTATTGCATTGCATTTTGGACACCCACCCTCATTTCAAGCTCATATAACTCCAGACCCATAAAATTTAGGAATTAACTTTTTTTTCTGATGAAATAAGAGGATCTAAGTTTCCTTACGCTCCATTGAATGTTTATGTAGTCCTAAAAGTCAATATTCTGTAGCTCCTGGAAGTTGATTGAAAATGACAAAAGCACTGGCACTGGAGTCAACACATTTTTGCACATTTCTGGTAGTAAATGAGTTCAGTCTTCAGCACTTTCATTTGTTGCATGAAGCAGCTCTGGATGAAAGAGGAAACGATCAAAGCGTCCTTTTAACCAAAAATGTTGAAAGCAAACACCAAGCTTTAGCGTCCATTGACCAAAAGACTTACTTTATGTTACTTGAGTTAGGTTGAGTGAACGCTGGCGTGTGGCTGCCGCTGCTCACCCGCAGAAAAAAAATCTCCTATGCCTATAAAGTGTCCTTGTTATTATTATTATAAGGGGGGGAATAATTATTTGAAATAATGGTGAATTTGGCAATTTTATTTTATTTTTGTGGGTATAATCCCAATGAAATACTCAACTTGGGCTGCTCTTACCAGGACAGGAAATGGTTGAAAGTCTTCGAATGCGAAAACCAACTAGATATGTAATGTTTGCAATGTGACTGGAAAAACGCGTCGAATCGCGCGGCATCCCTCGAAAAAAAATCAATGAATAAAAACAGATTCCGCCTCCCAGGGAAGCCCGGGCCACTGTCCCATCGACAGGACGTGACACGGAGCATGTGCACAGGTCCTGATAGACAATCGCAATCCGGTGAGAACGAGAAAAGCAAAACAGGGCGAGAGGAAGGAAAGGGAAATACTTAGGTGTGCTTGATATCCTATCAGCAGCTAATAGCCAGGGCTCCCCCCCACTCGTTCTCCGCTTCATTTTGGATGAGATTGGAGATCAAATGCTTGGACGGATAAAAGCAAGAGAAAGACAGGTGTTGTGTCGTAAAGGGTGGGGGGGAGGGGTGGACTCCTACGAGTTCCTTTTTGTTCTTGAAAATGCGCCTCAGATGTTTAATGTGAGACAAAGAGTGGAGTAGGAAAGAGGGGTAGTGGTGGTGGTGGAGGAGAGGAGAGGCGGTTAAGGGTGGGGGGGGGGTTGCGGTCGGGGAGACAAAACAAACAGCAATTAAGGTAGTTTGTGATTGTGTCTGAAAAGGCTTCATCGTCCGCCCTCTAGGAAACATCTGCCATATTGATGTACGAGGCCCGGAAAAGGACAAATTCCTCCTATCCCTGAAAAAACCTCCGTCGCTGTGGATCGCGTATTTATCCGAGACGTAGTTCCACGCACACATACACAAACATACATACATAAACGGGCTGCGTTGTTTTGTCGTACTCTGAAATATATCCCCTGTAGAAACTGACAGATCAGGAGCGCGGATAAAGGAATTGGGGGATGCTAGGGTGTAGGGGGTACGTCTTAAGTCGCTCGCAAAGACACATTTTTCATAATCCGCAGCAAATGTGACACTGTCTATCCGTCGAAAAGATATGAGGTATGTGCCCCCCACCCCGAGGGGCCGTCTGTCCAAGTAGGCCCATGAAAAAAAGCAGATGACAGAGCACTCACAGAGTGTACTCATAGACCTGGGAAAGACGAGACTATTTCGATTTTGGGGGTAGGATGGGGGTTTAAACAAATTTCGTATATATGCGACCGCAGAGGTAGTCCATCATAAAACTTAACAGGTGGTCACGAGGCTCAAAATAAGCACTCCTTATTCAATACGGCGCGATGGGACAGATTCAAAATGGCGCTATGGGTTGAAGACGCTTGTTGTACCCTAAACAGAGAAGTGAGCTCACAAAGTGTGCTGGTGTTTTGGTATCAACACTGAGGAGTCACCCGCTTGTCTCATTTGACCGAGGGAGTCGACAAACGTCACGCCGATCATTAACTTATTCACTGCCAGACGACGTGCAAATGTGTGTCCACTCCAATGCCAGGGTTTTTGTCATTTTCAATCAAATTACAGGACCCACAGAATCTTGAGATTTAGGACTACATAAACATTCTATGCAGTGTAAAAACCCTTAGATTTTCTTCTTTCAGCAGAATGTATATGTGTCAGGTTTTCACTCTGCAGCCTAGACACTAATTTAATCATAAAACTTAAAACCAATAAAAAAACAATTAGTTCAGAAAATGTGTTTCACTTGCTCTGAAAATGCGTTTGAAGCAATAAAAATTTGATATGACCCTCACAGCTAAACACAAGGCTGAATCTTCATGTTTTCAGTTGTATAAGTGTCAGGTTTGCACTCTGCAGCCTAAATAGGCACTAATTTTATCATAAAATGTAAAAATAATGAAAAAACAAATATTTTACTTCAGAAAACTTGTTTCACTTGCTCTGAAAATACGTTTGAGGCAATAAAAAGTTCATATGATCCTCACAGCTAAACGAAAGGCGGAATCTTCATGTTTTCACTTGTATATGTGTCAGAAAAGAGTTAATTCCCAAATTATATGGGTCTGGAGTTATCTGAGCTTGAAATTGGGGCAGCTGTACAAAATACAATACATACATATTGATTTATATAGCGCTTCAACAGCTGAAACTATAACAAAGTGCTAACATGGACAAAAAGCAAATGCTGCCCTCTTGTGGAAGGGAAAAACCATTGAAAGAGGTCTGACCAATGCTTTATCGGAACTCCCGCAAGAAAAACCAAACCCTGAATAAACTCGGGAATGGCAGTGAATGAGTTAAACGTGAGAAGGCGGACATCTTTGCCTGGCTTTGATATGATCCGTCTTGACATTTTGTCATGGTGTGTTGCCGTTTTCTCCCGTGACGAATAAAAACTCAATAAGTGAACAACGTGTTTTGGAGTACGTATTTGCGGGAAAGATGTCGTGAATAGCGATCATCTGCGACGAAGAAGCAACTGCAGATGAGGACCAGAAACTCTTGCGGCTTTCGGAGATGAATGGCGAGCAGCCAGATGGGTCCCAAAATATTTAAATTAAAGAGCACGGCAATCAAGAGCCAAGGTCCGAGCACGAAAATTCCTGTTTTGGATTAAACACAATGTACACTAACATTTTTTTTTTTAGGAAGAGTGGTGAGGTTCATTCTGGCCTGTTTCGTCCCCTGACGTAAATATTCACATGACACTTCACCGCCGCCTTGGTTTAAGGTTTACAACTAAACAAAAGCATTCGACTGATGTTGTATCAACATTGCGCCGAGACTCAAAGCAATAGCGGCGTTCGTATGTTCGGGATATTTGAGATGGTGACGCCTTATAATACAGCTGAGTCAGAAACACCAACAATACTGAGATGTGAGCCATGTGCCAAAACTTTATTTTAAATGGAAATTCTGTCTGATTTTAGGTATTTTTTTTGATGCACACAATCAATAAAAACATTTAAATTAATATTAACTAAATAGTTTTCCTTGTTAAGCACTTTGTTCCAGCTTCAGCTGTTGTTAAAGCGCTGTATAAATCAATGTGTATTGTATTGCATTTTGGACAGCCGCCATCATTTCAAGCTCATATAACTACAGACCCTTAGAATTCAGGAATTAACTCTTTTTTTCTGATGAAAGAAGAAGGGCTCAGGTTTCTAACGCTGTATTGAATATTTATGTCGTCCTAAAACTCAATATTCTGTGGATCCTGGAATTCAAGTGACAATGACAAAAAACATGGTACTGGAGTGGACGCATTTTTGAGATTACATTGTGAATTATCGTGATTTTTAAAAAAACTGGGTTATCAATGTAGATTGAAACAATCATCGTTGAAAACCTTTGGCATTTTATTGATTTTTTTTAATTGAAGAAAAAAAAAAATAAACACTGTCCTGCGCAATTTTAAACACTGTCCTGCGCAGTTGCCACGGAAGGCATGTTGTGCAAGTTTATATACATTCTGGACGACTCACAGATCCATCTTTGTGCCCCCACGTGCTGAGAGGAGATGAATTTAGCCAACACACACGCACACAAACACACATGTATGACAAACAAACACACAATCCTCTCTTCAACCAGCTGGAAAGTGGGAAAGTAGTACTTGGGGAACAGTTGACACTATGATCTCCTCAATGGTTACATCCTCCATGCCCGACACCAGAGACACGCCAACACACGTTATTTTTTTTCTCAAAAAAGGGGGAAAGACGTAAATTGCAACATTCCCACTCACGCACATATACAAACAAACTAATCACATACGCTATCTTGTGTAGCAACCCCGCGCCTCCTCCGCCTCCTCCTCCACGCAATCAGAGGCTCAGAATAGGAAGCAGGGAGAGGAAGCGACCGCGCATTCACAGGCTGGGAACAAGGAGAAGGAAAAACAGCCGGAACCTGGAATTTATGGAGGAAAAAACAGCAGCCATCCCAAAATACCTCAGGACCATCTCAGCAGATAAACACAAATATCAACGCTCTTATCCCCTTTTGTTGTTGTTGTTACACCATTGGCGACGTGGAGTGGGACAGGCACTCGCTCCCCAACCCCCCAAAAAACAGGATTCTAGTCCAGTTAAGCACTTAGGTTTGGAATTGCGCGTGATTATAGCCAGAAGTTTCAATCTAACTATTTTTCTTTTGGATTGGATTAGCCTTTTTTAGTCTCACAGTGGAGAAATGCAAATTTCACAGCAGCAAAGTTAAGAACGGAAGAGGAAAGAAAGAAGTAGAAAAACAAAATACAGGAGCTGCTGGAAAGGCAGTCTCTCCTGCGGTGCCATCTTGAAGTCATAAAAACAAAAAATGAAATAAAATATGACAAAATAAAGACACAGTCATTAAATCCTTCGCACTTTCTGCACCCTCTTACTTTCATTAATCAGTTGTAGATGAAATAGGACAGGATGAAAGCGTCCTTTTCACCAATGGTTCAGGGACGTCATTGTGAAATGTGCACGTCTGCTATTAGCTAAATGCTGAAAGCAAACACGAAGCTGGAACATCCATTGACGAAAAGAGATTGTCTCACATCTCCCGTCCCATGTAAATCCGCTTCAATTCCAAGCTGCGACCGTTCCACATACACGCTCTGCGCTGACGCTCCTTTCTTCATAAAGGAATAATTGATTGAGCTTGTAAACCAAAACCGCAAATGACCTTTTTTTTAACCCCAAAACATCAGATCTCCTTGCGGACATCGGAACTACTTGTCCCCAAAACGCATTTTCAAAAACCGCATCTGTCCCCGAGGTTGAAGACGAAAACGCAAGCGACCTCTGCGCTGGAGAAACAACCTTCTCCCCGCCAGGCTGGAGCCAATTACAACGGCGTCCTCTGAAGGCAAAACAGTGGTCGCATGTCACGCAACCGTCGATGCGCTAACTTGGCAATCATGTGACCCCGTGATTCGATTAACTGCGACCATTTAGATTTCGCAAAAATCAACCCCGTCCGTGACGTTCTCGCAATGTTTGTTATGAGTTGAGCAACATTGACAGCGCGTTATCGTTTTGGTGACTGGAAACGATCCAGGGTTCATACGTTTACAAATGATGTCACAGTTAAAAGTTACGAATTGGGAGTTTCCTAATGCCCCCTCCCCCCATCCACAAAACCGACAGAGTGCACGAGGTCGTCCCAATGGAAGGCCAATGGTGGGCTAATGCAATCAATTAGGACCAAAAGGTCAGAGGAAATGACCTTCAGCGAATGAAACCTCGACCACCGGCAACGTGCCATTTCACAAGCTGCCTCTGTGGTCATTTGAAAGGAACTTTCAACCAAAAAAATGTGCCACTGGAAAAGAATCAGAATCATCTTTATTCCCAAGTATGTAGAACACACAAGGAATCTGTCTCCGGTAGAACACGTTGCACTAGTATCATCAAAACATGTAGAAAAATGGAGGCACTATACAATTGTATTTGGGTTATGTTTAGAGAGTTAATGGCTTTGGGGAAGAAGCCGTTTAAATATCTGCTGGATTTGGTGCACATGGATCGGGAGCGCCTGCCTGAGGGGAGTAGCTGGAAAAGGTGGTGGGCATGGTGCGGAGGGTCCAGTAGGATTTTCCGCGCACTTGTTTGGATTCTTGCAGTGTGCAATTTCTCGAGAGTGGGTATGAAGTCCAAGATGGCGGCACGCGATAATAAAAGAGCATCAGCGCAGAACACCGATGCGTACGTGGAACTGCCGCAGCTTGGAATTGAAGCAGATTTACATGGGACATGAGATGTTTTTTTTCTTTTATTTCTTATCATTTTTGAAGAACAGTTGCTTTTTAATTTATGTACTAAATAGTTTATAGTGTAAAAAAAAATCCCGTGTTATTTAACTATATCAAATATATCTTACCAATGAAAGTGTCATTTCTGCATCACACATTATTTAATATTTGCTTTAGAGGGTATTTTATTTCATTTTGGATGTGAAATTGAAATGTTTCAAATATTTATTTTAAATTATGTATGTACCTATTGTCTATTTTATCCCCCCCCCCCCCCGGTTATTATTTTTCTATTTATTTGACTTATTTCATCCTTTTAGTCTTTGTTTTTATGATTTTATATTTTCCCCTGACGATGACATCTCCCATGCAAACAAACAAGCCAGCTTCAATCACAAACTCGCTGCAGAAGACAAATACCGCGAGTGAAAACATTCGGCGAGCGCGACTATTGCGGACATGGAATCCCAAATGTGCGTGTACACGTGCACAATTGCTCCCGACACTGCCCAAAGCATGAGTACAAAGGACCAATCGGAGCAAAAGACCTCACTCAAGCGCTTCCTGTTTGACTTGACCTTAGAGGATATTCTCCTTTCCCAAGCAAACAAACCGCCAGGCTTTTGGGATCGTACCAACGTCGGAGGGGAAAGGGAGGGGATGGTGAGAGGACTGGCGAGCCCGAGGACCATCCTGGCTAGCAACTGACTTGCCTCAGGGCGCGATGTGCATGGGTTCAAGTCCATAAACTAAGTGTGAAACTGTCAGGGTTGTGCGTTTCCCTCTTGCGGCGGTCTGGCCTAATAATGACGGACGGGATCGAGGAATTACATTTGAAAGTCAGCGGGTTCGAGTAAGGTTAGGGGATGAGCAAAAACACTCTTTCTGCCAGTCGGATTTGTGAAGACTATTTATTTTGGGGGCGGGGTTCAAATTGGAGCTGACGAAAAGCAGCATTTAGCATGAGATGCTATTGTACGGACATTTGTTTGGCTTGATCATATTACGCAGAAAAAGACATGGGCTCCGTGTGTAATTAATCCTCTATTAGGCTAAGTCGACGCGCCCCTGCCCCTCTGGCGGCCCCGCCACGTTTTATACTCAGCTAATGGCGCCGCTGCTGGGAGACGGTCTGGATTAACGCCACCGATTGACACTAATCTCATTGTGCCAGGGCGGATTTGGGACCACTACTTCTCTCTCGGTTGCAAAAGAAAAAAAAAAAAACACCAGCTCGGCGCCATGAGTGCATTGTGCAGCCGCGTGTGGGCCTTAGTGGGCTAAAAATGCAAAAAAACTAAGATTTTACCTCAAAATCAGAGTACGTGTTCCTCCAAGGCTCCCCCAAGAGTTGAATTATTCATTTTAAAGCAGCAATGGAAACAACAACACATGGAAAAACATGCTAAAGCAACGTAGCTAACTGCGCGATGTGCTAATTCTAACAAAACGATTTTCACTTCTAAAATAATGTCTAATGAGGCCTATGAGTATTTTAATATCCGCCACAGATGGAACTAACAATATATTTACTGACAGGAATGCTAACGTGGGCCCTCATTAGCCTTGTTAGCTAAAAGCTAACACAAGGCAAAAGAAATAATAATAATACATTTTATTTCAAGCGTCTTTGAAAGCTTTCAAGGACACTTTAGAGTCACAGACAAGCATAGATACAATAATAAATAAAATACAATTACAAATAGAATACAATACATAAAATACAATTATAAATAGAAACAAGAGAGAGCTACACAGAAAATGCAATTTTAAATCGGTGGGTTTTGAGACGGGATTTCAAGGTGGGCAGAGAATGGATATGAAGTGAGTTCCAGAGTTTGGGGGCAGAGCAGCTGAAAGCTCTGTCCCCCATCGTGCTGAGACGGGCAGAGGGGGGGGCACGCAGAGGTGGAGGGAGGAAGAGGATCTGAGGGAACGAGAGGGAATAGAAATTTGAAGAAGGAAAGAAGGAGGATTGTGAAGGGACCTGAGCCGTCTCCTGCTGACTAAAAATGTTCAAAGAGTGAGCCTGCAACCCCTGAAGAGCAGCTTATAAATCCACAATGCACATTTTGGTCCCCACGTTGACGTCAGCGCCAATCAGCAACAACATATTGACCCTGCCGCTTAAATGGCCATCATTATAGCTTTTACCACACAGAGGCTCGCGAGACAGCAAACAAGTCGTCAATACAACAGGTGGCCAGTTAGTGAGCCGAGCCAGATCAGATAAACGACGTATTGTACAGCTTAGCGTCGAATGCGCGTCGAACGCGCCCGACCTCGTCTATCCAACCTTTGACCTTGGATCGTCCGATTGCCTGCAGCCCACTTGAGGGAACCAGACATTGGTCTTCCATCAGAAAATCAGAGCGAGATGCTTCGGCGTCAAGGCCGTGTCGACATTCAATACATTCCCGTCAGTCGGGCGACGATAATGCGGCGTGCCGATGAGGTTGCTTGACCTTCGGTTACCATGGCAGCAAAACTTTCAAAATGGCGACCCCCCCGCTGACAGAATCAAAGTGAAACCGCTGGAAGGTCTTTTGTCAAACACGAAGCCCCAATCCCTACGGTGACCCGCAAACATGCTGCAAAGGCCGCACATCAAAGGCCCAGGTCCCGGCGTGACCCCCCCACCCCCGAGAAAGCAGAGACATCTTAATCTAAGCACGGTCACCATCCCGTGCTCTCACAGAGCGAGTGAGAATAGCATAGCTGAGAGGCGCACGGCAGCAGCTGGTCCGTGAGCGGCTCCGGTTTCGCGTAACAATACGATGCGTTTAAGTGAGGCGTGTTATAAATAAGAACGCAGAGAGCATCCGATGACAGCAGTTCGGCTTCCCAATCAGCCCGCTCTTTGCTTCTCTTTTTTATCCGTGTCGGTTTTAGGCCGTGAGTGCATGAATGAAAGACGGGGAACCTAAACGTGGCGGGGGTGGCGAGGATGTAGTGTAGCCGTTTTAGAGCGCCTCGTTGACTGTTAGTGGATGTTTATCAACGCGACAAGGCGGAAAAGCTAAAATATTTGAATTACGGACAAATATGGTCATATTATGGCATTATTTGGAAATGCAGCTGACAGGACTGGGTTAGATTTTCACTGCCATTCACAAATATTATTCTGCAATTGAAAATTGAGACGTGGAGCGCCATTCCCGAATTTGGACAGGTTGTGTTTGTTCATACTTGGGTGCCGATAAAGCACTGGCCAGACCTCTGGCCATGTTTTGCCTTCCACGAGGGGGCAGCATATCCCTTTTGTCCATGTTAGCGCTTTGTTCCATCTTCAGCTAATGTTAAAGCACTAGATAAAACAATATGTACGTATTGCATTGTATTTTGGACAGCCGCCCTCATTTCAAGCCCATATAACTCCAGAACCGTATAATTTAGGAATTAACTCTTGCTGGGGTGGCGATAAAGTGCTGGTCAGACCTCTGGCAAGTTTTTTTTTCCCCTTCCACGAGGGGGTTGCATTTTCCTTTTGGACAGCCGCTCCCATTCAAGCTCATATAACTCCATACCCATATAATTTAAGAATTAACTCTTTATTTCCTGATGAAAGAAAATAGTTGAAGGTTTCTTACGCTGATTGGAATGTTTAGGTAGTCCTAATCCTCAATATTCTGTGGGTTCTGGAATTGGAGGGACAGTGATAAAAACCCTGGCACTGGAGTGGACACATTTCGTCTGGCAGCGAATGAGCTAATGTGTGCTTTTGCTGTAAACGTTGATCTCAATCTAATGTGGTGTGTGCAAGCACAGTGTTTGATTGTACATGACAGTCAAATAAAGAGAAAAAAGAAGAAGCCATTATACGGCTCGCACGTCACTCGATTTAAAGCAAAGAGTCTTATCAGCTCGGACACGGCTACTAAAGCTGCTGAAAATTTTTCCTTCACACCTTTTACAACCCTTTTACGGCAGGTAGATGGGCATCGCGGCTGTTTTATACGATCGACATAATTGCCATCGGTGTCCATTACGGCCGAGAAATCACAGCTCTCGCGGTGACAAGATGGAAACTCATTTTTGCGGCAATGATTAATTGGCTTTTAAAGTCAACAAGCAAGAGAATTTGCAGCTGATGGCGTTTTGTGTATGACTACATATATATTTAGAAAGACAAGAGCATAAGCCATTGTGCTGGAGACTCACTGGGGACACAACAGGTGTGTCAATAGCACGCAAGTTTGCGGCGGCTAGCATAAACACGATCAACGCTCTCTGTTTTCACTTAGGGTGGCTTTTGGCCATCACGCATGTTCTGCGCTTATGTTGCTTTTAAGCCTACATGACAACACACACAGGAGTATCTACTTCTGCCATCCAGTGTAGTTCAAGTTGAACTCTAAATAATACTGCCCACGTAACCCGCTGACATCATGCGGTCCACCAAAGGTGGCGCAACTTAGAACGCTCATCATTGTGAAAGATGGCATCCCAACATAGGCTGAAAAATTGTCTTCGATATATTGTAGGCTATTCAAATGTGCCATCTAGACTATTATTAGCATTTTCAACAAATTTTATATATATATATATATATATATATATATATATATATATATATAAAACCCTGGTGTGTGTGTGTGTGTGTGTGTGTGTGTGTGTGTGTGTGTGTGTGTGTGTGTGTGTGTGTGTGTGTGTGTGTGTGTGTGTGTGTGTGTGTGTGTGTGTGTGTGTGTGTGTGTGTGTGTGTGTGTGTGTGTGTGCGTGCGTGTGTGTGTGTTCATTTGCATACAGCTGAATAGCGATGTGCCCTCACACTGCGCCCATGAAGGCAAGAGCTGGGACACGCGCCTCAACAACAAGAAGTGGAGAGGAGAGGAGAAGAGGAGTGCTGGGAGGGGAGGAGAGGTGAGGAGGTGGGTTGCAAGGGGGGGGAGGGACGCTCCCGGCAAATTGTGTCAAACTCGGATTGCGAGCGTAAAGGTGGCCCATCAGTGGGGAGGAAAAAAAATAATTATGAATGAGTGTAGGGAGGAATTGTTTATGGTCCTGAATTATGTATTATTATGAATGCAAACCAACTCTGCTGGCTTGTGTATAGTGGTATGAATCCGAAAAGCAGGTGCTAAATTAAGTATTTCGGTGCCAGACATGTGCAAAAAATGTGTCCACTCCAGTGCCAGGGTTTTTGTCATTGTCACTTGAATTCCAGGACCCACAGAATATTGAGTTTTAGGACTACATAAACATTCAATACAGCGTTTGAAACCGTAGACTCTTTTCTTTCATGAGGAAAAAAAAAAGAGTTAATTCCTAAGTTATATGGGTCTGGAGTTATCTGAGGTTGAAATGAGGGCGGCTGTCCAAAATAGAATGCAATACACACACTTTGATGTATATAGTGCCTTAATTACAGCTGAAGCTGCATGGAACAAAGCGCTAACATGGAAAAAAAGGGAAATGATGCCCCCTTGTGGAAGGTAAAAACATTGCCAGAGGTCTTTCCAGCGCTTTATCGGCACCGAAGCATGAAAAACCAAAACCCGAAACAAATTCGGGAACGGCGCTATGTCATATTTTCAATTCCCGAATAAATTCAAGAATGGCACCGAATGAGTTAATATTTTGTTTTTGCTTAAAATGGTTCAAGAGGATATTTTGGTATTTGAAAGAGAATTGGTTATTGTTGCAAGAGCAATAAAATACAGGCGGTCATACAAATTTACCATCAGATATCAAATATCAGTTAAATAAATTGAAATGGCAGCACTTAATATGGCTGACCAAATTGATATGAGAGAAGGGACACGTGACCAAATAATTTGACTAATTAAGCACCCAATAAACCGACGCTCCTCCTGTCATCATCCATTCATTGTCTTTGCTCATAACGCGCAAGTGTGCGCCAAAAATAAGTTAACAGATGTTGCCGCATGCTCGCCTCATCGTGGCTTGATGGAGCGGGTGCGCGCGCTCGTATTCAATCTGCATATTTTGTTGTCGGGTGAGGAGGAGGGGGAGGTGGGTAAGGAGGAGGAGAGCGGTGGGCGAGTGGGCGTGGATCGCGTCGTCCACGATTGGCAGTTTATGTAATGAGCCGCGGTGCGCGAATCTATAAATGGGGGAGGGCGCGCGCCGTGCGCTCCCACTGGAGTCGAACGAGAGTGACGCGCGGCGGGCTGTGTGGACGCTCCTGAGGAAGGCACAACTTTTTTTTTTTTAATTGCACCTCAGCGCTAACGCGCACACGCCTACGAGGGTCGGCGCGCACGATTGTGGAGTACGGTGTCATGTGAGGAGGGGCGACAGGAGGAAGAGCAGGAGGAGGAGGAGGAGGAGGTCGACGCGCTTCTTGGATATTGGTCCCGTTACTTTTGGATAACGTTTTCTGGTGGAGAGGAGTTAAGAGTGGGCATTTTGGAAGGATTATAACACCACCACCACCCTGCCCCGCCACCCCCTTTTTTCCCCCTTCTACTTTTATTAAAATTCTTAGGAATTGGGATTGCATTGTGGGTTTGCACTTTGGCTGCAGAAGGATGGCAGCTTGGTTCACCTTCACCCTTGCCTTCGGCACCATGACACAGGTAATAAGAAAGACCCCCTCCCCTTTTCTTCCCAGAAAAAGCCACTAGATCCATTTTTTTTAGTTTATTTATTATATTTTTTTGGGCGACTATCATTTATTTCTTTATTTCCATCTGTAGGTGTTTGCCTCCGGTGTTTTTGAGCTGCACCTCCACGACTTTAAGAACCAAAAGGGTCTGCTGGCCAACGGCTTGCCGTGCAAGCCCAGCTGCATGACTTATTTCAGGGTGTGCCTGAAAAACTACCAGGCCGTGGTCTCACCGGGCGACTGCATCTTCGGTAGCACCCGGACATCCTCGGACTCGTTGAGCGGTGTCCCGCCTGGCCCCATTCAAATCCCCTTCAATTTCGGGTGGCCGGTAAGAATGGATTTTTTTTTAAGCGGTTTGATTTTTATTTTGCTTTGGTTCGTTTAGTGGGGAGCTCACCTACTCCTGTAAATAATTCAGGGGTGACATTGTGATTTGAAAAAGTGTCCCAGCTTTACTAAATATCCGCAAAATAATCTAAAAAGTCAATTAAAGGGTGGTAACAATCTGTCTGTTTCTCCACATAGGGATCATTTTCATTAATAATTGAAGCCTGGCACTCTCCTCGTGAAAATCTACCTGTAGGTAAGTGATGCATGTCCGTGCTTCACCACAGGAGGGCGCACTAGGTGCATACTTAATCATGCAACAGAAAAGGGATGTGAAATTGCACATAATTATTTTGCAACAACAAAAAAATCAAGTGGTTTTTATTCTTTATGGAGTCACCTTGTTGGTTGCGTTCACATTTTTTTTTCTTCACACCTTTTTGAACCTCTTTGTGATGAACTTGCGGACACCTTCATTCTTGTGCTCAACACAATTGAACTTCCTGCGGTTTATTTTTGGCGTGGGAACGAGCCGCAGGGCTTTCGGTGAGAATACGAGGCCACTGCCAAGAAGCCCTGACTGTGTCTTCCTGTATTTTACACCTTACTTCTGTTCCGCCCAGTTGGAAGACGGGACCGGGATTGATTGGGGGGGGGGGGGGGGGGGGCTTGGCTGGGAATGTTTTGTGCCGACGGAAGAGAAAGAGGAAATTTCAAAACCTGAGTTTATCTTTCATCTGGGCTGTATAGGATGTGATAAGGGATGCAGCTTGCTAGTGGGTAAATTAGCGGAGTTGAACCAGGCGAGGTTAGAAAGCAGAATAATTTATGATCTGCTCTCAGGTGGGGGGTGGGGGTTCTACCTTTAACTCACTCACTGCCATTCACAAATGTATTGGGGAATTGAAAATGTGAAATGTGAATTTGTTGGATTTTTTGGATTTTTTTTTCATGCTTGCGTAGCGATAAAGCGCTGGCGATAGCCTCCGGCAATGTATTTTTCTTTTCCACAAGGTGGCAGTATTTCCCTTTTTTCCATTATTAGTGTTTTGTTGTTAAAGCCCTATATAACCTAATATGTATGTATTGCATTGTACTTTGGACATCCGCCCTCATTTCAAGCTCAGATAACTCCAGACCCATATAACTTAGGAATTAGCTCATTCTTTTCTGATCAAAGAATGGAGTCCAAGGTTTCGAGTGCTGTATTGAATGTTTATGTAGTCATAAAACTCAATATTCTGAGTGTCTTAAGTATCAAATTGCCTGGAATTAAAGTGACAATGACAAAAACCCTGGCACTGGAGTTGACACATTTTTGCACATGTCTGCCAGTGAATATGTTAAAGGTACAATGGCTTGTGACCCTTTCACAGATTAAAAAAAAATCAAAAACTGAACAGTAATTTTCCACCTCATGATCTCTGACCGAGGTGATGAGTCGCTGTTTCTGACATGTCAATCATTCCACAAACCATAAAACACCCCCCTGATTCCTTTCAGATCCAAACAACCCGGACGCTCTGATCAGTTTCTTCGCCATCCAAAGACAACTCAGCGTGGGGAACGACTGGGCGCAGGACACGCAGACCAGCGAGCAAACGGAGCTGAGGTTTTCCTACCGCTTCGTCTGCAACAAAAGTTACTACGGCGAAAGCTGCTCCAAGAAATGCACGCCGCGGGACGACCGTTTTGGACACTATATCTGCACCAGGGACGGACAGTTGTCCTGCTTGACCGGCTGGAAGGGGGAATACTGCGAAGAACGTAAGTTTGTGTCCATAATTCATGTTAGGTCCAAGCTAAATCTTTGCAATTTGATACATACGACAACCAGTTCTATTCGGTAAGCTTGATAAAAAGTAAAACTTTGCAATCAAATGTTTGGACTTAGACGCAAAGACCTACAAACCCTTTTTTTTTTCACAAGAACAAAATGAATGAAGAGTGGCGCCAAGTGTAATGGTTACCATGTGCTGGATATGTGACAATTGATTGGTCCTTGTTGCCATTTGGTGGCCGAAAATTAATTGCGGTGATCTATTCGGACAACCGTGGTGCCAAATTCCAATCGTATGGGCTGATTCATCAAATTCTGAGTATTACCACCCCAAAAAAATAATTAATTAACGAAATAAGCTATTAACTCAGTCACTGCCAGAGGATGGCACTTCAGTGCCAGGGTTTTTGTCATTTTTACTCAAATTTCAGGACCCACAGAATATTGAGTTTTAGGACTGCATAAACTTTCAATGCAGCGTAAGAAACCTTAGATTCTCTTCTTTCATTAGAAAAAAAAGAGTTAATTCCTAAGTTATATGGGTCGGGTTAACTTTCTTTCATGCTTGGTGCCGATAAAGTGCTGGCAAGACCACCGGCAATGTTTTTTCCATTCCACAAGAGGGCAGCATTCACTTTTGTCCATATTATCGCTTTGTTCAAGCTTCAGCTCTTGTTAAAGCGCTATATAAACCAACATATATGTATTGCATTGTATTTTGTACATCCGCCCCCATTTCAAGCTCAGATAACTCCAAACCCATATAATTTAGGAATTAACTCTTTTTTTTTATGATGAGTGTCTGAGTTTTCTAACGCTGTATTGAATGTTTATGTAATCCTAAAATGCAATATTCTGTGAGTCCTGGAATTCAAGTGACAATGACAAAAACCCTGGCACTGGAGTGGACACATTTTTGCACATGTCTGTCAGTCAATGAGTTAAGATTGTAACAAGTAAAATAACACAACTGGTCTATGCTAGCTGAAAATTTGACGTGCACCTCAAAATTATGCCAAATAGATCACGTGATCGCTTTCAAAAAACGACAACAAAAATGATAAATTGGGGCACTCGCAAGTCAAGGGGTCATATTAGCGTAAACGGCGTGACCTCTGTAACAATTCCCTCCCAACAACTTCAAACACGCCCGACTGATTCTGAATGTCGGCCATTTACCATCGACAGGTGTGCTTTTACCTGACACTCGCTATTATTTACCACAATACTCGCCTGCGCGTGCCCGGTAACCCAATCCGTAATAAGGGCGGAGGGGGATGACGGGAAGAGCAAAGGGTGGGGGTGGTGGGTTGCGAGCATTGCTTGGAGGCCACGCACGCGTGCCAAACACGCGCCGAGGTTAATCACGCCGCTATTATCCAGCCACGCGCCGGGCTGGGCGCGCGCGCTTGCTAGCTAGCAGCTGCAAACATGGCCGCCACAACAACAATAGTGACAGCTGTCTGCTATTGAGAGCGAGCATCTGTTGCCCACTAAACTGGCTGCTTACCGTCGGCAGCCGCGCGATAATGTCGGAGACCCGCCAGTCCCGCGCTGCGCAAACAAACCCCCCCCACACCCCGCCCCCCTCCAGCAGCTGGGTTGAGATCAAATGAGCGGCTCAGTGAGACACATGGGCATTTTTGACGTGTTTATTTATAAAGATGTCAAGTGCGCCCCGACAGAGAATGCTATGCCATATAGGGAGAGCAAAAAATTATTAAAAATATGAAAAAATACCTTGTTTACATATTGTACTCCCAACTACGGGAGTATAATAATGATTCTATTTTTTGTTGTTGTCCCGTCGCCATCTGTCTGGAAGGGTGCGATAGGGAGAACAAAAAAAATATTAAAAATACTGAAAAATACCTCGTTTACATATTGTACTGCTACTACGGGAGTATAATAATGATTCTATTTTTTTGTGTCCCGTAGCCATCTGTCTGGAAGGGTGCAGCGAAAATAACGGCAACTGCTCCAAACCTGGTGAATGTGTGTAAGTACAGAACCAAAAGTACCTTGAAGCCATTTTATTTGGAACTAGATACAATATGCAATGCAAAAAAAAAAAAAAAAAAAGCCAGTTTAAAGACGCCGCCTTTGATGACCTTTAGCGACCCGCTATGCTAAATCAAGGAACAATTTACATCATTTCTACATTAGACAATAAATTACATTCATTCCGCCGTTTACAATGAAGGCACATTTGCGCTACTTTCATCATCAAAACCAAATTCCCCACCCCAATATGCACTTTTTTTCCCCTCCCGACGTCATATTTTGCCCTCTTTTTGGCGACACAAATCCATCACCATCCCGTCCCGGAATGAGGTTAAAACCCTTTTTGGGATGCCCGAACAGAATCATTAAGCCGCTCTCACACATTCGCTGTCACGTCATAATAGAATGTATAATTATTTGGTTCTGTTGATCTGTCCCAAGTTTGACCTTCTTAGTCGGATGAAAAAAATAAAAATATTCAAAAAAAAATATCTGAATCCTCTGAGAAAGTAATGTAACTTTTACAGCTCTTGTATTGACCCCTATAGTAACCCACGGTCGATTGCTGTGCGAGTGAGATGCTGGCTGGCTGGCCAAAATGGTCGTACACGTTACCGGCCTGCTAGCGCGTTGCGGTGCCAGGCGTAGAATTAATTTTTTAAAATTGGATCTGAAGAGTTGTCATAAGTCGAGCCGGTCGTAAATCGGATGTTACCTGTAGTTGAATGGTTCTCATTACATCACGTGTATGCTAGCTTTCTAGTTATCTAGCTGGCTGTTTGCTATCTATTTTCTATTAGCTATCTACTGGGCTAGCTATCTGGCTGGCTAGCTATTAGCTTGCTGGCTAGCTTTCTATCTATTTGAGGTATTGTGGGTTCAGTGAACGGAGGCGCGTGTGGCTGCCGCTGCTCACCCAGACAAAAAAAATGATCATGTGACTGTAAAGTGACCTTGAAAGTTTTGAAAAGTGCTTAGAAATCAAATGTATTATTATTATTATTATTATTATTATACAGTAAAAAGAGATTTAAAAATATAATATTCCAAAACTTCAAGACCCATTTTGCCATTTGGTGTCACTCCCTGGTGCTTTCTACTATCTTTGTGACTGCTTTATTTCCTGTATGTGATACCTGTCCATGTTATGCGTTTTTTTTTTCAGCTTCAGCTGTTGTCAAAGCCGTATATAAATCAATATGTATTGTATTTGCTTGCAAATTAATCAACTGTAGACTTTTTAAAATATTCTTGTAATGGTGACTGAACCTTTCATCGCCCGTTACAGGTGTCGGGACGGCTGGCAGGGGACCTTCTGCGACGAATGCAAAAAGTACCCATCGTGTAAACACGGCACCTGCCAGCTGCCGTGGCAGTGCAACTGTCAAGAGGGCTGGGGGGGCCTATTGTGTGACCAAGGTAAGGGTCCGCTTTCAAAGACGGGTGTCATATTGTCGGCTTTTCATTCGGGTGAGCTGAAGCGCATTAGTTAAATTGGCTTTCCGTCCGACTGCCCCCTCCCCCTTTACTCATTATACACAAATAGAGATGAGAAAGAGTCATTTTCATTCCGGTGGTAAATAAACACTCACCTGTCAACTCCTCGTCTTCCTTCTTTCCTCCGGCTTTTTAGATTTGAACTTCTGCACGCATCACCAGCCCTGCGTGAATGGCGCCACCTGCATGAACACGGGCCAGGGCAGCTACACGTGCACGTGCATGCCGGGCTTCACGGGCGTCAACTGCGAACTGGAGATGCAGGAGTGTGACAGCAACCCCTGCCGTAATGGAGGGATATGCACCGTAAGTCATTTTTTCCCCATATTTTATAACGGTTACTATGTGTCTTAAACAAAAATCTCATTTGTGACATATTTTGGTTATAATACGTCAAGGTTTATAAATAAAATCACCCCTCCCCCCTTGCTGTAACTCGTTCAAATTAGCCTCTTTTGACAGACAAACAAAGCGAGCAAGACATTTTCTAATTTGGCAAGGCCTCCAGGGACCGTTCTACGAGTCCGAATCAATTTTCCAAAATACACGGATATGTTTGGAAATATGAAAAAAAGGGCATTCATCCGAAAACAAAAGCTGCACGGAAACAAGTTGATTCAATTAGCAAACCGAAGGAAATCTTTTCCAGAAATGTCGCCATGGCAAATCAAACATTTCACATGGATACAAACCAAACGAAGAAGAAACGCAAGGTTTTTGTGTCACGGCTTGGAATTGAAGCGGATTTACGTGAGACCATTTCTTTTCGTCAAAACAGCTTCGTGTTTGCTTTCGACATTTTGCTTGTAGCAGACATGCACATTCTACCATGACGTCCCTGATCCACTGGTGAAAATGATGCTTTTATCTTCTCTTTCATATAGAACTGTTTCATGCAACAAAAGAGGGTGCAGAAAGTGCTTAAGATTGAATGACTGTCTGTGTTGTCACATTTTGTTATTTTTCTTCTTTTGACTTCAAGATGGCGCCACGAGAGCGGCTGCCTTTACAGCAGCTCCTGTATTTTGGTTTTCTACTTCTTCCTTTCCTTTATTCTTCCTTCCATGAATTTGCTGCTGTGAAATGTAAATTTATCCACTGTGATAAAGGATAATCCAATCAAGGCCCGGTCGAGGTTTCGAAAATGGGTATCAACAGTACATACGTAACATGGCACCTCTATCCCTAGAATCTGGACAGCGGTCACGTGTGCTCTTGTCCGGAGGGCTACGAGGGGTCCCACTGCGAGCACAGTCAGCTGACCTGCCTGGACTCCCCCTGCTTCCATGGGGGCAAATGCTGGGAGAAGGACAACGGGCGGAGCTACATGTGCGAGTGTCCCCGCGGCTACGCCGGCCTCAACTGCGAGAAGAGAATGGACAAGTGCACGTCGCTTCCCTGCGCTAATGGTATGACCTTCCTCCATAGAACCCTCCCACCCCCCTGCAAACTGGAAGCATGCGGAACAACAGGAATTGCTAGGAAGTTGGTGTCTATTGTCCCGCTCATAAACAGTCGACAGCCCTGAGCTCCAGCTTGTAAATGTCACTGCAGCCCGCGGTGGTCTTTGTTGATGAACGCGTGGGGAGGGGGAGCAAATTTCTTGTTTTACTCAAACCGGAATAGTTTTTTCCCCCCTGTGTGGAGAACAACATAGTTGTGTGGTCGTCTTGCTGATTGAATACAGACAGATGTACATCGAGTATTCACATTTATATGCACCGTGAAGGGCCGTTATTCTATTTTTGTGACACTTTAGGGGGTCAAACTTCCTTTTGCTGTTTTCTGTAGGTGGCCAGTGCATCATCCACGGTGGCGTTCGGGTGTGCAGCTGTCGCGCAGGATTTACAGGCCAGCGTTGCGAAATCAACATCAACGAGTGCGCCGGGAATCCGTGCGTCAACGGCGGGACCTGCCTAGACCGGATCAATGACTACACCTGCGCATGCCCCCCGGGGTACAGTGGACGCAATTGCGACAGGGTCCAGGACGAGTGTCCCCTCCATCCCTGCCTCAACGGCGGCATCTGTAGCAGCAAGACGCCGGCGACTTGCGTCTGCCCGCCGGGCTTCAGCGGGCCCAGCTGCCAGTTCTTCGCCGCCGTAACTTCGCAAGTGGAGGAGATCCAAGATGGCTTCCAATGGGCGGCCGTCTCATTGGCCGTGGGGCTCGTGGCACTTTTGGTGCTTCTGTGCATGGTGGGTTTGGCCCTGAGGCACATCCACCGGCAGGCCCGAAGGCAGCGAGAGGACACTGAGACGATGAACAACGTGTCCAGCGCTCGGCGGGATAACCTGATACCGTCATCGCAACTGAAAAACACCAACCAGAAAGTCAGCCTGGAGGTGGACTGCGACTCTGAGAAGTCGAACTTTATCCATAAAAACTATCACTTGGACCCTTACAGCTTGAAAAAAAAGGAATTTAAAGACGACAAGTCGCAAGAAGACAAAAGTCTTATTTACGATAAATATTTAGAAGGCAAAAGAACCTTGAGTAGAGTGTGCAGGTAAGTTGATTGAACACTGAAGTACAAACAGAAACACTTGCGCTAAAGTATGTTCAGGAATTTATCGCTAAACCCGTCGCGTTTGTGTCCACAGTGAAAAGCCAGAGTGTCGGATATCAACGATATCGTCATCCACAGAGTCGATGTACCAGTCAGTATTCGTCATAGCCGACGCAAGGAGGGAGTGCATCATAGCAACCGAGGTAAACTGCGCCACTCTCATGCTAGTTCGGAGTCGACTGTGTCATAGTGTTGTAAACCGACGTTACAGATGACGAAAATTCTTTGGAAACAGCCAAGTCGGATCAAAGAAGACTTGAAAAATCCAAGAAATGTCTGTTTTGCTATCCAATACAGAATAAATTGCTACACTAGCACACTAACACTAACCGTAAAGTAAATACAAGGACCCATTGTATGGTTGTATTGTAACCAAAAGCCCGTTCACATCCTTTTCATCAAAAATAAGCGTGCGGTGGTCTTTTCCTGAAGCCATTCCGTGCCCTAAATCCGATAAAATTGTCTTGCTAGCATCCATGCTAATCCCTTTTTGCTGGCGGTGTTTACGCGTAGGACAGTAAAGTAAAAGGAAAGGTTGTGTGTTTTTGAAAGAGCTGGAAGAGGGATATGCAGTGCTCCTTTCTTTTCTGAAAATCATATAAAAATGCCACCATAGCATCTACTCTAAACCCTTTAAGGGGAATGATGTTTATAAGTGGAACAGGGACCACAAAAAAAGAATTAGCAAGGCAGCATACAGTAGTAAAACTGATTGGACGATTGCCAACATCCCTTTTCATCATATTAAACCCGTGATGTTGTTTTATTTTGTTCCACGAATGTCATCTTGTTCAAATTAAACAAATAAATCCATGCCCGTTTAATCCTCTTGTTTGGGAATTTGAACATTAAAGAAAGCAATGTATCTTCGTTTAGTCTGTCAATGATCATTAACGTTAGTTCAATCAAAAATGAAAAAAATAAAATAAAAGACAGGCAATGCCCCCCTATTTCAAAAAACATTGTGTTGACATCTTCTCATAAACGGGATGATAAATTCCAGCCGTTTCATATGGGCAACGGTTTAGAAAATGGGGAAAAAAAATGGACCTTTTTCAAGAAACCATCAATGAGGAGCTTGTCTGATCACAGCTAATCATGGTCAAGATAAAATAATGATTTGCTGAAATACGCAACGAGCGGCATTTGACTGAACTGCTGTGGGTCACGCTTAAATTTTCACGACAAAAAAACAGACAAATCAAAGCGTTGGGTATCAACAAAGGCACTGAAACGGAATTAGGACTGCTCCGTCCTGACAGAAGGTCTGCATTCCGCCAGATGACTCCACTTAAGGATCTGAGACGTTTAAAGGACAACCGACGTCACTTTTTTGTTTCCTAACTGACATCAGAAAAACGTTTTATAGCATCTAAAATACCGAAAACACGCAGTACGATATTTTTATTTAAATGCAAAACACCAATAAAAAATAAAGTGTCCAAAATCTGCAAAAAATTGAGCTGCGAATTGGGCATTTTCAGAAAGTCCCGCCCCCAGTTCGTGACCTCACGCCAAGACGTCTTGCATTGCTGGAGAATACAAACAATGGCTTCAGATTCGGAGAATATGCTTTCTTGTTACACATCCAGTTATGAATATGATTTAAATAGTTCTGAAGTGGAAAGCATATATGTTTGCAATCCATTAAAGAATTTATTCCGTGTCATTTTGAGGCATCTGGACTGCAATGTAGCGTCCCAGAAAAGAGGCAGAAAATGGCGACCTCTTGTAGACATGACAGTGTATTGCGTTTCCACAGGTTTATAAATTCCTTATATGGAGCTTGGACGCCCTCTTCTGGCGCAACACGAGGTTTTCAGACCAAACAAGCATTGACGTGATGGAAGGACTGCTACAATGTGTCCTTTTTTTTTTCGGTCAAGGGCGTTCCTTCAGTGACGTCACGGACGGACTCGTCACCAACTCAAAAACAAGACTTCCGTGCGAGTCTTAAAACGTAAAATATAGCTATATGCAGTGGAATCTTTGTAAAATATGCTCAGTACAAGTCATTTGAAGCCATTTTACAAATTATGGACACAACTTGTCCAGAAACGTCGGTTGTCCTTTAATATACCACAATAATAGCAATGACTGGAATTATTTTGCAAATGAAAAGCAAAACCCACAGATCTGAATTTTTGGAGGGTTAGACCCGTTGGGTCCTAGAGCTCCTCTGTGGACTCATTTCCGGACCAAATTAAGATATACTTGATTCTTTTTGGCGCTAAGATTCATCGTCACGTTAACGGAACGTCTAAAAATGCTTTCGCTAATCAACTCTTCTCTTTCATCCGACTGCAGGTTTAAAACAAGTCAGACGCAAAAATCAAGCAGGAATTGGAACATTATGGATTGTTTACAAATGCCGAGAACAGACTTGGAGGTCTTTTTTTTTGTTTTTGTTTTTTCCTGGCGCGTCAGCCGCTACTCTCTGGAAAACTTGAGGACACGGTGGAGGAACATTTTAACTTATCTCTCGGAAAAGTGGATCGCCGTACCAGCAACTCCATTTCCGGCCTTGTGTGATAATCAACCCCCCATGATGACTTCGAGCCAACCAATCAGTGGAAGTTGCCTGAGATTTTTTTTTTAGCCCCGCCCTCAGTGATGTCAGTCACCCTTTGCCACGTTCGCCTTCTATGCAAAAAATAAATAAAAAAGGGACATAAAAACTCAGGGTCCACAACCATAATCCGACGTCACCAATGCAGACTAAGGAATGTCTTTTACATGCAGCCCGAGTTCACGAGAAGCCTTAAGAAAAAGAAAAAAAAGACAAAAAAACGGGTGTTGGGATTTGTCCGCGGTTGAAAATGCTCGACATTTGTGCCCTTGTCTCCTCTTGGATTGTTTGCACTACAAAGATGACAAATGAAGAAAATACCTTTTTCAATCAGCAAAAGACCGACAGCGGTCTAACGTAGGCATAGGAGGCGTTTCTATGCAACCCGAACGAGACAACCACAAAAGACTCTCACACACCACCACTGCCTGCCTGTGACACAAAAACTACAGAACCACAAATGTCATTGTTTTGTTTTATTAAGTGATTTCCAGAGTTTAATTTAAATACGACACATTGTTCTTTATATGTTTTATAATATTATTTTGTATATAATGCATATTTATAAGGACCAAACTTCTGTGGAATAAACTTTTTGGGGGAAAAAAAGCGCTATTTGTTCAGCGCTATTTGTGAGGTGTTTAATGCGCACATGTGCTTTGTGTTTATTGCTTTTTTTTCGATGAAGGATCAATTTTTAATGACCGCCAGAATTGGGAATAAACGCAACATGGCATGTGGATATGAAATCCAGCTGCGCATCAAATAACAAACTCGGATTTTGGAGGATATGGATGAGAGACGCGAATCAAAGACCCCCATCACCCTTCCTCATTTCCTGCCCGCCTGCCGCATCACGACTTTGACTAATTCCTGGAAACGCCTCGCGGATCCTCAAATTAGCTTGAAATTCAAATCCGTTTCCATGGCGACCGAGCCCCCTCGAGCTGCAAACGGTGAAACAAAGCCCCGAACCCACCTCCCGTAATGCTCTCACGCACGCGTCACCCTGAAAACAGATGCTGCAAAGAGGACGGGGGGTGTTGGGGTGGGGGTTAAAAAAAAAATCATAACAACAGCAGCATATGCCAGCTCTCAAGCACCCATTAAAATAACACACGCTTACGAATGCGCACTCCCCAACTGACGGTCTCGCCCTCCAGGGCTCAAAGTGATATTTTACTACCCGCTTCTGTACCGTCCACTCAGTGGAGGCGGCGAGTGGGGAGGAAAACAAAGAGGTGTGGATGGGGCCTGGCAATGGGGGGGGGGGGTTTACCCCACCAAAGCGGAAGGCGCAAAAGGGCGGGCTTTACACCAGATGGGAGGCAGTGCATGTGCCATTTATCCTTGGAAATAACACAAAAAAACATCTCTGTTTTGTGTACATTGTCCTTTGGGAATAGGTTGAGAACCCTGACATGAATCAAAGGCAGACATTTCGCCATCCGTTTCATCCGATAAGATTGTGCTGCACTCCAACGTGCGTATGGCGAAGATGATGTAATTTTCAGTTGACAGCTAGTGGCAAATTAGCACAGCAAAAGTACTTTTTTATCAACTACTTATTTTCACATTCATCTCCTTTTTGGATTGGATTGGATATGCCTTTATTAGTCTCACAGTGGAGAAATTTACATTTCACAGCAGCAAAGTGATGAAAGGAATTAAAGTAGAAAAACAAAATACATGAGCTGCTGGAAAGGCAGCCACTCTCGCGGCGCCGTCTTGAAGTCAAAAGAACAAAAAAAAACTAAATAACAAATAAGATGACAGCATAGAGACAATATGACAAATCAAAGACACAGAGAGACATTCATTCTTTGGGACTTGCTGTACCCTCTTTGTGATGACATGAAGCAGTTCTAGATGAAAGAGGAGAGGATCAAAGCGTCTTTCCACCAGTGGATCAGGGACATCATGGTGGAATGTGCACGTCGACTACAAGCTAAATGTTGAAAGCAAACACGCAGCTGTAGCATCCATTGACGAAAAGAGATTGTCTCACATCTCCTGTTCCACATAAATCTGCTTCAATTCCAAGCCGCAACAGTTCCACATACGCATCGGCGCTCTGCGCTGACGCTCCTTTCTTCTTATCGCGGGTTCCTCAAGCCATGCATCCATCCAGCCGCAGACTGTCCAACAGCACTGACCTTTCCGCTAAACAAAGCGGGGCTGTGAAGATGCTGCCTATTACAGGCGCAAAAAAGCACAATGGCCCCTTTGGTGTCCAGCGATGGCAGTCGAATGGCTCCGACATTCCTCCCATTCAAAAACAGTACTGGCATATTCATGCTGCCGAAAAGACGCAACCGCTCAGCACAGTCTCCTCCTTGATGAATGTCGTGGTCAAAAATGCTGAAAAACAATCCGTATCCGTTTTGGGTCATGTTTGGTTGAAAAAAAGACATATGTTGATGCCCATAGAAGTCCAAGATGGCGCCCAAGTAGGCAACAAGTGATAGATGCGTATGTGGAATCGTTGCGGCTTGGGATTGAAGCGGATTTACGTGCGACACGAGATGTGAGACAGTCTCTTTACATCAATGGATGCTCCAGCTTCGTGTTTGCTTGTAGCAGACATGTACATTCCACCATGACGTCCCTGATCCACTGGTGAAAAGGACGCTTTGATCCTCGCCTCTTTCATCTAGAACTGCTTCATGCAACAAAGAGGGTGCAGAAAGCGCTTCAGATTGATTGACTGTCTGTGTCTTTTGTGTTGTCACATTTGTTATTTTGTTTCGGTATTTCAAGATGGCGCCGCAAGAATGGCAGCCTTTCCAGCAGCTCGTGTATTTTTTTCTACTTCTTCCTTTCCACTTTCATCACTTTGCTGCTGTGAAATGTAAATTCCTCCACTGCGAGACAAATAAAGACGAATCCGATCCAATCCAATTGCGGTGAGATCTATGGAGATTTGTTGATGTCTCGCATAGTGATGCCTGACAAAAATCTTGGGTTTCCACAGCGGACCACATCAACACACGCACCTTTCACAAAAACACTGTCACGCACACCACCATTTTCATTGTGTTATAATCACAGCATCCTGTTTGTGGCTCGCTGACATCAGTTCCTGTTTCCTCTTTGATTAAAATGAAAAAAATAATAGTAATAAAATAAATATGCGGAGCATGGCGGCAAAGGCAGAATGATTTTTCTCACGCACACGTTTTTTTGTTTTCTTCCCCAGGAAGCAACAACGCAAACAGGCCGACTAATCAACTCCTGTTGTGAGGATAATGTTTTAATAAGTGGGGAAGCTGACATTGTGGATGAAGCAGAAGTCTCGTCAACAATCATTTTGTGTTAGTCATACAGTCAAGCTCATTATACTTTTCTACATTTGGGTCACAGCTAATGATCGTTTTTGGTGCGCCATTATCTTTAGAAATGGCCAAATTGTGATTATCTCTTTTTGCATCAAAGTCAGGCAAATGCGCAATCGCATTTGTTACGTACAGTTACATAAGGAGGGGACAAATGTAAATGTGCAACATGTTTACAATGCAAATACTTGTATATACTGTATGGTGCTTTAGGGCTCTTTCAAAATGCAACGGTAGATATTTTCCATTGCGTCAGACGCTGGCTTTCAAGTGAATGTTTCATGCCTTTGATGTTTAGTAACCGCAGACTTCCAAGTAGGACGCACATTTTCTACGCACGGCTCAAGAGTACATTCTGTCCAAATATGCGTTATAGTAATTGCAGTGGTGAAATGACAGACTTGCTGGGGCTCGCTTTTGGGTCACACTGCATGTCAGAGAGGTATTCATTTATCAGTACACTATGTTCATTATTGTGCTTGTCCAATTGCATTGTGCAATGGATGCTACGGCTTTGTTATTGCTTTCAACATTTAGCTTGTAGCAGACGTGCACATTTCACCATGATGTCCCAGATGCACTGGTAAAAAGGACGCTTTGATCCTATCCTCTCATCTAAAACTTTTTCATTCATATAACAAAGAGGGTCGAGAAAGTGTTTAAGATTGAATGAGTGTGTCTTTGTGTTGTCATTGTTGTGTTAATTTGACTACTAGATGTCGCCGCAAGACTGGCTGCGTTTATAGTAGCTCCTGCATTTTGTTTTTCTACTTCTTCCCTTCCTTTTTGCTTCCTTCCATAACTTTGCAGTTGTGAAATGTGAATGTCTCCACTGCAAGACTATTAAAGGCTAATCCAATCCAATCGCATCATTCCCAATGTTGTTAAATGCATAAAGCCTGATTTTAGGCAATGCAAATTTGTCAAGGAGAGGTTTTGTTTTGATGCTTCGATGAGAAAAAAAATATTACTGCATTGAACTGTGCAGAATATTTCACCCTCGACTGGTTCAAGCAACCAAACGTGACGAAAAGGCCTTTGTATGACTACAATTTGGACGTTGCAAATAAAAACGGAAGGACGACATTGCATTAAATGTGTTCATACTGATGAAAACTACGCTGCTATGTACTTATGTGTTATAAAACAATCAGGACGTATGATATTTAACTGCAAATCTGATGCAACGTCTCAGGGTTGTTGCTTTTGCGAGCAAATACTCTGAAATGGAAAAAAAATGTTGCATCAGCCGCACAGTGAAGCAGTACATTAAGATTGGCAGCGCAATAAGCCAATCGCATTTAGAATTTTGTTGAGTGACAGACGCTTTGATCAATAACATTAAATCAGAGGGCGTTGCTTTTAGAAAACACTTCAGACAATAAGATATCCTAGTTTGAATATAGGACCGTCCTATTTCGTCGCTTTCTAATGTGATTGGTTAGACTTCAAAGGCAAATATGGATGCGGTCAACCGTATTGGTTGAAATGGAAAAACTGCCTCCGGCCAACCCTTGCTATAGCGTATATATAACCGAGTACTGAACGGTGATTTAGTCACGCAAAGGAGATTTGCAGAAGTTTTCTTCGACAGAAAGACGAAAGAAATATTTTAAGAACGCCTTATCACATTTTATTATCAAGTGTCTTGTTTTTTTTTGTTAGCCTGCTGAGCAGCTGTCTAAATCCGCATCTTTTTTTCTTTTTTCGTTTTGTCCTTAGGCCCCGAGCGGCTAACCGCCACCATGGCTTTTTAAAGGGCACTATGCGGCAAGAGTAACTGCAAATGGCAATGCATCGGCAAAACCCCACGCGCAACCGCGTCCTCTTAACTGCCAAGCAGTTGGGCTCCAGTACCGTTCGCGGTATACCATCGAGCCAACCGGTACCGCTGCTGCTGGACCGGAGGAAGCTAACTTTAGCAGCCAGCTAGTTTAGCGTGAGGCCCGAACGATTATAATCCATCGTCTTATTCGTAAACACTGTGCGTAAAAAAAACAACATGAAGCCTAAAGACATCCTGCTCGCCAAAAGCAACTGCTTATGGATATTCGGCTACGGCTCGCTGGTGTGGAAGCCCGATTTCAAGTACAAGCGGAGCAAAGTGGGCTATATTCGAGGCTACAAGAGACGATTCTGGCACGGGGACAACTTCCACCGTGGTAACGATGAGCTGGTAAGTTGTAATTTGTCATGTTAAACTTTTTTTTTTAATGAAGGGAACCACTCTAAGGGATGTTGTCTCATCCAAGCATCCTTTTCTCACTACAGCCAGGAAGAGTGGTGACGTTGATCCCAGAGGATGACGTAAGTACCTCCACTTCCGCCTCTTCACCAAATTTGGTCCTTCCTCCCCCAATGTTTCAGTAATAATAATACATTTTATTTCTAAGCGCCTTTCAAAACTCTCAAGGACACTGCAAACATTATTTTTTTACTGCAAACATTATTTTTTTATCTATTAACGCCTTCCTACACCCCCATATTGCAAGTACTAACTTTATACAAATAAAATAGTAGTTTAATAGGTGCTCCTTACCTCATGCTTTAACACCCAATGCTAGTTGAAGCATATAAAATGAAATAGTCTCCATAATTCACTCTGTTGTGTTTACATTGCAGGCAAGCACATGGGGCGCAGCCTTCGAAGTGAGAGGCGACCAGGTGGAGGCGGCCCTCGAGTACCTCAACGTGCGCGAGGCGGAGTGCGGCGGCTACATCACCAAAATGGTGACCTTCCACCCAAAAGAAGGCGGTCCATCAGTACCGGCGCTGTTATACATCGCCACCGCCGATAACCCCTTATATCTGGGGCCCGCCGCACCGGAGGAGATTGGTGCTCACATCGCTGTGTGTGAAGGCCGCACGGGTCACAACCTGGAGTACCTGCTGCGACTGGCCGCCTTCATGCGGACCAGCTGCCCGCATGTAGACGACCAGCACCTGTTTGCCGTGGAGGCGGCGGCGCTGGCTGTGGTCTCCTACTTGTTGGAGGCCCAGTAACTTAAATGTACGCCGAGGCTTGTCTATCTAATTAGTCTTGTTTCATCAAGTAACACTAAAGCATTGACTGACATTACTGTACTTCCTGTAATACTGAACCATTTTTCTGTTTTTTGTCTGCACAGTTCTGTCCATTCATGCAAGGTTATGCACACGCATGAATACAAAAGGTGATAATCAGTATGAGAATAAAAATATTGAAAGACAAAGAAGCTATGTTGTTTTTCTTTGTATACAGTACAGTATATGTTTATCAAATAGGAGAGTAGAGGGACAAGATTGCTATACCTAAGTGTCAAAATTAATAGAAATTCAATCTCACAATGTTGTATTATGTCTGCACAGATACATATTTTTAGCCACATTAGTATTTGGTCAATATATTCTGACTTGGAGTATTTCAAGTTTACCTTTAATTTTCAGTGCTGGCAGGATATCTGGCCAGCCCCATTGTGTTGCCTGACTAATCTTGTTCTCTCATCCGGATTCCAATCGGATGGCAGGTGATGGAGAGGTGAGACTTTCATGCTCCCACCTGTAAATAAATCCAAAAGTTAGACTTTGTTCCAGAAACGGTTTGTTGCAGCAAAACATTTCAAAGTGTATATACATATTTAACATGTGCCATCAAATTAAACCAATCAGACAAAAAAAAAAGTCTTACAAAACAAGGCATCAAAGGCGGCAGTTTTTGGCATGTCCGAGGTGTGCTACATGATGGAAACAATCTGACTTTTTATAACGAATTAAAGTTGTAAACATTACGTTTATATTGGTAAAGTCACAGTTCAACTGACTGGTAACTAACAGAATTACTTAATCATATACGTTAATATTTTTCATTCCAAAAGTAGATAAGTGAATAATATTTTTGCTCCTTTGAGAGTTTCAACTAAAACTTTGGTACAAACGTTGCTCATGGTTTGGAGCACAACACACTTCCAGTTAAATTGCTGAACATTGATCATAAAGCGTTCCATTATATCGCTTTCCAACCATATTCTCGGATAGTTGTGTCTTCTAAATATCGTACAGTGCACAAAGCGTTATTTAATACAAGTAGGAGCATATATTTGTTCGGAGTATCATCTTTTCTCATTGCAAGCATAATCAATTCATCACAATCTGCAAAAGTATGAGACATAAAACTAAAATGCATAAATTATTCCTTTAATTTATCACCTGTTTGTAGTTTGCTGGCTCCATGAAAGTCCGCATTGCGGTTGTTTGGTAGTTTCCTTTGGAAATATATCAACTATGTCCGTTAAAAAATTGTCAGCGTGCCAACTCGACGGTGGAACCACACGCACATACAAACAAACGTCGCGAAAACTAAAAACTATTTGGGGGAAAAAATGAACAAATTCGATAAAAACGAATTGTATCGTGCACTTCTTGCATGCGTTGAACTATTTTCTTGCACAAGTTTAATTAAGAACAGGTGTGAGCAAACGATTTGACGTGCAAAAGGGGTTTGATTAGGACAAAGGATTGTGGGAAATGAAGTCCGATATTTTGTTGAGTTTAAAAATACAGGATATGAACGTTCAGACTTGTATTAGTTTTGTCTTTTAGCCACATTATTTTGAAATTTTTATGTTTATTTTATGCTTTTATTAGTTAATTTTTCCCCTCATGGTTTTATTTTTATACATACATGTATGTTTTATTTGATGCATTTACTGTATATTTTATAATTTTTACAAAACTGGATCATATCAAAGTAATTGTATTGTACTTGTTTACCCCTCAAAGACCATGGGCGTTATACTCTCATTCTCTCCAATCACTTCTACCATTTTATAATTAACATGTCTCCCAAAAGACACATTCCCACACACATTCCAAATGTATCCATGACGAACGAATGACATGAATAGGTTTGTATTATTATCTTGATTCCAAATCAGGATCAAATCAAACACACGATGGCTTTAGCACTCTTTATTTCCACATGATTCCTCCTGTTAGTAAAATGACAAATCCATTTGTTCATCATATACACTTGACTTATAAAAATAGACAAGAGGGCATAGGTGGAAGCCAGTGAAGACAACGCCCTCACCATTATTTACACACATGTATTTGTGTTTATATACTGCATATATGATACAGGGGGACATCTACTTGGAGTCACATTTTCTACACAAGTTTATTATGGGTACTCAAACAACACCACAAAAAAAGACCCATGTTCATCAAGCACAGGAGCCGCCCACCCAAAAATAGAGATACAGCAGATATATAGTGACTTCGAAACAATGTACACGTCTTACAAGTGAATGTCCTATTCACAGTTACAGCAAATTGGCTACTCTAAACTGAAATAAATTAATTCCTAGACCACAAACTCATTTTGTTGAAATAATTCATTTTCCATTAGCAGCATTTGTCGTTTTGACCCTTATTTTAGAACATTTTTTACAGGACGCAATGAACAGATAAATTAATAGAAATCTTGCTGGTTTGAGTGTCCGAATATGAAGACCCGCCACGCTTGTCTGTAGGGATTTAAAAAAATAGTGTATTTTTATGTAGAAAAAGTGGAAACATTTGGAGTCAGTCGCAAAATTGTTCAATAACTTGGTGGACTCGAGTCAGTAATATACAAGGAATGCGTCGCTCAGTTCAGTGGACAGCCCTTGGAAGTTTGGGGACAAGTACTTGACCATGTTAAAATTAAGCTTGGAAGTTGATTTGTGACAATAAGCAGTTGTCTTGAAGTTAATACTGTATTGTTTATTGGTTGAGGCACCATTGCGAGGGGGGGGGATTTCAATGATCACAGTGTGATTAGGTCAATTGTGTTGTCAAATACGAGCACACTTGGAGAAGTGCATCACTGGGGAACTCCTTTGCTTTTCCTAACCAGCTGGTGGTGGCCGTGAACAAGCTGCTTCCTGGGGTTTGGAACGGCGGCCGTGCCGACGCCCTTGGCCTGTGGAGGTGAGCTTCTGGCGGCGTTAAAGCCGGTGCGACCGACGGAAGGCAGTGGGTTCGAAATAGTCAGGCCTGCTGGAAGAATATTTGGGAATTTTATTTTTGGAAATTGTTATCATTATTATCACGTTTTTATATCGACATCTCAGTTGTCACCACACCAACCTTTGGAAACGCTATAGCCGTACGCGGCGTACGCAGCCGCAGAGGCAGCCGCCGCGCCCGCCATGGCTCCCGCCATCGCCGCCGCGCTACCCGCTGTTGATTTGCGTCCACGGCCTTTACCTCCCAACTTGGGCCCACCCCCAGATCCTTTCGGGCGTCCTCGACTCCGGGCCGACCTCCCTCTGCCTGGACTTACGTTATCTGAGGTCAAAATACCTGAAAAAGAGAGTATTCGTGAATCCCATATATGGATGGTTGTTTTTTTCCCCCTAATATTTGGCATTTTTGGCCGACATTAGAAAAAAAGCTGTAATTTTTATCTGCTATTTTAAGATTTTCTTATTTTTTATTTTAATTTTTTTAATAATATAAGACAGGGTCATTGTTTGCCGCAGGCGACATTGTAGTTCCGGTTTCCTCTATGGGGCCGTCATGAATTTGGAGAAACCATTAGAAGGTTTCATCCACTCCACATATTACATATAGAGCACACAACAAATTGATAAATGACTGGTTTTCAAATTTGAAGTAATAAATAATGACTGTTATTGTGGTTTATATATGACAATTAGATTTTTTTGTTGGTACTTAAGCTAGCATCATGGAATTTCACAAGTTAGATTTGCTTTCGCGGGCCGAACAAAATGGTGCGGCGGGCCGGATTTGGCCCGCGGGCTTTGACTTTGACACCTGTGATATAAGACATTTCTATATTGCGCTTTCACAGCAGCTGTTGAAATAAAGCACTTACGAGAATATTTAACCATAAAATGAACATAATTATTTTTTAGTGTTGAATAATTTAATTTTTAAATCATATATTATATTTGAAATGCTTCTAATGCTTTAATCTTTTTCACCTAATATACAGTATTTTTCCATTGCTCTTTGGTCTAATATTTTTCCAAGGGTATTCCCTCATATTTTTATTTTTTTTGTTTGCATAAAAAATGAGGATTTTCTTTCTTCAAAATAGGTTTCATGCATATTTTCATCCAATATTTTTGGGGGCAAATATTTCCCCTGATTTTTGTATTTCCACAATATTAGTAATATTTTTTTCCAAATATTTTACATTTTTTGGGGGTATTTTGCGGTTCACAAATGTATTCGGTTTCATTATTTAAATCAGAGGCGGACCTTTAACACAGCATTGTACATGGACAACTTTTCCCATATTTTCCCCATTGTCAGGTGCTATTGTTTGTGAAATACACCAGTGCATTCTCCCTGTCACTGGTCTCCAAAATCTCTTTGAGCGCACTAAACCAAAAAAGATCAGCCCACTTTACACATTACAACAAAGATGGACTCGGGGGCGGAGCTTGGGAGGGGTGACGACTTAGGCCTTGTTTATAAAAAGATGAAATGCATGTCGCCAGGTGCACTTCAACACAAGTGTAAAAGTGTGGATAGTATATTAGTGCCGTATTTTCCGGTGTATAAGGCTTACCGGAGTATAAGGCGCACCCCCAATGAATGGTGTCTTTTTAAACTTGTTCCATCTATAAGCCGCAATGGACTATAAGGCGCTCCTTCAATGAATTAAAATAGCCATACAAAAATAAAAGGTAAGCAGAGCTGCAGTGATGCTGTTACGCTAGGTGTATCTCAGTGCCCGGGTGATGAAGTGCTGTTGTCTCCAGTGAAAATACATTCACTTTTTTTTAATGGGCATTGGCTTTATTTGTGTTCGGGGAAATTAAATGACCCATTTCGGGTAGATATGTTGGTGTCTCCATGTTTAGTTATCGTATTTTCCGGTGTATGAGGCGGACAGGAGTGTAAGGCGTGCCCCGAATGAATGGTTTATTTTCAAACTTGAAGGCGCAGGGTCATCTTCTGAAGAAAATCAAGGCTTTGGGGTGCGTCTTATACACCGGAAAATACGATATCCATAGTATAGTATGAGAGCACTGTACCGTTCATGTTGTCCGAGATGGACAAAGATACCGAGGCGGGGGAGTTGGTTGCTCGCGACTGAGCCGCAGAAGTCAGCGGTTCGTCCACGATGACCAGCATGTCGTTGCTGCTCTCGTCGGCGTCCGGCGGCAGCGAGCCAGCTTGGAGCTCGCTGCTCAGCGAGATCTGATGGCCGAAAGTATCACAAGGAGACAAGCACACAGAATAAGACGCCATGTACGTTACTGGATGTGAGACGTGAATTCGCAAATCCCCCCTGGGGTCTCACCTCGCTAAAAGGGCTGGGCATGTTCGAGTCCATCTCCACGCTGATGTAGGAATCGTCGCCGTCCGCAGACAAGTTGGAGTTATCGGCCGAGGGTGCGTGAAAGATGACCAAGTTGGACTCCTTCCTTCTCTTGAATTCGGATTCCTCAGTCTTCTTCTGTCACAAACAAACACGCAAAATGGAGGATTGTGAAGCCCTCCAAGACCTCACATATCACTTCTGGGGTCCCCAAATCACTTCTACACTATTGTTACCTTCTCAGCATACTTCTCCCTTTTCCTCTTGCGCTCCTTAACCTTGCTGCTCTCCTCCTGCTGCCGCTTCTCTTCCTGTCTCTGGCGCACTGCATGTAAAAATAGAATTGAATTACATTTTTAGATATATGCATGTTTTAAATACAATGGCAGACAGTCAAGGCCTGCAAAGCCTTCTCTGCTGGCCTAAAAATATCTGAATCACTCATGGACTGATGATAATTATGTTCATGAATTCTTATTAAATAATTTTGTAATAATAAATATTTTTTTGTAGTAATAAATAATTGTCTTTCTGTTTCCTTTCTTTTACTTTTACCCTGTTGTGGTGGGAAAAAAGAGTGAATTCCTAAATTATGTGGGTCTGGAGTCATCTGAGCTTGAAATGAGGGCGGCTGTCCAAAATGCAATGCAATACATACATCTTGGTTTATATAGCGCTTTAACAACAGCTGAAGCTAGAACAAAGTGCGAACATGGACAAAAGATATTTGCTGCCCCCTTGTGGAAAAGAAAAAACATTGTCAGAGGTCTGGCCAGCGCTTTATCGGCACCATAAGCATGAAACAACAAAACCCGGACAAATTAGTGAATGATGTTCTACATCATATTTCCCGAATACATTCGGGAATGGCACTGAATGAGTTAAGAAAGGTCGGTCTAATGGTACCCTCTAGTGGACTTGTAGTAAATCACATCACACTTTTTTTCAGTCTGGATTGATTCAGAAGTAGCACTACTGAAGGCCTAGCGATGAAATCCACAGCCTGCCACTGGTTCAGGGGCGTCAAAATTTTTGCCGTAGGTCACATTGGAGTTATGGTTTCCTCTCGAGGGTCGTTATGAATTAGGGGAAGCCATTCGAATGTTTAATCCCCTCCACATATTACATATCAAGGGCACAACAAATGAATGAATAACTAGTTTTCAAATCTGAAGTCAGGAATAATGACCGTTATTGTGGTTTACATCCAAAAATATGAAATTTTGGTTCGGATTTTAGCAAGCATCATAGAATTTCACAAGTTTGATTTGCTTTCGCGGGCCGAAAAAAATGATGTGGCAGACCGGATTTGGCCCCCGGGCCATGACTTTGACACCTGTGGGTTAAATAGATAAAAAAGTAAAAATAAACTCACATTTCTTTTCTAGCTCGTCGTCATCTAGCAGCAGGCTGACCACCTCCTTGGGCTTGAGTGTGTCAGGTTTGAAATTCCCTCCGGATATCACCACCCTTTGAATCTAACCACAGAGATGTCATTCGAATGATTTCAAGTCAACTTTTGTAATTGACATCTTCTTTATCACCAAACCTCGCTCTTCTCTTTGGCTCGCTGCAGGATACGCTCCTCGATGCTCCCCTGGCAGATGAGTCGATAGACAGTCACCTGCTTGGTCTGACCTAGCCGGTGGGCCCGGTCCATGGCCTGCTGGTCTACGGTGGGGTTCCAGTCGCTGTCGTAGAAGATGACCTAGAACAAAACGAAGTGGAGGAAGACAAATTGATCAATAAACGAACCAAGTTTGCTGAAGGTTTGATCATATACGACATATATGCTAGTATAGCGTAGTCACGTAAATGTCAAAGTCAGCTTTATTGTCAAATATGCATGACATACAGCACAGATGAAATTACTGTCCTCTGGGACCGAGCGTGCAAGGCACTTATCATGACTTTGACAACCATAATAAACATGAAAATGCCAATTTTGTTGGGAGAGAGAGGAGCCGCTGCGTGTTCACGCGCCGCCATCTTTGGAGAAAAAAAAAACAAAATAACAAATAATATGACAACACAAAGACGCAGAGAGTCATTCATTCTTCAGCATTTGCTGTACCCTCTTTGTGACATGAAGCAGTTCTAGATGAAAGAAGAGAGGATCAAAGCGTCTTTTTCAGCAGTGGATCAGTGACTTACAGTGTCCGCCGCAGTCAGGTTAATTCCGAGCCCCCCGGCTCTGGTGCTAAGCAGGAATACAAAGATGTCCGTCCTGATAGGAGATCGTGAAAAAAAAGAGGAGATGAGTCAAAATTGGATTGAACTAATGTAAAGAAATATCGGGAATAAATATCCACCCACCGACTCTGGAAGTCTGCCACCATGTCTCTACGCTCGGAGATCTTTGAGGAACCGTCTAGGCGCATGTAGGTGTGCTTGCGGTAAACCATGTACTCCTAAAATGGACAACGGAGAGGAAAATGGCTCAAGAAAACAAGATGAAATTCATGTTTTTGGTATTTTTTTGGATATTTCGATCCGGTTTCAAGCCACATTTAAGTCAACATCCGATCCGCATAGAAGTCTGCCAAGCTGTTGGCGGGGTGGGGTCTGAGGGGGCTAAAGAGCAAAGAGGTCAGCGCAAATAGCAGTGATGAGGTGACATGTTGATCTGCCTTTTCAAGCGCTACCCCCCCCCCCCCTCCCTCATACGCCCTCTAGAACCTCTGACCTCTACGTTGTGAAACATGACGGTCAGCGTGGCATCAAAACGCGCCGCCATTTTGAGTTGGAGTGATGATAGCTTGGATTTGACACGATGTAAGCGCCACCACCATGGCATCCCCCTCCCCCTCTAAAAACCAAAGATTGATTAAAATCGGATCGTATTTGTTGTCAACACAGCATTTAAAATGGAATGCTTCATTTTCATTCCAGCGCTGATATCTCGACATTTACAAGAATTTCATGCACTCGTGAGAAACGGCGTTATAGAGCAATGTTTTTCTTCTCGGGGGGCCACCCAGGTCTCCACGATCCATCACCGCGGCGACACCCGTGTCAACGGGAGTGAACAGCCGACCGGCGACAAAAACAATGATGCTAATGACAGAGATTAGCATCGAGCGCTCATTCGCTCATCAAGTCCATCTGCGACGGGCCCCAGAAGTCGGCTGGGGTGGCTCCAATGCATCATTTGGGGTGGGAGGGCTCTTTAACCCATTAGCTGAGGGGATGCTGTCACCGCCATCCATTACTGTATGAGGTCACTGGCAAACAGCCGCCTTATGAGCGTTTTTTTCAACGCTGTTTTTTTTCTCTGCTATGCCAGGCGGAGCGGAGGTATCCCCCCCCCCAGTCCAAACTACTGAGACGTCTCCATGTACAGTATATACACGTCTGTTTGCCTTATATTGTCCCCAAGTGGCCAGGAGGAGTACTGTGATTAAAAACTGTTTACAAATATAATAATAATAATAATAATAATATATTTAATTTCTAAGCACCTTTAAAAACTCTCAAGGACACTTTACAGTCATAGGATTTTTTTTGTGCGGGTAAGCAGCGGCAGCCATTCGTGCCAGCGTTCACTCTACACACACAGCAGTAACACAGCAGCAAAGTTATGAAAGGAAGAGGAAAGGAAAGAAAGAAGTAGAACAACAAAATACAGGAGCTGCTGGAAAGGCAGCTTGAAAATGATGCTACTATTGTGTGTTTATACAACAGATGCACAATGTAAAAGGTTGCTATTGTTTATTTTGTAGCTCAATAAATATCAAAGATGGCCACCTCAATGTTTTTTTTTATTATAATGAACCCTTTGAGGTCAAGCGTTCACTCGAGTGTCGAACTGATGACATTATTGCGTTGCAGGGTGCATGAATGGGTTTCTAGGAACATATTTTTTTAAAGTCATTCACTGTCAGACGTGCAAAAATGTGTACACTCCAGTGCCAGTGTTTTTGTCATTGAAATAATAATAATAATAATAATAATAAATGTCATTTATAAGCGACTTTCAAAATTCTCACGGTCACTTTACAGTCACAGGATAAGTTTTTCTGCGGGTGAGCAGCGGCAGCCACACGCGCCAGCGTTCACTCAACCCGGAAGTAAATCAAATAGATAGAATGCTAGCTAGCTACCCAATCGATAGCCAAAAGATACCTAGATAGATAGCCAACCAGATAGATAGCGAAGAAAAATATCCTGTGACGGTAAAGTGTCCTTGAGAGTTTTGAAAGGCACTTATAAATGAAATGTATTATTATTATTATTATTAGATGTCTAGCTAGGTAGCTAACCAGCCAGATAGCTAGCTAGCCAGCCAGAGCAAATAGATAGAAAATAGCTAGCAAATGATAATAATAATAATAAGAAGAAATTCCAGGACCCATAGAATATTTAGTTTTAGGACTACATGAACATTCAAGACAGCGTGAGAAACTTTTATCGGGGAAAAAAAAGTTAATTCCTAAATTATATGGGTCTGGAGTTATATGAGATTGAAATGAGGGTGACTGTCCAAAATACAATGCAATACTTACATATTGGTTTATATAGCGCTTTAACAACAGATGAAGCTGTAAAAAAGCACTAACATGGAAAAAAGGAAATGCCGCCCCCTTGTGGAAGAGAAAAATATTGCCAGAGGCCACGGGCAGCACTTTATCGGCACCCAAGCGTGAAAAAACAAAACCCGAACAAATTCGGGAATGGAGCTTTAAGTCATATTTTCAATAATAAATACGTGAATGCAGCGAATGAGTTAAGTACCCGGATAAAAGTCTATGGCGTCAGTCAAAAAAAAAAAAAGCATTGTGGATCCTTCCATTTCATCTCATTCCTCTCCCTTTTTTTGTCTTGGATTCAACACCCCCGGGGGCTTTTGCCACTCCTGTCACCCACCCCGCCACCCACCACCCCTTCGTCAACCCATCTGGCTTCTTCCATGTCCCCTCCAGATGAGACCCTGCTCGTTAACCCGGACCTGTTAATTATACACCTAATGAGTGCGCTAACGAGGGACCGGCAGGCTGATTCGAGGACATTGGGGGGATGGAGGGGGCTTCTTAAAACAACAGGCTTAGATGCACCTGACAGACATATTTTTAATGGGCATTTGTCTGCGATGAATAACACATGAATCTTAATGACAACATTTAGGTGGGGCGTATCGATGAATCCTAATGAGGGATTGTTCAACTTCAATAGATGCTTCACAACATCAATGGTGAGGTTTTGGTTGGCTGAAGTTTAAAAACGCATTGATGGGCGCTTTTTTTTTTACCTCGAGCAGGTCGATCATGCGGGTCATCTGGGAATAGATGAGGACTCTGTGTCCCTGGATTTTTAGTCGGCTCAGCAGGATATCCAAGGTGTGAAGCTTGCCACTTTCCGTGATGAGACTCTCCTTATCTGCAAGGAAAGGAGACACCAATAATTTGACTTCATTCATTCATTCATTCATTCATTCATTCATTCACCTCTCTACTGTATTCATTCATCTACCTCTCTACTGTATTTATCTATTTATATATTTATTATAAATGCATTCGTTCATCTATTTATCTCTTTATCTACAGTATCTCTATGTATTTATTTATGTATTTATGTATTCATTTATCTCTCTATTTATTTAGCTATTTATTTATCTATTTATGTATGCATTCGTTCATCTATTTATCTCTTTATCTACAGTATCTCTGTATTCATTTATTTATTATGTATTTATGCATGTATCTCTATCTATTTATTTATTATTTATCTATTTATTTTTAACCAAGCATTTTATTATTTTTTGTCTAATATTCAGTATTTACTGTATTTATCTATTTATATGTCTCATCGTACTCATTCATTCATCTATTTATCTCTTTATCTACAGTATCTCTATGTATTTATTTATGTATTTATTATTATTATTATTGATAAAAATAATAATAATAATAATAATAATAATACATTACATTTTAACTGCCTTTCAATGCTCTCAAGGACACTTTACAGTCACAGACAAGCATAGGTACGATAAATAAAATACAATCACAAATAGAAGGCAATAAATAAAATAGAATTATATATAGAAACGAGAGAGCTACACAGAAAATGCCATTTTAAAGATTTATTGATCTATCTCTTTATTTATTTATTGATCTATTTCTTTATTTTTAACCAAGCATTTTATAAATTTTTGTCTCATATTCAGAATTTTTTTTGACATTTTTGTTTTGATATTTTTTCATCAGGATATTCTGTAGGTTTATTTTAAACATATGAAAAAATAAATGTATGCGCGGAATTGAACGGGCCCTTTTTATTCCACTCAAATAAAATAACATAAAATAAGGAAGACTTGCATACATTTAAGTAAGTCTCCCGTCTGCTTAAACAAAAAGCTGCCATCTTCATTCGTATCTCATCCACAATCCTGCCAATCAATGCAAGTCCTCAATAATCCATCTTCTCGGGGATCAAGGCTCCTTTCACCAGAACAGATCAGCTCGGTGAGGTTCAATCCTCTTAAAGCAAGCTGATCGGTTAAAGAAGCCTCGGACCTTATTGACTGGGCTGCTAATAGGAAGCCGTGCGGGAGAATCCAAGTGGGAGAAAGTACAAAGAAAAGAGGTGAGACATATCCGTCGTTGACAAAAGAACAAAAATGGAGAAAAACAGTTGGCAGAGGCCCACGTTTCGACAAGTGCAGAAAAAAGGCCACTTGATGAGGCAATAATGTCATCGGAACAATATACGGGTCACGCGACGCTGACCACTTGCTGACGGTCAAACCGAGGGGGTCGTAGACTACCCCCAGTCCACCTGGTCTGTTCCGGGGTCAGCTGCCAGGGTCAAGCCAGAGAGTCCCATGGGGAGACTGATTCTGATTCAACTATTGGCACACGCACCCGTTGTGAATTTCAAGATGATGCAGATATTTAACTCATTCACTGCCGGACGATGTGCAAAAGTGTGTCCACTCCAGTGCCAGGGTTTTTGTCATTTTCACTCAAACTGCAGGACCCACAGAATATTTAGTTTTAGGAATATATAAACATTCAATTCAGCGTAAGAAACCTTAGACGCTCTTCTTTCATCAGAAAAAAGTTAATTCCTAAGTTATATGGGTTTGGAGTTATCTAAGTTTGAAATGGGGGCAACTGTACAAAATACAATACATACAAATGATTTATATTGCGCTTCTACAGCAGCTGGAGCTGTAACAGAGCGCTAACGTGTACAAAAGGCAAATGCTGCACACAAGGAGAAAAACATTGCCAGAGGTCTGGCCAGCGCTTTATCGGCACCCCCGCAAGAAAACACAAAACTCGAACAAATTTGGGAATGGCGCTGCACCTCACACTTTTCAATTCCCGAATAAATTCGGGAAGGGCAGTGAATTTGTTAAACATGGCTGCTTTTCATTGCCGTTGCACACCTTTGTCAGAACGTACAAAATAGCCTTAAGGACCGCTAGCTTAATGCGAACTCTTCATTTACATATGTTGCAGTGCCCAAACCCTTTAAGCAATATATTGAACCCATATAGACACACAAATATAACGGTACTGCCAGTGATATTCTTTATCCTCTGCGAAGACCGACTAATATCAAACGCCTCACTGAATGGTTGTATGTCACATCACTCATATTGTCGTCTCATCACAGGTGGCAAAGCCAAACAAAACCTTCACACATTTTCCTCCCGGACTTGCAGCATTCAATGCTAATGTGCACTATGATTGAACTACGACCTGCGACCTTGTGGGGCAGTCGCCCGAGCAAGGTCAGGGCATGCAGTGGTGTTAAAGAGGAACTAATAGAAGCGGTGAACAAGGGAAACACCCGGGGGAGTGATTGCCCGAGCTCGCCTCTGGGTCACCGGCCTTGTCGGTTGTAGGGAATGGGGACAAGCGCAATTTTGAGCGGTTTCTCGGGATTTGAGGATGAGCAAGAAATTGGTCATTTTTTTTCCCAATTTTGTTTTTGTTACTTTAACTCATTGACTGCCAGACAGTATACAAAAATGTGTCCGCTCCAGTGCCGGGGGTTTTGTCATTGTCACTTGAATTCCAGGGCCCACAGAATCTTGAGTTTTAGGACCACATAAACATTAAATACAGCGTTAGAAACCTTAGAATCTCCAATTTCATCAGAAAAAAAGAGATAATTCCTAAATTATATGGGTCTGGAGTTTCTGAGCTTGAAATGAGGGTGACTGTCCAAAATACAATGCAATACCTTTATATACAGTAAAGTCTCGTTATATCGATATTCTCGGGAGTCGGAAAAAATATCGATATAACCGGACTATCGATATATCCGATCCTGCGGCATGTAAATTTTCTCCTTGCGTTCATAGAAATAGTATCGTAATAAGCAGTACTATCGATATAACGAGACTTTACTGTATTTAATATTAGCGCTTTAACAATAGCTGAAGCTGGAACAAAGCGGTAACATGGAAGAAAGAGAAATGCCCCCTTGTGGAAAAGAAAAAAAACATTGCCAGAGGCCATGGCCAGCGCTTTATCGACACCCAAACAAGAAAAAACAATTCGGGAATGCCGGTCTGTCACATTTTCAATAAATTGGTGAATGGCAGTGAATGAGTTCAAGGTGTCTAAAGTGAATGTTTTTTTTTAATCCAACTATGAGAATTTAGATAACATCACATCACATCACAAAAACAAATATTGCACCAAAGATGACAGCATGGCGACCGCCACACCCCAAAATGCAAGCAAATCCCATTTGGTGTCACACCACTCTGTTGTTGCCATGGATACACATATCAAGCTTCACCACCTGCCTTGCTTTCACATAACCAGCATCCATCCCCCCCCTTACCCAACAGAAGCACACTCCAATCCAATCCAGTCCAAAAGGGGTGTTAAACCCAGGCGGCCCCTCCCGCCCGTGCATCCTGCTGGCAGATAAAGCCGCGTCGTCCCTCCTCTCTACCCTCCGTACCCCCTACAGCTCCTTCACCATCCTCCGTCACCAAAAGAAAAGATCCGCCCGTCATACCCCCTCCGGCTGCCTGTCCCCCGACAGTGTAATCCAATCCCTGCCGGGCCAGAGCCAGAGGCCTGACACGGTCCTGACCCAATTAGAGGCCTGCTGCCAGATAATTAACCCCGGCCTAGCCCCGGTGCCTGGCGCCTAATGCTCCCAAACCAACTAACGGCGCTAATTTCATTAATACGCCACGCTGGCCCTTCTTGTCCTGTCCTGTACTCCCCCCCCACCTCCCGCCATCACCACCACTCTGGAATTGGGCCATCTCGGAGAGAAGTGGTGACCGATCTCCTTGGTGAAAGATGATGGATGGTCGGTTATGTGAGAAATGGAGACAGATGGGGGTCGAAGGTGCGATCGAATGTGCCGTCAGATTACTGTATCATGATACATCACTGTATCATGATACATTATACAGCCCGATCAATAAGTCAATGAGGCAATACTTGTCCGGTAGTACAATTGATGGTAATATTAGCCAGCCGCAACTTTGCTACCATCGAAAGGGAAGTTTAATTTAATTTAATTTAGTCGCGGCGATGGCAGCACATGGTCTTTGCAGACAGATGTGGGTGGTTTTTGGATACTGGGTATTGGAAACTTATTGACAAAGGGGGCCTCGAGTTATGAACGTTGGGAATGGAAATACTATAGAATTATAAAATGATACTAAAAGCGTAAAATTTGACGAAAATAAAACAATCTGGAAAATGTACTTTACCCAGAAAAATTCTGACGTAAAATATAATAATAACAATAATAATAATAATACATTTCATTTCATGAGTGCCTTTCAAAACTCTCAGGGTCACTTTACAGTCGCAGGATATGTTTTTCTGTGGGTGAGCAGCGGCAGTCACACGCACCAGCGTTCACTCAACCCGGACGTAAATCAAATAGACAGAAAGCTAGCTAGCTAGCTAATAAATAGCTAATAGATAGCCAGATAGCCAACAGCTAGCCAGCTAACAGCCAGCCAGCTAGATAGCTAGCCAACTAGATAGCCAACAATACACGTTCTGGGTTTCATATTCTAAAGTATTGGGAAAACAAAATGGTGCCAGTTGGTCTTGCTAACGTTGACTGAGAAACTGAGAAACCAATGGGGCTAAATTACCTTGCAATAAGAGACTGAAAAGCCTTTCTAGTGTGGTGGTCATACTCAGTTAGCGCCGCACTGCTGCGTTAGCATAAGTAACAGAAAGTGTAGCGTGTACTGTAAAGTGTCCTTGAGAGTTTTGAAAGGCGCTTATAATTGAAATATTATTATTATTATTTAGCCTGTACCAAATGTACCAAGTTCTTATGTGGGATGCCAAACCGGTTCCCCTCTAAACATGTAACCAGGGGGGACCGTGACGCCACTCATGCCCACATACATGCAGTAATGGTGCCGCAGCCAGATGAAGACTTGCTGTGTTCCGTACCAAAGAACTGACTCTGACATTAGAGTCAATTACTGCCACAAAAATTACAAATAAATAAATAAACTGTAAAAAAGGGACTGTGCTAATTGTGTGGGCAATGTCTCCCCCTTCAGTCCATTTCGAGAATTGCTACGTATCCCGGCTTTTGTTTTGGGCCTTCAACTTGCTGAGCTAGACATTTTGTTTTGGACTAAATTCCATCCAGGGGTCAACGGTGCCAGTCAGCTGCAAGGCAGCCCGGTCGTGTTGATCTGTGCCCCCTCCCCCTCCTCCCTTTATCAGAGCACTTCCTGCCATTTTTTACCCATGAGCGGCATTCCTTTGAAGGGACAGGAAAGCCAGGGCTGCACTTCCCACAGTCCTCGATGTCGGTTACGCCGGCGTTTCTCTCCCATGGATACGATTGATGCTAGCTTACGCATTCCAAAACACAATCGTTTCAACGGCGTTTTCCTCGACGTCACATCTCATCGTGCCCGCGATCGGTCAATTGGCGCGAGCATTGTGAGAAGACTGTGATTTTGTGGAAGTAGGGCCAGGGGTGGTGGGGGGGGGGGGGGTTATTCTTATAATTACCGTTAGTGGCGCAGGTGATGCAAAGACAGCAGCGGAAGGTTATTTCGGTGTCGTGCTGGAATGTTCAGCAAATAAATCCTTAAGCGTGAGAGCAACACAGTTTTGTTTCATAACAGGACATATTTAAGATATATTCCCATTGAATAATAAAATATGAATTGGAGGTTGGATACACTATATCAGGTTTCTGTGAGGAATTTATATTTTCATTTAATCTTTATTTTTTAACCTTATATTTCCTTCCCACTATCACACAAGTTTACACAACGCAATATCGCAAGCTAGGATGAAAGCACCTCACAAATAGGTGATTAACTCATTCACTACCAGACCTGTGCAAAAATGTGTCCACTCCAGTGCCAGGGTTTTTGTCATTCGAATTCCAGGATCCACAGAATGTTGAGTTTCAGGACTACATAAACATTTATTGCAGCGTAAGAAACCTTAGACTCTCTTCTTTCATCTGAAAAAAACGAGTTATAATAATATTAATAATAATAATCCATTTCATTTATAAGCGCCTTTCAAAACTCTCAAGGTCACTTTTCAATCACACAAGTACTTTCTATGGGTGAGCAGCGGCAGCCACACACGCCAGCGTTCACCCAACCCAGAATTAACTCAAAAAGATAGGAAGCTAGCTAGCTAAGAGATAGCCAATAGATATATAATAGATAGTCAGACAGCTAGCTATCTATATAACTAATAGATAACCAGCTAGATAGCCAGCTAGCCAGCCAGATAAGTCAAAGAAGTTAATTCCAAAGTTATATGGGTCTGGAGTTATATGTGCTTGAAATGAGGGTGGTACAATGCAATACAAAAATATCAAGCAAAATGCAAATATCAAGCAAAATGCAAACTGTAACGTGGCCCAGGGGCTTTGTTTTTTTCTTCCTCCTGTGTGGACTCATTCCTCAATAAGTCCCTTGATTAGATTCCACGATTGATACCATCGCACTCACGCCACGCCGGTCAAAACAAACAGTCATTCAAGCGTTTGTTCTGAAACGTGTAGTGAGGGTGGGTAGGTCGGAGGGGGGAGTGGGAAACTTCGTCCGAGCTACTGTACAATATCTTGAGCCTTGATGTGGCAACAATGTGTTCGTAGGAGGACGGGTGCCGCGCCGTCGGGTCACTTCCTTCCTCCCGAGGCTGAGAAAGAAGCGTCAGACTGGGACGCACAGTAAGAAAGCAAGGCCTGAGATTGCCTCACGGCCTACGAAACACACGGCGACATGGAGGAATTTTGAAAGGACTCTTTGCAAGGCTTGGCAAACACACACGCACACACACGCACACGCACACACACACACACAGCATCTAATAGTGTTCCGAAGCGCTTGAACAATGAGGAGTACATCAACTTCCTGGCTTTGTCCGCCTCCCTCGTAACTTCACAGGAGCGCTTAGACGGTTCTCACAGAGACACGCAAACGTTTGTTTTTGCTTTCACACTCTGGTACAAAAACACTTACGAGAAAAAGCAAGCGACAAAAATTTATTTATTTATCTTTGTGGGGGATGGATGATTACTTTTCGTGTGGTTGGATTAACGTACAATTTATTCATCTCCGTGTTTGCATACCTGTCAAACTGCGAGACGCTGTGACCTTACTCACGACTCAATTCTTCTTTACTTAATGATAAAAAAAGGTGTGTAAATTTCCCCATTGTGGGACTATTAAATGCTTTCTGATTCTGAATTTGTCATTGTGCAATTTTATTAACAAAATTTCACATGTTAACATGAATACTTTTAACAAGTTACAACATATTTCTCGCAATAATCAAGTATGTTGTTTGTTGTAGATCACTGTGGCTTTTTTTGCTGTGGACAAATTAAATTTGAAAAGTAGTTTTAATTTGTGTTCTTACGATGTATGTTTATAAAAAATATGAATGATATAACGGCGAGAAAAAAAACACGGTAAAGTGTTGAATTTAACTGATTTCAAAATAAAATTCCACTTGTTTTCTCAGTGGTCGACTTTGCTTTTTACAAGTACGGTCAAACCTCGGTTTTTAGAACGTCTCGGTTCTCATCCCATTCGGTTTTTAACCAAAAATGTCATGTTTTTTATGCCCCGGTATACAACCGAAATTTGGTTCTCAACCAAACTGAGTGCATCTGAATGCATCACTCGACTACCCTGTGCTTCCTTATACGTCACTTCCTTAGATGTCACGTCTTCCTCATTGTCTCATTGTGACCGACGCATTAATATTGTTGTTGGTTTATTTTTACGAAAATGCTGACATATTTGGTTAAGATTTCCTGAATAGTATGATTTTAAAGCAAGCAGAGGATGGTTTGAAAAGTTAGTGTGCCTTGTGTTTGCCCAATGACAGCTGGGATAGGTGCCAACACGCCCCGTGGCAGACAGATAGAGAGATTTTTATGTACACTGTTAATGTTGATGTTAAAAATTGGTGAAAATAAAAGTTTGTTTTTATAGAATTTTACACATGACCTGCTCTATTATTAAGTTTTTATCCGGTTTATGCGATGAAATAGTTAAAAAGTTGTTTTCTACACTTTGAACGGATAAAGATTTTTTACATTGATTTTAATGGAAAGTGCTGTTTCGGTTTTTGAACAAATCGGTTTTCGAACAGGTTTCTGAAACGGATTATGGTCGAAAACCGAGGTATCACTGTACCAATATTTGTTATCATTAACATTACTGCTAATATTTAAGGACAAAAACGGAATCGAAAATATCGCAAAATTATATTGAACAATTTTTGCGTTTCCCATACAAACTTGCTAGTACGCCGTACACATCTAAAAATGTGCAAAAATCGTACAGAATACGGCAGTTTGACAGGTATGATGTTTGTCCATCTTGTATGGAGATAACATTTGGTTTTACATGAGATGACTATTAGTCACCAGAATTGAACATTTGTGGCTTTATATGCATTTTCTACTGTTTCATTATTATATTTTCGATAAATATACGCCCGCAGCAAACTGGAGATTGCAGACTGTAATACAGTGCTTCAAATTTTTTGAAACTATGATCGATTACGTTCATTTCGCTGGTCATAAACAGAACCTCAGAAAATTCAAATAGAAGCAACATCTGTAGACAGGTTAAGAGGGGGCAGGTTCACATTTGGACACCAAATTGGTCAAACAGGTGGTCAGCACTGTTTTGCACAAAATCTAGCCGTCATATTTTGGCAGAATCCGAGAAACAAATGAGCCCAAATCGGAAGCAGGTACTTCTTTGTTTTTTTTTTTTTTTTGCATTCTAAGCTGTCTTCAATTCATCAAGGGATGATGTTTCGAAGAGCTCATAAAGTTGGACAAAAAAAGAACACGTGGGTTCACGCTCCCTTGCCAAAGAGATTTGCGGCCAAAAAGGAGGTTGGTCAACACAAAGTATGACAAGTTACCGTTTATCATCGTGAGCGTTTCAGTGAGAAGGGAAGTGTTGTGTGTACAAATGCGGTGGCCTCTCTCCTGCCGCACATCCATCAGCCTGCACTTTGCTCAGAGTGACCCGCAACTCCGCCGAGCCAGGTTCTGCGATTCGAGTGCACGTCCGCTATCGATTGTGATAACGCACACGCACATACACACACACGTGGATATATACAAAGGTAGAGGATGCTGACAGGCCCCGTTCTACTCGCTTTCTCAACCCTGAGCTGACCTTTTGTGGCATTTCCCACAGACCCCTCACACCGCGGTGGAGTGCGCATGTCGGAAATAAAGCTGGGAAGCTAAACTCCTCATTACTGCTCGTAGCGTCACAGTATGTATACAGCGTACAGTATGTATTGTATTTTCTGCACTGTATATATATATAAATATTTTTTTTTTTTCAGAAGCTGACCAAGGGCCTCATAATCCGGTGTGCCTTATGTATGGAAAACATTTTAAAATATGTCATTTATTGAAGCTGCCCCTTATAATGCGGTGCACCTTATGTATGGGAAAAGGTTTTTTTAAATATGTCATTCGTTGAAGGTGCGCCTTATATTCCAGAAAATACAGTATTTTAACTCATTCACAAATGTATTCGGGAATTGAAAATATGACGCCATCCCCGAATTTGTTTGGGGTTTGTTGTTTCATGCTTGGGTGCCAATAAAGACCTCTGGCAATTGTTTTTTCTCTTTTTGTCCATGTCATCGCTTTGTTGCAGCTTCAGCTGTTGTTAAAGAGCTATATAAACTTTGTCTTTCTGTTGTCTTATTATTTGTTTATTTTACTTAAAGATGGCGCCGCGAGGGTGGCTGCCTTTCCAGCAGCTCCTGTATTTTGTTTTTCTACTTCTTTCTTTCCTTTCCTCTTCCTTTCATAACTTTGCTGCTGTGAAATGTAAAATTCTCCACTGCGAGACGAATAAAGGTACATCCAATCCAATCCAATATGTATGTATTGCATTGTATTTTGGACAGCCACCCTCATATAACTCTAGACCCATATAATTTAGGAATTAACTCTTTTTTTCTGATGAAAGAAGAGAGTCTAAGGTTTCTAACGCTGTCTTGAATGTTTAGGTAGTCCTAAAACTCAATATTCTGTGAGTTCTGGAATTCAAGTGACAATGACAAACATCCTGGCACTGGAGTGGACACATTTTGGCACATGTCTGGGAGTGAATGAGTTAAAATCTATGTAGATTCTGCATGTGTACCTAAAAAAGTGTCCGGGATGTTCCATGTTGCTTACGGTACACCCGCACGCCACGTGACTTACCTGGTATCCGGATGTAGGACCAGCCGTGCTCGGGGAACACCGCCATAACGCCACCGGGTTGCTGCGGGAAGAAGGCGCCGGACTTCAGCCGCCAGTCGGAGGCCAGGTCGGGTGTGCCGTAGAGGAAGCATTCTTTGAAGACGGCACCGCCGCCGACCCGCGTCACTCGCCACTCGTGCTCGGCGCTTCGATCGGCGCAGTAGCACTCCATGGGAACTGCCGTGACCTAAATGACGAGATCATAGTTTATATAAAGTAAATTATGAACTGCATGCAGACTTTGGATGGCTATTTGTATGTCAATATCAGAGTTAACCGCCCAACACACACACACACACACACACAACATACATACCCTCGGCGTGGCAGCGAGCAGGAACTTGGGCGGGAGCGCAGGCTGGCACGGCCACAATCGGGAGGTGGCAGAACGTCGACAGTGGATGGTCGCGTCGGCGTGCCCTACCATGCCAGGCCTGAGGGCCGTGAAGACCAGGTTCTGAAGCAAAAAAAATAGAAGGTATCGATATCCACGTGGGGGCAAAAAAAAGGCTACATTTTGGCTTTAAACACCAGAAATGAAAATATTGTGCACTTAAGTCACATGTATGACACATATCGACGAAAAGCAATCTTGCTCTGGCTTTGAATTGAGAGCAAAAATTTGAGATATGACTAATAAATGTTTGCAGGAACCATCACAAGTACCGTATTTTCCACACTATAAGGCGCACCTAAAAGAAATGTTTTTCAAAAGCTGACCCCATAATCCGGTGCGCCTTATATATGGAAAATGTTTTAAAATATGTAATTCAATGAAGGTGCCCCTTATAATGCGGTGCACCTTATGCCTGGAAAATGTTTTTTAATTGTCATTCATTGAAGGTGCGCCTTATATTCCAGAAAATACGGTATTTTGATTGTATTAAATAGTGTTTAACCCCATTCTCTCTTATTCAGACAAATATTGCTTGTGAGATGTAAAAATTACACACATTACCATCCCTGTGTTCCAAATGCATAATTATTTGTGATATGGTGGTGAAGAGACATTATAGTTGCATGGTGCCATCTATTGGCAATTATGAACCGTGGATTGGCAGTTGTGCTGAATGAATCTCTCCTACCCGTAGCACAGGGCTGGTTTGGGTGTTGGGGAAGGACGAAGGTCTGTTGATCCATACAAGGAGGTCATTGCGAGACAGTGTCCTAGACCGCGACGTCCCCTTTTGGTCCCCTTCTTCCTGGAGGGCAAAGAGCTGCTGACAATGTAGTCGGTATGCTGCCTTCAGGGACAGAAAAAGGGCTAACCACCTGTGGAAATGGAAGACAGGGATAGCGGTTAAGTGAATATTCATGAAAAAAAAATGTTTTTTTTTCATGCTTGGGTGCTGATAAAGTGCTGGCCATGGCCTCTGACAATGTTTTTTTCCCTGACACAAGGAGGTAGCATTTCCCTTTTTCAATGGTAAGCACTTTGTTCCAGATTCAGCTGCTGTTCAAGCGCTATATAAACCAATATTGCATTGTATTTTGGACAGCCGCAATCATTTCAAACTCATATAATTCCAGACCCATATAATTTAGGAATTAACTCTTTTTTTCTGACGAAAGAAGAGAGCCCAAGGTTTCTAACGCTGCATTAAATGTTTCTCTAGTCCTAAAACTCAATATCCTGTGGATCCTGGAATTTGAGTGACAATGGAAAAAAAACCTGGCACTGGAGCAGACACATTTTTGCATGCCTGGCAGTGAATGAGTTAACATGCAGATTAAATTAGACGTTACCAGAATTCATCTCGTCTCTGGCCTGTGAACATTTTCGAATGAATTTATATATTTTTATATATATTTATAAAACATGATTTCAGGCACCTACCTGACTAAAGTGCCTTGCAGCATGAGGTTGGACATCTCCGCCGGCGACACGTCAATAAAACGCAGGAAGGAAAAACAGTTTCCTTCATCGTCGCCTGGGTTGGTTGACAAAGAGAATATAAAATATAAAGAAACAAACAAAATGGGCCGTTTATCTTTTGGATAGCCACTCACTTTTCCTATGAAAGAGCGACTGTTGGATGTTATATGGGGAAAAGGGAGACAGCAGCAGACGCAGTGACCTGCGAGAGACATGTAGAGAGAGTTTGTGAGGTGAAGCTCAGTTCTGCTTCTGGACTGTGGGCGCCATTCTTACTTTTCTGTGGCCTGACTGTGAGCGCGGAGGAGGCCGCGGCGATAGAGGAATTTGGATAAAACGTAGGGCGCGACGGACATGTGGAAAGGAGAGCGCGTCTCCTGCCGCTCAAATAAATCCGGGTGATTGCACACCTGCACCAAAAAAAAAAATGTGTTATTTGTATATCAACTCGAGCAAAACAATCAAGCGGTACTAAATTCAATTTGTACCTTTCTGAACTGCATGACCAGATTCATGAGCGACGACGTGGTGCTGTGGGACTGCTGGGCCGTTCCCATGGAGGATTGTAGCAGGTCCTCAATGGAGATCTTGTTCCTCAGGGCCTGATAGAGCAACCTCTGCCGAGATGTCAGCTGGCAGTAGGTCAGGATCTCAATCTGGGTTGGGAGCATTCGGGAGAAGTAATTAATCCAAAGAAAGACGCCTGACGTGACCGTAATCTCGTGAGACGAAAGGAAAAAGATAAATGTGGGGGAGTGGTGAACTTTTGACTCCCATAAAAGGGGGGTGTGAGTGTGTGAGGTCCCCCATGAGGTGGGAAAAAAGATGATGTGTGTATAATACCTTATCTGAGAGCTCGTTTTCCACATCTTTCTTGATCCTGCGCAGCATGAAAGGTTTGAGGATCATGTGCAGTCGCGAAAGTTGGTCTGCGAGACAAAGAATATAACGTTGACAAGAAGCTAATAATGCTAATGCTAATATGTGAATTCAATCACGCTGAAGCTCAGCTTCACTATTGTTTTTGCTACGACAAAGGTTCTGTAAATGTTATTAGCTTGAAAATGGCAGATATTCCACCAGCCTTGCCTCCAAGTCATTTGAGAAACTCATTGCTAGGTTATATGATCTCACGTTTGCATCTCCAAGACAATTACCGACTAAATGTCCAACTTCAAGCAGACGTGTACTCACTCTCATCGATGGTCGACTTGTTCTCGGCGTGGCTCTCGATGTCCTTGGAGAACCACTCGTTGAATTCCTCGTGGGAATCGAACAACGTGGGCATGATGAAGTGAAGCAAGGCCCATAGCTCGGCCATTGTGTTTTGGATGGGCGTCCCCGTGAGGAGCAACCGGTTTCGACACTGGAACTGGAGGAGGATCTTCCACCGCACACTAAAAAAAAATAATGATAAAAAATAAATCACCAGATTAGTGCGATTGTCTTTTTTTAAGAATACAAACAGTATCATACACTCATACGTTTACCTTGTACTACTTTTTAGCGCCTGAGCCTCATCCAGAACCATATACTGCCACTTGACCCTCTGAAAGTACTTGACGTCCTGGACCACCAGCTGGTAGCTGGTGATTACGACGTGGAACGGTGCATTCTGAGTGTAGAGGGTTTTCTGAAAGCACAGAATGGCAGATCTTTATTACAAATCATAAGGAGAAAAAAAAGTATTGATCGCATCTTTAGTGCTTGCTTACCTGGCTCCAGAATTTACGAATAACTTTGCGATCATGAGGGTTCCCCCAATATGGCAAAACCTGAGGGACAAACATAACTACATCAAAAACATACAGACGCTCCCCTACTTACGAACATTCGAGTTACGAACAACAGTACATGCGAACATTTTTGTGGTAACATATGTAGTATTTTCTCCAGTTGTACATGTACATATCTTTATAGAGCATATATTTTATTAAATGTTTATTTTTCGGTACAAACCAATACAGGTTACTTATACAAGCCTGAAACATACTTATATAAACCTTAAACATACCGGTACTTATACAAGTCTTAAACATATATTCCATCCAAAGTTTATCGCGTGCAGAGGTATGAAACGCTGGCCGATCATTGGTTTGATCAGAAAAAGATCAGAACAACGCAATTCATACAGCTAGCCGGGGCTTTTGCTAAAAAAAAAAAAAAACTATTGTTGTCTCTGTAAAGCTGGCTGCGCTGTACAAATCCCGCTTGGTGCACACATGCTGCAATGATTATTTTGTCCTCTATTATATGTCCACTTTGTACCTAGCGTGCATGTGTTCGCTAGCTATTAGCTATCTATTTGCTAGCTATTCGCCAGCTAGCTAGCTTGCTATCTATTTGAGTTACTTCCAGGTTGAGTGAATGCTGGCGCATGTGGCTGCCGCTGCTCACCCACAGAAAGAAAACTTTTCATGTGACTCCAAAGTGACCTTGAGAGTTTTGAAAGGTGCTTATAAATGAATGTATTATTATTATTATTATTATTATTATTATTATGATAAAATATAGCACTGAAGCAACTTACAAACAAATTCACTTTACGAACGACCGTTCGGAACGTATTGCGTTTGTAAATTGGGGGGGTGTCTGTATTGAACCATGTATATTTATAAAATGATGTGAATCAATATTCGTAGGAAAAAAAACAAATAACACAAAAACACGGCGATTAAAAACAAAACCAGCACAATGATCCCGAGGGAAGCCAGCAACAAGCATGAATCACTGCATGTGTTCTGAGGTCACTGACAAACGCTATGTGAAAAGCATTTCTGCATCATTACATCAATCAACACTGGCTGCCACTCAATTGTTTTCAGTCAGTCTTGAGGAAGCTTATCTTCAAATTGTGTAATACGCTCTTTTCACAGCTCATTAAGAGAATAGACCGCGAGCTGATTTTTTTTTTTTTGAGTCACAGGGAACAGACTTGTGAGTCCATGGCACATACATTATTTTCGGGAGTGGCAAGAACTGTATTTAAGTAGAATACTGCCTCCTAGTGAGCATATGTCTAATGGCGTGAAATAATGGAGCGTGCTAAAAATTCCCACCTTGAACTTGGGAACGAAGCGTGAGAACTCCTGATGCCAGTTGTTAAGCGTCGATGCGGGGGAGATGATGAGGAAGGGGCCCCAGATGTTGTCTCTCTGTGTTAAGATGAAAAAAAGTGTATATTCAAGTGTATATTGTATTTATTTTCCCTTGACTTTTCGGGTCGCTGCAGATGAGTACAAGTTAGGGCAGGGGTGTCAAAGTCGCGGGCCACATTGTAGTTATGGTTTCCTCTCGAGGGCCGTTATGAATAACTCGTTTTCAAATCTGAAGTCAAGAATAATGACTTTTATTGTGGTTGACATCCAACAATATGAAATTTTGGCTCAGATTTTAGCAATCATCATGGAATTTAACAAGTTTGATTTGCTTTCGGGGGCTGAAAAAAAATGATGTGGCGGGCCGGATTTGGCCCGCGGGCCTTGACTTTGACACCCGTGAGTTAGGGCAAACAGCAATAAGCTGAATTCAGTAAGAATGTAATGAGGAACTAATGCTCATGAGAATTGGTAGAATGCTAATGTCATGTCTTCTAGCAGTTGACTGAATAAATACAGCGTATAGTTTTGAAGGGCAACGGACAAAAACAATCTAGTACTGTAAGATAACGTACCTCTGCAAGGTGGGCCAACAAGGCGATACTCTGTACGGTCTTCCCAAGTCCCATCTCATCCGCTAGGATGCCGTTGATACCCTGCGAAGAAACAAAATATTTTAATCAGCTAACATTAAGAAAATCCGCCCATTATTAACTCATTTACTGCCATTTCTGAATTTATTCGGGAATTGTAAATATGATGTGAAGCGCTATTCCCAAATTTGTTCGGGTTTGTTTTTTTTTCTTGCATGGAATGCCAATAAAGCGCTGGTCAGACCTCTGACAATGTTTTTTTTCCTGACACAAGAGGGCAGTATTTCCCTTTTTTCCATGTTAGCGCTTTGTTCCAGCTTCAGCTATTGTTAAAGTACTATATAAAACAATATGTATGTATTGCATTGTATTTTGGACAGCCACCCTCATTTCAAGCTCATATAACTCCAGACCCATATCATTTTTATGATGAAAGAAGATGTTTCTTAGACTGCATTGAATATTTATGTAGTCCTAAAACTCAATATTCTGTGGGTCCTGGAATTTGAGTGACAATGACAAAAACCCTGGCACTGGAGTAGACACATTTTTGCACGTCTGGCAGTGAATGAATTAAGTCTTTGCTATCTCTTGACGGGAACCAGCAAGAAAAAAAAACAGTTGATGTTATTTGCCATCAACTTTATTTTTATGGGGGTTATTTTATGTATGTCTGGTTTGAGCATTTCGCGAGGACAATTATTAAAAAAAATAATAATGAAGGACAGCTAAAGCTGCAACAAAGCGCTTAACATGGACAACTATCATCTACAAGAAATAAAGCAGTCACAAAGATAGTAGAAAGCACCAAGGAGTAAAACTAAGATCAAGTCTGAATCATGCTGAGTCAAATGATGAAATGCTTAATAACATTTTAAAAAATGGCTCGCATTGAAAGCGTCGTCTTACTTGTTCATAGAGGTTGGCGAGCCAGTTCATGCCTTTAAGCTGGTAGCCCTTTAATTTGCCATTGAAGATGGTGGGCTGCGGGATATCTTCGCCCGCCTGGATGGAAGGATTGGATAGACTGTAGCTCTCGCCAAACCCGGACGCGGCTGCTGCGGAGGAGGATGCGCAGCGGCTGTCGTGGGAGTCCTCGTCGAACATGCGCATCTATTGTGGGAGAAGGGAGAATTTGACGATGTGGTGTTTTGGGGAGCCTCTGCTTCTTGGAAATCTCACATTGTGATTTTTTTTTTTATTATCTGACCAGCATTATATGAGCTGGTTATTTGTAAACGGCATTAAAATGGAAAAAATGCAATAACGGCATCAACTCACTCTATGTTGTTGGATATGATAAGCTTCTTGGGCATTCCGCAGAGCTTGTGACTTGTAATATTCGCTGTCTAAAAGCAATTAATCACATTTGAAATATTTAGAGGCGATTTAGTCAAAAACAAAAGATGCCGTACCGTAGTCCTCCTGCCCCACGTTGACCATTACGCCTCCCCCGATATCGATTTGTCGTCGTGCGCTGGTGTCATCCAACTTCTTTAGAATCTTCTCCTGGGTGTCGTCAGCGCCCGGTGAATCGACGGAGGCTTTGCCGCTCATGAAATGGGCGTAGAGCTCCGTTTGCGTGATGAGGAAGTTGAGCTTACGCTGCTGACGTTTGGCCTGGAAATGAATCAAATGTGTACAAAATGGAGGCATGTCGAACAGCATGCGTGTTGTGAAGCCACTAGCCATCTACCTACCTCCTTCATCTCCTCATCCAGTTTCCGCTGCTCCAGCGCTTCCTTTTCGGCCCGCTTCCTATGCTCTTTCTCTACCTTGTCGTACTTTTTCCAGTAGAGCATCATCTCTTTGGTGAGGCGGCGGGCACGTGGCAGCGTCTCCTTGCAGTTTTTTTGTGCCTGGATGGCGGCGCGTCGTACCTCCCGCATGCACTGGTGGGCCAACTGAAGATGGGCCAAAATGAAAATAAAACATGTTCTTAAGGAGGTTCTTCAGAATACATCTGCGAAGTGAACCGGACTTACTTTTCTAGCATTGGTCAACACCAGGTTTTTAGCAGATGTCTTCTGCTTGAAAGACTGCGAAAGGATACAAATGGAGCAAAAAAATGTTAATGTGCGTGATGGGAGTTTTTAAATTGCATATCAATAAGCCTTCCTAACCTTGGGGATTTCCTTCTTGGCAATAGTGAGCCACACTTTGCGTCGGCGTGCATTCAATTGCTCCACACTAAGGTGCTTCTTCTTCAGTATGGGCACCGGCGCGTCCTGTGAGAACTTGGCGAAGGTCTTAGTCACATAAGGGAGACCGTCGTCTGAAAAGTCACCCTCGCCGCGTTTTTTCTTCTTCTTCACTTTCTTTAGCTTGGCTGCAGAGGAAAAACAGGTCATGTTTAGAGATGATCATGGTAATGTCTGAATGTATTGTTTTATTTACCCTTGAATTTTTTCTCCTCTTTGATTTTCTTCTTCTTCGGACCCACGAGATGGCGCTGTTGCTCATAGAAGAGGTCTTGACTGGAAAGTAGGCCTGTACTGTAGAACTGGTAGTGATGAAGCTGCAGCACAAGCAGTTGGAAATACAGTACAGTATATCAAGTCAATGCTGCATTCATAAAAATAGGAATTTGGAATTTTGAGGAAAAAAAATCCAATTTGAAACTTTGCTACCTTCCAATTTCCCCATGTCCTAATTTTACCTTATTGCACATTGACAATTCCGGGTTACCTCGCGGTCCGTGTGAAATTTGTTCTGGTGCTGCCTGGTGTAGCGGTGAAGCTTCAGCATGTCATGCAACTCATCGCGCGAAATACTGAAGTCTGAGTCGTCCGAGTCTGTGTCCGAATCCGTGGTGTTGTCGCTCAACAACAGGCTCTGATAAACGACGAGGGGGTAATTTAGTAATTCAGGAAGGGTGTATTCAGAAAATATTGTGCACCATATTCATCACCTTCAACCATTTCCGGTTCTTCTTCATTTTTGAGAAATTGTACAGGTTAGCTTTGTCCGTCTTTTGGTCTACAAAAAAAAAAAAAAAAAACACACATTTAAAGGACAACCGACGTCACTTTTTTGTTTCCTAACTGACATCAGAAAAACATTTTATAGCATCTAAAATAAAACATGCAGTATGATATTTTTATTCAAATGCAAAACACCAATAAAAATGACTTAAAGTGTCCAAAATCTGCAAAAAATTGAGCTGCGGATTGGGCATTTTCAGAAAGTCCCGCTTTCTTGTTACACATCCAGTTATGAATATGATTCAAATAGTTCTGAAGAGGAAAGTATACATGTTTGCAATCGATTAAAGAATTTATTCCGTGTCATTTTGAGGCATCTGGACTGCAATGTAGCGTCCCAGAAAAGAGGCAGAAAATGGCGACCTCTTGTAGACATAACAGTGTATTGCGTTTCCACCGGCTGATAAATTCCTTATATGGAGCTTGGGCGCCATCCTCTGGCGCAACACGAGGTTTTCAGACCAAACAAGCATTGACGAGATGGAAGGACTGCTACAATGTGTCCTTTTTTTCGGTCATGGGCGTTCCTTCAGTGACGTCACGTAGGGACTCGTCACCAACTCAAAAGCAAGACTTCCGGAAGATTCAGCACGAGTCTTAAAATGTAAAATATAGCTATATGCGGTGGAATCTTTGTAAGATACGCTCAGTTTTACAAATTATGGACACAACTTGTCCGGAGACGTCGGTTGTCTTTTAATGTTACGAGTGGACACTCAAGGGTGACACCTCACAGCTTTACCTTGCAGAAGAATGCCATTGAGGGGCTTGCCTTCGACAAAGCTGTCCCCTTGGTCACACGGCTCCCTCTTTACCATCAAGGGTTCGAATGAGAGCCCGCAGCCCAAAGCGTCATTGCTGTCGTCGCTATCGTCACTGTCATCGCTGGAAAAGTCACAAATGCGGAAATTCTGTCAGTGTACACTCATATTTACACAAAAGGAACATTTTACTTTAATATTGTTTTCTGTCTGACTTTGGTTTCGTGACCACTTGTTTTTTTCCTGTAATATTACAATGTCTTATGTATCTAATATTATGATGTTAAATAAAGCAGTATAGTATACACTTGTTTGGCAGTACCTGGTGACATCTCTGTTGAAGATGGTAGCCGTCTGGTGCAGAAAGCTTTCCAGCCTGAGCGAGCGCTCCAAGCGTTGCAGGTAAAGAGGTTTGGCCAGGCCCATCGAGCCACCCGCCGCGACGGCCGGCTCGGGCCGCCCGCCCTGCCCCGATTCCATGCAGTCCGGATACACCCACCCGCCCGGCCGGGCAGCGATTTTTACTAAAAGGATCATTTTGGTTTCATGTTCATTGAAAATAATAATAAAATACAACTTTCAAAAATAACGGATCTGGGGGTCTACCTCCTCTGTACGTGCCTTCATTATCATCGTTTGTGGGACTTTGGATGCATAGAACCCTAAAAAACATGTATGATCATTCCATGTCAAAAACAATAAACAATAAAAAAAATCATCCACTATTCTGTTTATGGAAGATTTGTCTTATTAGTTCTCAATTGAAAAAAAATACAACATTTATCATGGCGATCATTTAATGATGTACGTTCTTTTTCACAAAAGAAAACTGAGATGTTAATGTTGATCAGTGATTCTGGGTCAGGCTCAGGTCCTAAAAAAGGTGATTTAATGTCTCGTTTTAAAATCAACTAAACCATAACAAAACCATTCAATAAAAAATACACATTGATTTTTCTAATATAAACTTTTGAGGGGAAAAAAAGATGCATTCGTAGGTTAATTTCCCTTTTTCGCTATGCCAGCTGACTTTTGAGGAGGCGGGGTACACCCTGAACTGGTTTCCAGCCAATAGTAAGGGACATGTAGATAAACAATGACAGGACACCTCTGGATTTTTTGTAACATTAATGCGTGTGTGGGAGGAGCATACCTACACGAGGACGAGGATAATATAAACATTTCACATAGGAAATACTGGGATTCAAACCCCGAACCTCAAGACTGCGAGACATTATTTGCTTCCTTACTTGAGAAACACCAAATTCACAATTTAACTTACTCCCTGTCATGTAAATTGAGAATAGTTGTCAAAAACGGTACTAAACTGGGGTGAAACTTGTCATCAATTCTCATACAGTTGCGATTAGCTTGTGGAGTTAGCCTATTCAAGCTGGGTGGCTAACCTTTGAACGTTGAACTGTCTAGTGGACGGTGAGCTTGGAATGTCGTAAAAAGCTAAGGCGGCTAAGATGCTAACAGTTAGCCGCATCGCATCACATCAACTTCAGTTGAAGGGCGATGCTATCAATTCAACTTAAGGGGGCTGGATCGTATTTTTAGCCCGGGTGAGGTGGACTTTGGGTCGGTGTGGTTGACAACCAGCGCCGTATTAGCATTAGCTGTAGGGATGCTAATAAGAGTTTTGACAGTCCAACGTTACAGTAATATGAAGTGAACACACCCGCGCTGTCTCTTTAAGGCCGCAACCACCTCCTCTGTTTTATCGAAATATTAAGATACTGCTTTAATGACTGTAATTGTCGAGCCCGTTGGTCGGGGAGGCGGAAAGGCCTTAACCGGCCCGCCCGCGCCTCAAGTGTCCTTGTAGGGGGAAGTTCAAGTCGTGGTCGTGTGTGTGCTCCCCATGATTTTAATTCTTTTCTCCCTCCCGGCCATCTTCCCTTCACCATTGCACCTTCGCCGTAACAGTGTCTCTCACCTCGACCCCCCCGCGTGGCCCCTTTCGCGTGTCTCTCGCCGCTGCTGCCGACTCTCGGTTCCCTGACTCCAAAATGGCGGTTAAAGGCGCCGAGTGAGTCTGAGCTTTGAGTCTGCAGCGGCAGCGGAGAGGCGGCCACTTTCTGTTACTGAGAGAGCACGGAGACACGACGCCATGGAGGCAAAAGCAAGAAGCAGGCATTGAAATCGAGCGCCGAGCAACTGCATCGCCCTTTCTCTGCGTGTCCGACGACGAGACGTTGACATTTGAATCACACAACACATATAAACATGTCTAGAATTGTTAACGTGGAACTCTATGGCGTGTCAAGACGGTGAATTGAAAATACCGAGGCACATATGAGACTTTCTGAAGTTGATTAGTAGTGTCTGCCGTCTGCGACGGTTACCGAGCTACGTCGTACGTCATCACGAGGAAATTCCATATATGGTGTGAACAAATATGAAGGACTCTTACGTAATTATAAAACACACTAACGTGAAACGAGACGCGATTTTAAAAACTGTGATCAAACATGTTTTTCCTCGTTTTGTAATTGTTATAAATTTGACATTACACATTTATTTTGTAACAATGGATTTTAAAACTTGTCTTGTAAAACATATATATAAAATACAGTACACAATTTAATTTCATAATTGAGTTTTTAGCGTAATTTGCTAGTATGGATGAATAAAAATAAGTGCCATTTATAAAAAGCAAGACAGACCATAGCAAGTTCAATGTGACAAAGTATATCAATGTGTTTTATTTATTTTCCATGGTTTCGTTAAAACAGACTGAGGAGGAAATATTTGCCATTGGACATATAAGTGCAGACTATGGTAGAAGAAGCAGGTTACTGGCAACCAGTTCAGGGTGTACCCCGCTGACTACCCCAAGACAGCTAGCATAGGCTGCAGCACACCCATGATAATTATGATGACAAGTTGATGCATATTTAATCTGAAATTTGAAACTTTTCATTGAGATGCTTATATGTGTTGGGAATGAGTTTTCATGATTTTAGTGTAATTCAAAGTGGAAAAATATTCCAAATCCGCCTTAAACAGAAAAAGCTAACACTATACTCAGTAGTGGTCAGGCACATGCAACTTGACAAACGTCTCAATGTGCCACATTAAGCACAACTCCATTTTTTTTTTTCAGAGCCAGCTGGATTTATCCTCCTCGAACTTCTTCAGATCGATGAAGGGTTTGTCCACAGATCTAATCATCAGTTCGCCGCAGTACACGCATTCGGACGCCACCATGTCGTCCAGGTCGGATTTCATCTGCTCGCGACTGGCGAGTCCTTTCGCGAGGCCAGGCGTGTCACCCTCCTCATTAGGCCGAGGCCGGTGGCGTGACTTGGACGCCTGTGTGGAGGCTGAGAGTTTCTTCTGCAGTTCGCCCAAACGACTCAACTTATAGGCAGATAGGTGAGGTGTGACTTCCTGGAGGGTGAAAAATGTCAAAATGTTATCACCCGTATACGCCCGAGATACTTTGACGGTCATATGTTGTATGGATTTACCTGCAGGAGGCAGTCAGAGTGGAACATGTGTCCACACAGGAATAAATAAAAAGGCCGATTGAGTAATGGAAAATCACAAGCTGAACACTTGTCCTGAGAGTCCACCACGCCGTACTTGTTGCGCATTTCCTGAATGTCCTCTCGGATGCGTTTGGCACTTTCGGTGGCCTCCTCCATTTCCTGCTTCAGCTCCTCGATGTGCTTGTTGTACTCCTCCAGGGAGCTGCAGATGGCTTCCTGAAAGCCACAAACAGATTAACAGGTAACATTATGTTTTCAAGTGGTTTTACAAACTTTATTGCGGCAAGGCATTCATTTTACATGACTGCTCTTGTTAACTCATTCATTGCCGTTCACGAATTTATTCGGGAATTGAAAATATGACGTAGAGTGCCATTCCCAAATTTGTTAGGGTTTTGTTTTTTCTTGTTTGGGTGCCGCCATAGCGCTGGTCATGGCCTCTGGCAATGTTTTTCCCAGCATTTCCCTTTTTCCATGTTAATAATAATAATAATAATACATTTCATTTCTAAGCGCCTTTCAAAACTGTCATGGTCACTTTAATCGCAGGATCAGTTTTACTGTGTGTGTGAGCAGCGGCAGCCACACGCGCCAGCGTTCACTCAACATCGTACTGTATAGTATAGTATAGTATAGTATAGTATAGTATAGTATAGTATAGTATAGTATAGTATAGTATCAATGCCACGTTGATATTCCGTCAAAGCCTGCAAAGCCTTCGCTGCTGGCCTAAAAATGTCTGAATCATGGACTGATGTTAATTATAATTATAATAATAATAATAATAATAATAATAATAATAATAATAATACATTGTATTTATAATCGCCTTTCAAAGCTTTCAAGGACACTACATAAACACAAAACAGGGACATAAATAAAACCAGAGATAAAATTACCCAGCTTCAGCTGTTGTTCAAGCGCTATATGAACCAATATGTATGGATTGCATTGTATAATTGGACGTCCGCCCTCATTTCAAGCTTATATAACTCCAGGCCCATAAAATTTGGGAATTAACTATTTTTTTCTGTTGAAACAAGATAATCTAAGGTTTCTAATGCTGCATTGAATGTTTATGTAGTCTAAAAACTCAATATTCTGTGGGACCTGGAATTTGAGTGAAAATGACCATAACCCTGGCACTGGAGTGGACACGTTTGCACGTCTGGCAGTGAATGAGTTCAGTGAGTCGAACACAGTGGTAATAGTCTGTGCTTGTTTTTCAAACTTCTCTTTAGTTCTCAAATTGTATTCTGCCAATTATTGCATTTTTTTTTATTGGCTGGGAAACTAATTTAAATCTTAACAGTTGGGCCCTTGTGAAAATCCCCCGCAAAACGATGGCTTCAAAATAATGCAATGCTGTCCCCTCAACTGGTACAGTCAAGCTTGAACCTCCATTACCAACCTTAAAGTGGTCAATGGTGACAAAGTCGGGAAAGAAAGGCAAGATGTCCTCAATCTTGAGCAGGTCACAACTGGATAAGCAGTTCATGGCCTTTTTCACATCCTTCTCCTCTTGCACCACATGGCGTGCGATCTTCAGCCACAGCTTCTTTCGCAGCTCTTCATCATCGTCGGGCAGGTCCGCGCAGCTCTTTGCCAAATCCACATCCACCTGCGGACGACCAATAGCTGCTTATTCGTAATTTGTTGGAGTCAGAAGTATCGATTTATCTTACTTGCAAAGCGAGATCCACCGCCTCCTCGTATAGCTCCATAATCCTGTACACCAGCACGCAGGCGCGCAGGTAGCCATGTTCTGCGCAAAGTCTGAGCGCGTACTTTAGGTCATAGTGGATCTCCGAGGCGTACGTGCCCGCCTCCTCCAAGTACTGCAGCAGCGAGTCCGGCTTGTACTTAGCGTAAAGCGATAGCAGGTAATTATGGATGGCCTCTTCCGTCACGCGCATCTCGTGCACGCAGAACTCCATATAGCGCACCGTTTCGTTGATCTGCTGGCTACTTCCCTTGTGGCTGTAGTTCATCAGCGCCGGGATGAGCTGCTTGGGGTCCAGCCGCTTACCCATTTGGATCCAGGCGTCTACCACCTTCTCAGGGATGTGCTGCATGAGCACCGGAGAGAACTTGTAGAAAAGCTTCTCGTCGCAATGCTTGGCGAGTACGTCCAGAGCGGCGCGGTAGTCGTCATGCTGGCAGTAGTGCGACACCACCCTTTCGTAGTCCTGCATGACCACCGAGAAGTACACCATGTCATCCACGTTGCCGTGGCTGGCCAGCAGGTCGTAAATAGTCCCGCGGTTATTGAACAGGCACTCGCGGTGCTTGGAGGTGTTGAGGAATTGGCGGAACTCGTCGCGGGTCTCCCGGTGGAGGATACCCGTCTTGCCGTCATCGTCCTCCAGTTGGCCCAGCCGGTTTAAGTAGAGCTCGGTGAGCCAGGTGGCCAGCAAGGTGATCTGAGTCCTCTCGTTCGACTTTAGATTGGTCAGTTTCTTTATCAAGAACTCCTTCAGGGCCTCTTCCTGCTTGGCTTCAATAAACTTGAGCGCAATCTCCTCAAAGTAGTTTTGCGTTAGGGCGTAGCATTTGGCACTCTCCAGGTAGCGCTTGTTCTGGAAGCAGTGCTCGGCTTCCTTGGCGAGGACCATGTCCATGCATTCGGGTCGATCGCGGCAGTATTCCTTAGCCAGGTCGAATTTATTCATGCTCATATACATCTGCCACACGTCGCGAGACTCGCGCTGGATGTGGTAGCGGAACACGGCTCGCTCCGTGTAGATCCACACCAGGCCGCCCGACGGATCTTTGATCATTCTCTTGAGAGGGCCGAATTTGTCCGGGAACACGTCTTCGTGAACCACTTGGCCGTTGAGCGTGCAGATCGCTTTGACCCGGTCGTGCAGCAACAGCAGGAAGTGGAAATGGGTCAGCACAATGGAGATGGGCTTGTTGAGAGAAAGGTCGATGTCGGTCGTGTACTCCCACACCTAGTGAGCATCGCATGAGAGCGGTTGTTGATTGAGAAGTTCACAATGAAAATGACCAACAATTACCTGCACGTCACTCAGCAGCGAGTCAGGCCGAATGTAATCCAGCTGCCCATAGAGCACCCCGTTGCCCATCATCCAAGCAAAGGCCTTGGGGGAAGTCCGAAGCTTGGAGGTGTAGAAGGTAATCTCACTGTAACCCATGTTGGCCGGGAATTCCTGAAAGCTGGGCAACAGGTCCTGGTTCTGGCTGAAGATCGAGCTGAACCCCTGCTGCTCCGTACCCTCGGCCACCTTGCCCGCAAATTGGAAGAGGCGCTTGCGGGTAGTCGCGATGATGAAATATTTGTTTTCCAGGCCGCGTTCCACCTCTAGGCAACACACGGGCGCCGGCTTCCCGTCTTCCTCCAGGGAGTGGACCTGTAATAGTAATAGTAATAGTAATAGTAATAGTATATATTTCATTTATAAGCCCCTTCCAAAACTCTCAAGGTCAGTCATAGGATACGTTTTTCTGTGGGTGAGCAGCGGCAGCCACATGCGCCAGCGTTCACTCAACCCGGAAGTAGCTTAAATAGACAGAAAGCTAGCTAGCTAATAGATAGCTAACACAGTAGATAGCTAGTTAGATAGATAGCCAGCCGAACTGCTAATACCTAGCTAGCTAGACCACTAATAGTTAGCTTATATATAACTAACAGATAGCAAATAGGTAGCTTAATAGCCAGCTCGACTGTCATAATTTATGACGTAACAGGAAACCTAACCATGAATTGTTTTCAAAGTTTACTCACTAAATATTCTACTGGTAAAATATATATTTTTTAAATGTTTGACAATACAAATATGTCGACTCACAACGGAACGCATAGCAAGCATAATGCATCGGTGATAATATTACAATCAATTCCCGCTATACACAAATAAATAAAGGTGGCAGGTTACTTCGTCTGATTAGCAGAATGGTAGCTGATGATTTCTGATCATATTTACAATAATATCACAAAGACATACTTGTCTGAAGTACTGGTCCGGGTTGGTGTTAAAAAGGCTGCCCTCGGTAGCGGAGATCTCAGCCTCGAAAATGGCGCCTTGCCCAGTGCCGACCAAAATCGGCCCCGTGCTTGTCTCATTGCCCAGCAGCTTATTCCAACCAATGCTCTCTACCAGGTGCCCCCGCCAGCGAGACAGACTGCGAACCTTTTGTGTATTCCTGTTCAGGTACAGACACTCATTGGTGCTCAAGCTGATCACCAAGTGAGAGCCTAAATAAGAAATAATAGAGAAAAATGTGGTTGTTAAGGTTGGCCTTTTACATCCCCCATCATCACAGTAAGTTTATAATGGTAAACAAAACACCCAGTTGCGATAATAGTTTTTCAACGTCACAGAATTAGATTCTTATTCAAAAAAGTGAAATGTTTTATTGCTCGTGTATGTCTACGTCTGGTATAACAAGACAACAAAAGCACATTTCAATGAAAATTCATACCATCAAACAGTAAACGTACAATCATTTTGGTGTATCGGCTTACCCGTCGGATCTAGGAAAAGTTTGTGCACTTTGCTGTCATCTTTCCTTCCAAGATCAATCTGATTGGGGTGATCAGGTTTAGCCAAATCAATCCTGCATACAAAACAAAGAAAAAGTTCCAATCATCGTATTTCATCTCCTAAGAACCATTAGAAGGCCCCAATAAACATCTATGACTGGCCTAATCACATGTTCTCACTGACTTTTCCACTAATCCAATCAAAGTGAATTGCGCTAGCATGCATTTAGAGTAGCTGTTTATGATTGTTATTTGCCTAAGAAGAGTGTCCTTCCCCAGACTCATGCAAAGTTGATTGTTGCAGACTGCCAGGTGATTTATCCTCTCGGGCGGTGTAAAATCAATCCTCTGCTTGTTGAATATGGGCTTTTCCTCCTCGAGTCGTACATTGACGAAGCCTTACGAGAAAACAGTGGGTTTATTACATAGTATTTATAATATTAGATTCATCAAATCACACCTGGTTGTTTCCCCATCTTACCTGAATGTGTTATCCCGATGTTGGCGTTTGCCAGACGGCCATGCTGCTGCGCGTTTTGTCTGCGGTTTTGCGAATCCTCGTATTCGTCCAAGATTGAAGCCATAATTACGCAGAAATTGATTTAGACTCGGTGAAGGAAGAAGCTAAACAACTAAAGCGACATGGCTGTGCAGATAGCCTTCTACTTAACTACGAGTTAGCTCTCGTAAACGAGCTTCTCGTGACACTCACTTATTTCAAAGCATAACGTTGGATTATTTCAGACGTTCCTAAAATATTCTAAATTCACGTTCACCATAGAGAGTGAGATGAATGAGGAGTACCTGTATAGCTAGCTAGCTAGCAGGTAGCTCCCGGAAAATAACTCGACGTACTTCCTAGTTTCTTTAGCAGGTTCTAGACGTTTAAATATCAATATCCAATATCTAAACATTAAAAAGCCATTTCATGGTTGTACCGAAGATGACAATGAGGGCGTAAACAAGGAGTAAGTCAGGTGACAGTCCTCATGTGATCGTCGCTGTATATTCATGCAATCCCTCTTTTCGACACGGGGCGTCGCTGTCGTAAAAACGACCGACTGAGCTTCCGGCTTTCTCCCGGTGGGCGTGGTTATGTAAATATGTTAAATTTTAAAAAACATAATGTTTGCACTTATTCCAGAACTGGAGTTTAATGTTAATACATTTAAAATCCGAAACTGTAATCAGAAAAAAATCAGTATCGTTGAGAAAGACAAAATAATGTTTCTAACTGGGCATGGATATGAAAATGAAAACTGTCAAAGTATCAAGGTGCATAAACTGTGCATGAAAAAACCCAGCCTATGTGCTGTCAGCATAATAATAATACATTTCATTTATAAGCTTCTTGTCATATGGTCAGGAATATGAAAAACATAATTGACCTTGGCTTCCTTACCGACAGTAGGTGTCACTGTTGGAACAACAACCACCTAACAAGTTTCGCCTTTCCTTTACTGGGCGTGGTTATTCAAATTCAAAGCTGTGAAATTGTCTGAATATATAAAAAACGCCCATTTCTTGATAGAAGACAGTAAAGACAACACCCGATGGTGAGAGTTGCGACTGGACGGTGAGAAGCAAAGAGTTTACTGCCCGACATGCCACCTCATATGGAGTACTTTTACCACGAATCCCGTGTCCCCTCCGCTTGCGGACTGACCCGGGAGGACGAGCTGGAGCCAAGGGTCATCAGTTGCATGCTGGTGGGTGACGGTGCTGTAGGCAAGACCAGCATGATCGTCAGCTACACAACCAATGGATACCCGGTTGACTACAAGCAGACCGGTTTTGACGTCTTTTCCGGTAAGGGAATGTATGAATTGGACTACAATAAAATATGAAGTAGTGTAAATAACTATTTTAAGTCATTATCTTTTTTTCTATGCGGAATTGATTATTGAATAATTGAAGACGTTTGTGCTACTTTTCCTCCCTTGATAGATGTAACGATGATAGATGTAACGTCCTTTTCTTCACCAGAAAAAGACAAAAAATGCTTTCAATTTTTTACTGTTACATACACAATGAATTGTAATTGGTATAACATGTTTTCCAAAAGGTCAGGTCCAAGTGGATGGAGCTCCAGTCAAAGTTCAGCTGGTGGACACTGCAGGACAGGTAAATATTTTAGTTTGTTTTTATTTATTATGACTATTGTTTATCTATATTCTTTATCAAACTGGATTGGATTTGATTTGCCTTTATTAGTCTCGCAGTGGAGAAATTTACATTTCACAGCAGCAAAGTTATGAAAGGAATGAAAGTAGAAAAACAAAATACAGGAGCTGCTGGAAAGGCAGCCACTCTCGCGGCGCCGTCTTGAAGTCAAAATAACAAAAAAACCTAAATAACAAATAACATGACAACACAAAGACACAGAGAGTCATTCATTCTGAAGCACTTTCTGTACCCTCTTTGTTACATAAAGCAGTTCCACATGAAAGAGGAGAGAATCAAAGTGTCTCTTCACCAGTGGATCAGGGACATCATAGTGGAATGTGCACGTCGACTACAAGCTAAATGTTGAAAGCAAACACGCAGCTGTAGCATCCATTGACAAAGAGATTCTCTCACATCTCCTGTCCCACATAAATCCGCTTCAAGTCCAAGCCGTGACAGATCCACATACGCATCGGCGTTCCTTCTTATCGCGGGCTCCTCAAGCCAAGAATCCATCCAGCCGCGGACTGTCCAACAGCACCGACCTTCCGCTGAACAAAGCAGGGCTGTGAAGATGCTGCCCATTACAGGCGCAAAAAGCACATTGGCCCCTTTGGTGTCCAGCGATGGCAGTCGAATGGCACAGACATTCCTCCCATTCAAAAACAGTATTGGCATATTCATGCTGCCGAAAAGGCGCAACCGCTCAGCAGTCTCCTCCTTGATGAATGTCGTGGTCAAAAATGCTGGAAAACAATCTGTATCCATTCCACACGACGCACAACAACACAAAGTGACAAAAGAAAACACAAAACAAGACAAAAACAACAAAAAAAGCAAGGCTCATGAGAGCACTTTCTGACGGCTGCCTACTCGGGCGCCATCTTGGACTCCTTATTATCCTTATTATGATCATTAGTAGTCCTCTACATAAATAATAATATTAATAATAATACATTTAGTTTTAAGCGCCTTTCATAACTCTCAAGGACACTTAATATCGCAATTGCCGCTGGGTAATAGTTATTAAAAATAGACTAATCAGGCCCTGGTTGATGGACTTCTTTGCAACAATACAAATATTTCAAACTCAGCTTCCTGGATCAAATTGTAATTCAAAAAATGAAAAAAAATATAATCTTATTTGCCAGGTATTGTATTAGGATTTCATCTCGGGATT